>NC_090190.1:31661387-32261387 GCF_024679245.1 Pseudorasbora parva | reverse complement strand
TGACAGTACAGTGTCCCCATCACTATACTGGGGCGTTAGGACCCACACAGACCACAGGGTGAGCGCCCCCTGCTGGCCTCACTAACACCTCTACCAGCAGCTACCTGGTTTTCCCAGTTGGTCTCCCATCCAGGTACTGACCAGGCTCGGCCCTGCTTAGCTTTAGTGGGAAACCAGTCTTGGGCTACAGGGTGATATGGCTGCTGGTAAACAATTAAAGGACAACTCTGGTGAGAAATGAACCTAGGGGTAATTAACAGATGGTTACCGAGTAGATCGTTCTCTGGGATGCGTTTTCATGGAACTCGAATGTAAAGAGTTTTATCTTTAAAAACAGATTAGCTTATAACACTAGTCTATGGGGCACAGAGTAGTGAAATTAAATCGCTAGTTAATACCACTAACAAGGCTAAAAATAGCCTCACACTAACACAGTAGCATAATGAGGGTCCCAACATGCAAACCGAAGCATTGAGAACTTTGTAAGAGTACAAACAGTTTAATAAGAAGACAGTTTATAGACATACTGCATTACGCGTTCACGGACAGGCGCCATCTTGGAAAACAGTCTCGACTCATCGAGCGACGAGAGCTCTGCTAAGTAATGAACTGTGACTTGGAATCTCATATGGTCCGTTGTTTCCGGAAGAAAACACTGAACACAACAGAGAGAAAAAATAAATAAATACAAAAATGTCCATGTTATTACATTTCACAAACATAATTCCTATCGACCAGCTCACTTAGAACAGCGCTCGTAGATCGATTCATCGAGACTGTTTTTCGAGATGGTGCCTGTCCGTGAACGCGTAAGGCACTATGTTTACAACGTATCTTCTTATTAAACTGTTTGTACTCTTACAAAGTTCTCAATGCTTCGGTTTGCATGTAGGGACCCTCATTATGCTACCGTGTTAGTGTGAGGCTATTTTGAGCCTTGTTAGTGGTATTTACTAGCGATTTAATTTTACCACCCTGTGTCTACCCTGTGCCCCATAGACAAGCGTTGCTAATCTGTTTTTAGAGATAAAACTGTTTACATTCGATTTTCAAGAAAACGCATCCCATAGAATGATCTACTCTGTTACCATCTGTTAATTACCCCTAGGTTCATTTCTCACCGGAGTTGTCCTTTAACACTCAACTAACATATTGCAAACATGTACACTTTGCATAAGGGAGTTTTTGCATTAACTCGAAACTAAATCTAATTCTAAACGTATATGTTTTTACTCCAATTCGTTGTTGGAATTATTCCTTCAATCATTTATACTCAGTGGCTGTCCCTTTTTTGATGATATTACGCAGCGCCTGAAATTAGGGTAACTTCCGTCAACGTTGCCAACGTGTCAACCTCCTTGCACAGGGAACATGCTGGGGATTATTTTCAGGCGCTGCATAATATCATTGCGCCTGCTGCACTCATGGTAGCAAAGTTCCTGGATCATTACGCAGGAATGAGAGTATAGTTCCAAGCCATATCAGTCTAGAAAATCAGCTTTTCATTTTTTCGCTTGGTCTTAGTGCACGATGTAACTTTACACATCAAAACATGTAAATAGGAAAAAGTTGGCATCATTTTCTCACTTATTGAGCAGTAGGCTCGATAGAGCCGTTTACCTCCAGTCTCTGTGCTAAGCTAGGCTAGCGGTGGGTCAGAGTTATGGCACGCACGGAGATAAGAATGGTATGTATGGACCTATCTAACTGTGGGGAATACGGTGAATAAGCTAAAATCCCAAAAAGTCAGTGTTTTCCTTTAAATATATAGGCTAATATAGTGCATATATTTAGTGAAAGAGTTAACATCTGTAGTGAACAAACCAGCCGTGGACACTCAATGACTTGCCTGAGGTAAATGCAATGCTACCTGACATTGTTTACAAGCTGTTTTATTGACGTCTTACCGCCGTTTAAACACTAATTGAATAATTACACAATACGATATGTATGATACATTTCAGTAAGATGTAATGTATCCCCAACATTTCTTAAGATGTTTATTCTTTGACTATAGAAGAGATGATTGCGTTCCCTCGCGCCGCGCTGCCGCTTGAACTGATGCACCTACACAGTGATTTATTATGTCACATTGAAGAGTGTCAAAACAGCATTTATCATTTGAATTTCGTGATAAAATGGACAGAATACTTAATATGTTAGTGTGGGAACTCGTAGTGAAGTATGAATTTAAAAAAAATAACTGTCAAAAATTGTACCAAAATGTTTCGGTACAAATACGTGTACCGTTACACCCCTATTTCAGAGTCCACTACATCTCTACCCATTTTCCTTGTCAGACAAGCACTGATTCCATACTAGTAGCTTTCAATTATTTAAATCTACAGTGTTCTCATATGGCTGAGTATCCTTTCCTCCACAGTGTGATTCTAATTATTTCTCTCATCGATCATAAAACATTATTGCTTTGAAGTTCCTGCAGCGTCTTCCCAAATTGCTAAGTATCAGATTAAGTTTATATTGTTGAATTTCTCTCAGCACCATATAGCGCCAAACAGCTGCAATGCAGCAAAATACACTGTAAACATGTTGAATGAATTGCATTATCTGAAAATCAATAGACATGGACATCATGGGAGAGTGGCTTTCCTCTTTTATGGTCTTTTTTGTAGATAACTCAGGTGTGATTCTAACAGCCCTAAATACAAAATGGACTAGATTAAAAAGCATTAATGGAGAAAGCCTGCTGTCTTGCTGGCGGCAGCAAGCAATGCAATCATTTACTCTTCCTCTGTGAAGATTATAAATGGATGGGAACGACGTGCAGAGATGTTCTGAACAATACGGGGGGTGGGAGTAATGATGGTTTATTGGGTTTTCTGACATCTTACAATTCAAAATGATCACAATAAAAACAGCCCTTCAAAACCGGCATGAATCTTAGATGAAATGCGTCTAAGATTCTCTGATATTGCTTTGGAACATGAAGTGCTGAGTCACACTTTAAAAAAGGCAACACGTCATCATGTAAACGTTTGCGTTATAACACCATATTTTACTTTAAAAGCATGTGTTAATTTCAAAAGTCATGCAGTATTGTATCTTTAGACTTTATTCACGCCACTCTCTATACAACTGCATGTTTGCAGGCTCGTCCCCGGCTTCTTATGCTGCACTCTCGTTGAACTGGAAAATGTGGTAAGAGCATTTGCTAGCGAAGGAACATTGATTCTGCTTCCAGTGTTCAAAAGAGAGTCTACAGAGAAGGAGAGACAGCTCTGCAGAACAGCCTGTCCTCTTTATGAACAAAAGCACACCTTCCGCTGTCTGTATGATGTGTCGTTGACACATTACTAACAGCAGGGGGCAGCACTGAACAACATACACACTTGTGTCGCTCAGAGCTCTGACATGCCACAATAGAGTTTAATTATGCAGAAAATCGTGATGATTTAGAACTCATCCTCTTTTTTCTCCCTCTCTCCCATCAAATGCATTCATCTGCTTTTCTATCTGTCTTCCCATCCACAACATTAGTTCAAACATACAGTGCATCCAGAAAATATTCACAGAGCTTCACTTTTTCCACATTGTGTTATGTTACAGCCTTATTCCAAAAATGGATTAAATGTATATATTTTTCCTCAATTCTACAAACAATAACCCATTATGACAACTTGAAAGAGGTTTTTTGAAATCTTTGCACATTTATTTAGGGGGAAAAAATAACATGTACATACGTTTTCACAGCCTTTGCCATGACACTCAAAATTGAGCTCAGGTGCATCCTGTTCCCACTGATCATCCTTGAAATGTTTCTAGAACTTGACTGGAGTTCACCTGTGATAAATTCAGTCGATTGGACATGATTTGGAAAGGCTTAACTGTCTTAGTCCCACAGTTAACAGAGCATGTCAGAGCACAAACCAAGCCACAAAGTCCAAGGAATTGTCTGTAGACCTCAGAGACAGGATTGGATCAAGGCCCAAATCTGAGGAAGGGTACAGAAACATTTTCTGCAGCATTAAAGGATCCAATGAGCACAGTGGCCCCCATCATCCGCAAATGGAAGAAGTTGGAACCACAAGGTTCTTCTTAGAGCTGGCTGCCCGGACAACCTGAGCAATCAGGGGAGAGGGGCTTTAGTCAGTGATCTAAGAATCTGACGGTCAATATGACAGAGCTCCATCGTTTCTTTGTGGAAAGAGGAGAAATTTCCAGAAGAACAACCATCTCTGCAGCACTCCACCAATTAGGTCTGTATGGTAGAGTGGCTAGACGGAAGCCGCTCCTCAGTAAAAGGCCACCTGGAGTTTGCCAAAAGGCACCTGAAGGGCTCTCAGACCATGAGAAACTAAATTCTTTGATAACAAAGCAAAGATTGAATTCTTTGGCGTAAATAGAAAGTGTCTTGCCTGGTGGAAACCAAGCACCACACATCACCTGGCCAATACCTTTTCTACAGTGAAGCATGGTGGTGGCAGCATCATGCAGTGGGGGTGTTTTTTCAACGGCAGGTACTGGGAGATTATTCAGGATCAAGGGAAATATGAATGCAGCAATGTACATATACATCCTTGATGAAAACCTGCACCTGAGCGCTCTGGACCTCAGACTGGGGCAGATCTTCCAACAGGACAACAACCCTAAGGACACAGCCAAGATAACCAAGGAGTAGCTATGGGACAACTCTATGAATGACCTTGAGTGGCCTAGCCAGAGCCCAGACTTGAACCCAATTGAACATCTCTGTCGAGATCTGAAAATTGCTTTGCTTGAGAGGTCCTGCAAAAAAGAATGGGGGCGAAACTGTCCAAAAATAGGTGTGCCAAGCTGTACCATAATACTCAAAAAGACTTGAAGCTGTAACTGGTAACAAAAGCGCTTTAACAAAGTATCGAGCGAAGTCTGTGAATACTTATGTGATATTTAATTTTTTCATACATTTGCATAGATTTCAAACAAATGTCTTTAACATTCTCATTATTGGATATTGTTTGTAGAATTAAGGAAACAAATAATTAATTGAATCAATTTTCGAATAAGGCTGTAATATAACAATGTGGAAAAAGTAAGTGCTGTGAATACTTTCTGGATGCACTGTAAATCATAAATGATTGCATTAACATTTTGCACTGCGCACTATTCCAGAACAATCTATGCAACTCCATACATCCAAGAAGGCATTCCTTGCGCTTATAACTTCATTCACACGCCAACATGCACACGCATACACACACCCTCACTCCTCCTCATCCTCTGTCTGACAGATGGGACAGGCCACTGCCAGCTTGCATTCCCCTGAGAGAGGCCAACACTATCTGATATGAGAGAGTGAGAGAGAGGGAGAAAAGGAAGAGAGAGCGGTGTGACTGAAGGATATCATGATGACACGCCGTCTGTAATAGAGAGAGACAGAGCAAAAGCAAGAGACAGAGGCTTTAGTAAAATGTTGGGTATTTTTTTCTGACAATACACATGTAGGAGGGCAAATGTGATAATTGATCGGTTAGTCTTCACATAGCCAACAATCAATAGCTGTATCTTTGTTGCACATTAAATGTGTAGCAAAATGCACTACTGTAACAAAATGTAATAAAATAATAAATTATGATGTTCTCAGACATCTTTGAGGAAATGCGGGGATGATCTTTTGATTTGGTATTGTCGCAATGCTGCTTTGGCTCTTATTGTAATGAGACAGGATATATGAATGTGACATTAAGCTGCAGAATGCTGCATTTGTGGTGATGGGATTTTCAAATTGCATGACAGCATTTATAGGATTATCATAATGAGAACCGGTAAATAAATTATTCACAATCAAATCTGATGCACACATTCCGAGAAACAATGCCAGTTCTCACACACCTGTTATTTGTATTTATGTAATAGTATGTTGTTGTTGTTTTTTTTGCCACAACATATATGTATGTGTGTTGGTAATAATGTGTTGATCCCACTTTTGCTGCTGAAACAGCCCTGACCCGTCGAGGCATGGACTCCACTAGACCCACAAGCACTCGCACCCGGCCATCCACGTGATGTAAAAGAAAATGTGATTCATCAGACCAGGCCACCTTCTTCCATTGCTCCGTGGTCCAGTTCTGATGCTCACGTGTCCACTGTTGGTGCTTTTGGCAGTGAACAGGGGTCAGCATGGGCACCCTGACTGGTCTGGGGCTATGCAGTCCCATATGCAACAAAATGTGATACACTGTGTATTCTGACATTATTTTTTTTTTTATCAGAACCAGCATTAACTTCTTGAGCAATTTGAGCTACAGTAGCTCATCTGTTTGGATGGACCACACGAACCAGACTTCTGGCAATATATAATATATATATTGCCCCAATTTTTCCGATTAGTTTACATTTGTCATCATAATGCTCAATTGAAGTTGCTCTTTAAAAATGATTTAATAATAACAACACATTCTCAAAATGTTTGTACATTGTAATGCAGTTAATGTTTTATATACAGGTCCTTCTCAAAAAATTAGCATACTGTGATAAAGTTCATTATTTTCCATAATGTAATTATAAAAAATTAACTTTCATATGTTTTAGATTCATTGCACACCAACTGAAATATTTCAGGTCTTTTATTGTTTTAATACTGATGATTTTGGCATACAGCTCATGAAATCTCAAATCTCAAAAAATTAGCATATTTCGTCCGACCAATAAAAGAAAAGTGTTTTTAATACAAAAAAAGTCAACGTTCAAATAATTATGTTTAGTTATGCACTCAATACTTGGTCAGGAATCCTTTTGCAGAAATGACTGCTTCAGTGCGGCGTGGCATGGAGGCGATCAGCCTGTGGCACTGCTGAGGTGTTATGGAGGCCCAGGATGCTTCGATAGCGGCCTTAAGCTCATCCAGAGTGTTGGGTCTTGCATCTCTCAACTTTCTCTTCACAATATCCCACAGATTCTCTATGGGGTTCAGATCAGGAGAGTTGGCAGGCCAGTTGAGCACAGTAATACCATGGTCAGTAAACCATTTACCAGTGGTTTTGGCACTGTGAGCAGGTGCCAGGTCGTGCTGAAAAACGAAATCTTCATCTCCATAAAGCTTTTCAGCAGATGGAAGCATGAAGTGCTCCAAAATCTCCTGACAGCTAGCTGCATTGACCCTGCCCTTGATAAAACACAGTGGACCAACACCAGCAGCTGACATGGCACCCCAGACCATCACTGACTGTGGGTACTTGACACTGGACCTCAGGCATTTTGGCATTTCCTTCTCCCCAGTCTTCCTCCAGACTCTGGCACCTTGATTTCCGAATGACATGCAAAATTTGCTTTCATCCGAAAAAAGTACTTTGAACCACTGAGCAACAGTCCATTGCTGCTTCCCTGTACCCAAAAGTGGCTTGACCTGGGGAATGCGGCACCTGTAGCCCATTTATTGCACACGCCTGTGCACGGTGGCTCTGGATGTTTCTACTCCAGACTCAGTCCACTGCTTCCGCAGGTCCCCCAAGGTCTGGAATCGGTCCTTCTCCACAATCTTCCTCAGGGTCCGGTCACCTCTTCTCATTGTGCAGCGTTTTTTGCCATGTTTTCCTTCTCTTTCAGGGAAGACCTTGCATTTTCCAGCATGACAATACCAGACCACATACTGCATCAATTACAACATCATGGCTGCGTAGAAAAATGATCTGTTTACTGAAATATCCAGCCTGCAGTCCAGATCTTTCAACCATAGAAAACATTTGGCACATCATAAAGATGAAGATGCGCTAAAGAAGACCTAATACAGTTGAGCAACTAGAAGCTGTATTAGACCAGAATGGGACAACATTCCTATACCTAAACTTGAGCAACTTGTCTCCTCAGTCCCCAGACATTTGCAGACTACTTTAAAGAGAAGAGCAGATGCCACACAGTGGTAAACATGGCCTTGTCCCAACTTTTTTGAGATGTGTTGATGCCATGAAATTTAAAATCAACTTAATTTTCCATTAAAATTATATTTTTTCTCTGTTTAAACATTTGATGTCATCTATGTTATATTCTGAATATTGAAATTTGATCATTGCATTCTGTGTGCATTCCCAATTTGTTTGTAATAAAGTGTATTTTAAATATAAATACAGTATTATAGCATGCAATATAGAGACTAGGCAGAGGTATATAAAAAATGGAATTGTTTTGTATAGTATTAAGACCAATTATAAGAGGAAACACAAATAGTTTTTTTTAGAAAAAGTGCACACAGGAAATTGCATATGCACACAGACATACATACTCAAATATACACATACATATACACTCAAAGCTCTCAAACCTTAGTGAGGGTTTCACTGCATTCCCTTAGGCAATCCACAGAAAATCTCCTTGTACAAAGACAGATAATGAACCTATGTGTGTGGATGTGTTGGACTAAAAGTGTGTGAGCTCAATAAAGCTGTGTTGGAAAGGTTGAATCACCAAGGCGAGGGTAATGAATGTCTCAAACACATGTCTAACACCTAGAGAGCTCTGTGCCTCTATGCGAAGGACTTGTTGAAGGTCTCAGTGACCTTTAGCACAGGTCAGCAGTCTTTTACACAAGTTCATAAAGATTTCACCAATCTTTCTGAAAGCATAAAAGGGATGATGGGAATCTTGCACAATGCGCTTGCCAGCAAGAATGTGAATAAATATGAAACCTTGTGGAAATTCATTGAAGCTGCTCATGGGCGTCATGGCAGAAGAAATCAAATAGCCTGGTCTTTTGACATATGCAGGTCTTACTATAATTACAATATCCTGCAAATTTCAGAGCTTAAAATGCCCTCCTAATTATAAACAAAACACTTATTTTTTAGCCAGTTCCCAAAAAACATACTCATTTGGATATTGTGTGACATTACACTGGCAAGTTAACTTTGCATATGAGTGCCTCCAGAGCAAGACATCAACGAATAGTTTTACATCATCACACCATGGGCTACACTTGCCTACACCGCATGTAAGCGTGGTGTTTTACACTGTCTACACTGGATACAGATGCATGTTCATTTAACTCCACGAATCCACGTGCTTGAGTCTGGCGACAAGAGGACAAATGGAAGTAGGGTAAAGGAGCGTTTGCTTTGATGCGTCCTGTTAAAACAGCTCCAGAAGGATCCCAGCATCGGAAACAAGGGGATGTTTTATTTTAACGTCTTGGATCGCGTTGGAGGATTTTATATTTAGAGAATTTGACTGCATATTGACAATCTTTCATATGCAATGATATTAGCTAATCTTAACTGGCCCTTGCTCGCCCCTTAAAAGCTGATTATTTCAGACTGGGTCAGAATGAGGTTTGAAAATAATAGTTTTTCCACATAATTATTTCTTTTTCTTTTGTGCAAAAAACAAAAACATTATTAACATTATAAGTGGAAAAAAGACTTTTGTTAAAGGGGTACTTCATCAATGGAAAGATAAATGTATATTGAAATTGGGTCATTTATGTTGTAGAAATGTGAAATTATTTTATAAATTAGTGCCTTCTAGACTGAGAAAAGCCAGAAAATGTATTTTTGGCACATATTAATGAAAGACAACATCTCCCAGAATGCACTTGCTTCGCTGCCCTACGAGGCCACTCCCACCAATTACACCACTTGCCCACCACGGCACTACCCCATCGTCGTTTTGATTTTTATAGTAACACAATCATTTAGTTCAGTTAGAAAACATACACTACAATTAAAAACTGAATGTGTCTGCTCAATGCAGCATGAGCTGAACAAGAGTCGCGCACAATCATTCGAATATACTACCAGGTTTCTACTGATTCAAAGCTTAATGCCAATCGCTGAGTAACCTTTTAAAGGGATCCCCTGGTGTTGAGACTTGTATGGCTTAATATAACATTAATGATGTCTCTTACTGAAATATGTAGTAGAAAACCCATGAAAGATCTACATTATTAAAAAAATAGATTTTATATTTGGACTATAGGCGGCGGCATTTTGTTTGCGTTCTAGGTTGATGACGTAGAATGGTTGCACTCGGCAATCAGCTGGCACTACCCGTAGCTATTTTTACCACAACGCAGCTCGAAAATTGTTTGTGTTAAACAAAACTAAATAATTGCTTTGTAATTGTACTGAAAACACACTCAAACATACATGTGCACACACACTCTCTTTCATACAGACTCACACACACCCCAACAGATCGGCGAGGATACACACACCCACACTGTGTGCGTACATACATCACCCTCATTCACTATTTCCTGTATTGATATCATAGATAGACGATTGCTATGCAGTAGATTAACTGTAATACTTAGTGTGACCAGCAGAGGGAACTCTCTAGGTATAGAACCATGGGATAGGGGGCATGAGGAAGTGAGGCAGGATGTTTTGGTGATGATGCATGGGGATGTTCGTTCGTGCATTAAAGTTTGAGCACAAGCTCAGTGAATTGAAACCTCAATCTTTAAACTTTTATCTTTAAGACACGAATAACATTCCTTACTTTAGTTCACTAATACAACTTGAAGGAGTGAATGAAAATTAGTGCGTGAAGTCGGACAGCTGTTGCGTGTACATTGGCTGTACACTTGTTATTGCGGTGCAACGTGAGACTGAATGAGTGCACTCGAACATGTCCACTATGGTTTCGGACACCACTACAAATGGCCATCCCTTCAAATAATGCCCTATTTCAGTGTATAAGGGGTTGATTTCGGATTCAGCCCCTGTCGTGTAGACTGAGCAGCCCAACACCTCGATTGAGACAGAGCAGTCTGTCAGGTGTGTGTGCCCACCCGCCGATCTCTTTGTGACTTTGTGTAGGTGAGTTAGTGTGCACATGTATGTTTGAGTGTGTTTTTAAGTACAATACAAAGCAATTAATTGGTTTTGTTTAACACTGAAACAATTTTCGAGTTGCGTTTTGGTAGAAATAGCTACGGGTAGTGCCAGCTGATTGCCGAGTGCAACCATTCTACGTCATCAACCTAGACTGCAAACAAAATGGCGCCGCCCATAGTCCAAATATAAAATCTATTTTTTAAATAATGTAGATCTTTCATGGGTTTTCTACTACATATTTCATTAAGAGACATCATTTATGTTATATTAAGCCATACAAGTCTCAATACCAGGGGATCCCTTTAAATATTTTACTACATGACTACAGTACAAAACACCCGTGTGTGTGGCATGGTAAACCCTACAAAATGTCCCCACAAAGATGGCAATATCCGAAATCCTTGTTCTTGTGGGTCCCCTGAGGAAAACACCTTATAAATCATACTTAGTGATGTTTTTTTGGAAAGGTAAAAATGCAGAAAGGTTTTTGTGATAGATAGGTTTAGGGTTTGGGTTAGTGTAATCGGATAGAGTATACAGTTTTTACAGTATAAAAATCATTATGTCTATGGAACGTCCCCACAAAACATGAAAACACAAACTGTGAGTGTGTGTGTGTGTGTGTGTGTGTGTGTGTGTGTGTGTGTGTGTGTGTGTGTGTGTGTGTGTGTGTGTGTGTGTGTGTTTGCTTTTTATAGTGACATGAGCATTGAATGTGCATAATGTTTAATCCAATTCTTAATGTCAGCTGCATTATAAGCACATTTCACTGGCCTAGATTGCAGAGAAAGAGTGAGAGAGCTGAAGTGAAAAAATAGAAAGGGATTGTGGGGGCTTGTTGGAGGCTGCAGGGACTGGCTGTCACTGGCTGAGAACACATTTGTGGGGAATGTTGTGTGGTTATTGATGTAGTTCCTTAGCACCAGGGATGTGCCCACAGCACCCCTCACGTACTCTATGAGAGCTGCCTCTCATCACGATTACATCAGTCTCACAGGCTTTGAGGGATGAATGCATACTATCAAGCATAGATAAATAATGCATGCTTAACTATATAGACAAATACACATGTACACACCTGAGCATACATCATAATCTCTATGGGCTCAGATGTTCAGCCAGAACAAAACTATTTGTGCATGTGCACACCTGCACAAATACACAAAACACAGCTCAGTTTTAGTAGTCCATATTGACTGCAATACACATTAATACCTTTCATGGTGGTTTTACACCAGATTCTGAGTGCATAACTTTCGAAGATAAACTGTTAATCTTGATTTGATTAAATATTTTTAACTGCACATATTATTGCTCAGTTTGGTGCAGTTTAAAACGTTATTTTAGTGTTTTTAAGTTTATGAAACTTAAACAGTAATAAACAAAAAAACAGTAATATTGTGAAATATCATTATAGTTTAAAATAACAATAATTTCTATTTTGATATATTTTATAAATGTAATTTATTCCTGTAATGGTAATGCTGAAATTTCTGCAGCCTTTACTCAGTATAACTGTATTGCATAAATTATATTGATGGCGTCATGAATGGAGAAATCTAATTTTCCTCGAGATTTTGACATATAAGAGATCATCAACAAGCAGCAACCTCCCCCAGTTTCTCTTGATGCCAATAAGGAAGTGGCTTAAACTGCAATTCATCAGGCTCCAGAAGGACGCAGAATCTCAATGAGTCCCATGTTAAAATGCCCAACTTTACGGCAGAAAAGAATGTACTTTTGGTCTATACGGCTAATTTTGCCCTCATTAAAAATGTTCTGCATAATTAAGGGCGTGGCCACTTGAGTGACAGATGGATTACCGTCTGTCTGCTGTCATCACGTCACCTCAGCTCCACCCACGTCCCACATCTTGGCCCATTCGTTATCTGGGAGTGTGAAGCGCTGCCAAGAAGGCAATATCCGTCTTTACGCTTCAAAACTGCTCTTCAGAAACCTATGGGGGACATAAAGGACACTACGTCCATATTTTTTACAGTCTATGGTCATCACAGTAGTTTCAGAACTGAAAACTCACTTGTTAGTCCAAAAACAGCTTTTATTGTAACCAAGTCGAGTAAGACTCATTTGGAATGTGTCTAAGGTGAGAGACCGCCTCTGCAGAAGAAATCAACACAAACTTCATTATTGCCGCTTTGGCCGGCCCACACTCTAAAAAATTCTGGGTAAAAAACAACCCAATGTTGGGTCAAATATGGACTAACCCAGCAGTTGGGTTGTTTTAACCCAACGATTGGGTTGTCTTAAGCAAATATTTAACCCAACCGCAGGATTAAAACAACCCAATTGCTGGGTTAGTCCATATTTGACCCAACATTGGGTTAAAACAACCCAGCATTTTTTAGAGTGCACTGGCGTGTTAGTGAGATGACAAGGAGAGAAGTGATACGAATCACTGGACTTAAAAAACAACATTACCTTCCAAAGTCAACTTTTTTTATACAGCGCTTTTTACAATGCCGATTGTTTCAAAGCAGCTTCACAGGAAAATAATGCAACAGAATTTGATTCGGCTGTACAGCCACTCTGGAGAAAACGGAGATGTCATCCAGCTTATTTCAATTGTCATATAGCGACAATGTGGGCACATCAGTGATGGATCCTAATGCTAGGAATGTGTTTATTTTCAACAATGTAAATCTCTCAGTTAAGCATTATTTATTTGTATTTGGTTCACTTCAGTGTGGATTCTTTGGTAAATCAGTCACAATTACAGCACAGGCTTTTCAAACAGACTTTTACAATATGGACTCGACACTAATGCCACAACAACATGTAATTAACCGTGTTATTTCTGATCTATGATCAGTTATTTCTGATATGGAATGATTCATGTACAGTCAGATCTGATTTTTGCCTATGTGTCAGTAAATGACTAAACGGTCAACTTGTGATTAAATTATGTGATTAAATTATACATAGAAAGCGATCAAAGAACTCTCCCCTTACAATCGCTGCAGTTGTCAATCAAAATAGCTCAAAACAAAACAACCAACACAACAGTTTATCAGTGACTGAGGTCTGGACTCTCGCCAAAACTCCCGTTATAATCAACTAATCTATCATTTACATTATATTTGTACTGTTAGGTATAATGATGTTAGTAATTAAACATTGTATACATTTTAAAATATTGCTAATTACTTACAAAGCACTAAATGTTTTAGCTCCCCAGTACATGAGCGAGCTCTTAAAGGGTTAGTTCACCCAAAAATGAAAATTCTGTCATTAATTACCATCAATTAATTACATTAGTTGCTGTAATGGCAATGCTGAAAGTTCTGCAGCCTTTACTCAGGTCTTCAGTGTGATATAATTCTAATATGCTGATTTGGTGCTCAAGAAAAAAATTCTTATTATTATCAATGTTGAAAACAATTGTGCTAATATTTGTGGAAACCACGATTATTTTATTATTTAATATGCTATTAACAGATCCTAGACAAGAAGCGTTTTCTTTTAAAAGCAATCAGCAGCAGCTGGCAGTAGTGGTTATCAAGTTATCAATATACGCTATTATCAAGTTAGTCTCCCTCGGTCTAGAGGGGTCACCGGGATGTCCATGGGGTCTATGGCCGACACGCACACACACATATACACACACAGACACACAATGGTTCATTTCGGCGTAGACATTCACGCAGAATCCCTCGGCGTAGATATACATGCTGAGATGATGGTTCGTTTCGGCGTAGACATTCACGCAGAATCCCTCGGCGTAGATATACATGCTGAGATGATGGTTCGTTTCGGCGTAGACATGCACGCGGAATCACACGCCGTAGACATGCACGCGGATAGCGCAAAATGTGTACAGACAACATGCCACTTGGCTTTAGAAAGTGCCGTGTATGTTCACGCAAAGTCATGATTTCACGTTGATGGGGTCAACGACCAAATCTCTTCGGGCCAAACCTCTCCTTCTGGCACCAGGTCCGGTTTTGTGTGTTTTTTCGCAGCATTCACGCTGAAAACCAATGCTGCGTCTCAGTGGGCGGCCCCGCGGTCACTCCAGTCGACGCAGGTGTGTTAAGGCAAGTTGGAGTTGAACTGTGTGGGACCGTGGCCCTCCATGACTGAGTTTGGACATCCTTGATTTAAAAGAGCTATTGCCTCACTGTTTGAAATCCAGAGTCAGACTGAAACCAAGGTGCAATATAATGCGACAGAGCGGTTGGATGACTTCGCAGCTCTACTCCTTTTTGAACTCAATCACTGCTTTCTGTGTTTGTCCAGAGAAATAGAGAGGGCGGGAAGCTGTGCCCTAGTTTATGGAGCACCTGATCAACAATGTAGGATCAGAGCATACCAACAGGAGAAAGAAACTGCTCTACAGAGAGCAATTCCTTTGATTCCAATTGGCAGCTTCCTTGTGATGTTGAAGTGCAATGTCAGATGTGAGACTGCTAATCACACTCTCTTATTATGTTTACGTTAAACTTGCATGTGTTTTATGTAAATGCAAGTTTTTGATGTGCGTGCATGTGTCCTCATGCCACAGGACTCCAATTAAACATGGACTCTCAGTGGAGATAATTAGGAAGATGTTACATCTCAATATAGCCACCAATGAACCACAAATTATCTCTGTACAACACCCTTAACCAACAGCTCATTTACACACACCAGTGGGTTCACACATTCCTCACGGAGAAGTCTGCATTTTCACCTTGTTTTTGTTCGTCGGTGCTTTTATTAGCAGGTTTTGTGTCTTGTAGAATTGTTGATTTGGTTTGACACATTTCAAACAAAGTGAAAGTGATGTTTGTTGTGCGGTGGAATGTTACGAGTTTAAATCTCGAAAAATCTGCTCTGTATTTATTAAACCATGCAAAATGTTATGCTTTGTATTAAAATAATGAGTTACATTTTGTATGGGATTCGAATTACAATATCAACCGCATTTTCCTTGTTCTTTGAAAATATCTGCGTGGAAAGCTACACAGGGGACTTGTGATGTTGCGTTGCCCAAACCTGATTTGTATACGGTGGAACTCCAAATAGACAGCATGCACAAATGGGAATTACAAGAACCAGAACTTAAAATTAATTCACCATCTGGCAGCCACAAAATCCAATCCCACTCCCAATGTTTTTTTCTTCTTCCTGTGGCTGAGAAAGATCTGGTGTGTTTTTCAAAGTGAGGTGATGATAAACAAAACCTTAATAAATACTGCCGCTATTGAAATACAGTCGATAGTTCTTTTTCTTGGGGCACAGCAGATTTCAAAGAGAAACTGACTCACTCGTTGATCTGTTCATTTTAAAGCCCAAATTAGAATCAGAAAACGAACCGTGTGGAAGTTAGATTTTTTTTTTTTTTTTTTTTTTTGCTTTGCTTGCAGCACTGTATCACCAATTTTCCTTTTATGCTCGATACTTTGACCTTTCTTTTCAATGACCCCTTTCCCCTTTTTCTATTTGCCCTTTTTTTCAAAGAGAAGGTATAGTGAATGTACCTTCCCCGCAGCAAGCTATTTTTTCCCCTTTCTGTCCTCCTCTCCACTGGGTACAGTAAGAGCCCTGCTCTTAGTAAGTAATAAGAAGCATGGAATGTGAAGCTAGAGAGTAAAATAACTGCTGGGAAGAATGACAATTGCATCTTTGGGAGTATCCTATCCATATCTGTGCCAGCAGTAAATGAAAATGTTTACAGATCTGAGATTGAATTTAGCAGGAGTAACTGTATTGCATAAATTATATTGAAGGGGTCATGAATGGAGAAATCTAATTTTCCTTGAGCTTTTGACATATAAGAGATCATCAACAAGCGGCAACCTCCCCCAGTTTCTCTTGATGCCAATACGGAAGTGGCTTAAACTGCAATTCATCAGGCTCCAGAAGGACGCAGAATCTCAATGAGTCCCATGTTAAAATGCCCAACTTTACAGCAGAAAATAATGTGCGTTTGGTCTATACGGCTAATTTTGCCCATCATAAAAAATTTCTGCATAATTAAGGGCGTGGCCACTTGAGTGACAGATGGATTGCCGTTTGTCTGCTGTCATCATGTCACCTCAGCTCCACCCACGTCCCACATCTTGGCCCATTCTCAGTTATCTGGGAGTGACGTGCGGTGATGCGCTGCCAAGAAGGCAATGTCCGTCTTTACGCTTCAAAACTGCTCTTCAGAAACCTATGGGGGACATCAAGGACACTACCTCTATATTTTTTACAGTCTATGGTCATCACAGTAGTTTCAGAACTGAAAACTCACTTGTTAGTCCAAAAACAGCTTGTATTGTAACCAAGTCGAGAAAGACTCATTTGGAATGTGTCTAAGGTGAGAGACCGCCTCTGCAGAAGAAGATCAACACATACTTCATCATTGCCGCTTTGGCCCGCCCACTGGCGTGTTAGTGAGATGACGAGGAGAGAAGTGATACGAATCACTGAACCTAAAAAACAACATTACCTTCCAAAGTCAACTTTTTTTATACAGCGCTTTTTACAATGCCGATTGTTTCAAAGCAGCTTCACAGGAAAATAATGCAACAGAATTTGATTCGGCTGTACAGCCGCTCTGGAGAAAACGGAGATGTCATCCAGCTTATTTCAATTGTCATATAGCGACAATGTGGGCAGATCAGTGATGGATCCTAATGCTAGGAATGTGTTTATTTTCAACAATGTAAATCTCTCAGTTAAGCATTATTTATTTGTATTTGGTTCACTTCAGTGTGGATTCTTTGGTAAATCAGTCACAATTTCAGCACAGGCTTTTCAAACAGACTTTTACAATATGGACTCGACACTAATACCACAACAACATGTAATTAACCGTGTTATTTCTGATCTATGATCAGTTATTTCTGATATGGAATGATTCATGTACAGTCAGAAGTTTTTGGTCTAAGTGTCAGTAAATGACTAAACGGTCAACTTCACACTAATAATCTGTTTTGTGATTAAATTATACATAGAAAGTGATCAAAGAACTCTTCCCTTACAATCGCTGCAGTTGTCAATCAAAATAGCTCAAAACAAAACAGCAAAACAGTTTATCAGAGACTGAGGTCTGGACTCTCGCCAAAACTCCTGTTATAATCAACTAATCTATCATTTACATTATATTTGTACTGTTAGGTATAATGATGTTAGTAATTAAACATTGTATACATTTTAAAATATTGCTAATTACTTACAAAGCACTAAATGGTTTAGCTCCCTAGTACTTGAGCGAGCTCTTAAAGGGTTAGTGAAAATTCTGTCTTTAATTACTTACCCCAATGTCGTTCGACACCCGTAAGACCTCCGTTCATCTTCAGAACACAAATGAAGATATTTTTCTTGAAATCCGATGGCTCAGAAATGCCTTCATTGACACTAATGTCATTTCCTTTCTCAAGACCCATAAAAGGCACTAAAGACTTCATTACAAAGCCCATCTCACTACAGTGGCTCTACAATCATTTATTAAGCGACAAGAATAGTTTTTGTGCACAAAAAAATAAAAATAAAAATAGCGACTAGTGATGGGCCGATTTCAAAACAAAGTTTCGAACCGTTATGAATCAGTGTATCGATTCATGATTCGGATCGCCAAAGTCACATGATTTCAGCAGTTTGGCGGTTTAACACATGATCCGAATCCTGAATCATAACGATTTGAAGCTTTGTTTTGAAATCACTATCACTATATAAGTTGTTATTTAGTTTTTTTGCGCACAAAAACTATTCTCGTCGCTTCATACTATTATTGTAAAGCCACTGTAGTGAGATGGGCTTAGTAAAGACGTCTTTAGTGCCTTTATGGGTCTTGAGAGAGGAAAGGATATTGGTGTCAATGAAGGCCTTTCTGAGCCATCGGATTTCAACAAAAATATTTTCATTTGTGTTCTGAAAAAGTCTTACGGGTGTTGAACGAAATGAGGGTAAGTAATTAATGACAGAATTTTCATTTTTGGGTGAACTAACCCTTTAATGCATTATAGTCCTTCATGTCTTTTGTGTTCTCAAAATTCTAGCCAGTTGATAATACCTAGAATACAAAAAATCAACTGCAGGCGGTCAATCCTTTTCCTATTTAGCACCTAAACTTCTGAACAGTCTTCTTAGCATTGGTCAAGAAGCAGACACACTCGTCAGTTTAAATCTAGACTAAAAGCACATCTCCTGGGGTACACATAGAAAAATGATCAATTTCTATTATTCAAATCAGTTAAACGATAGTTAGGCTGCATTACCTAGGTCTGCCAGAACCGGAAACATTTCCTATAACAACTGATGTTCTCGTTACATCATGACAAGAATGGCACCTACGCTAAATAAGTCTCTCTGTTTATCCCGAGATTTATGTAGTTAGCCGGATCAGGGCAGTATCCAGATCAGATGGTGGACCTGAGCCTAGACGCGACCACATCGCATCCCTGAAGTGTCAGCAGAGATTGTGTCAACTAGACTCTCCCCCGTGAAGGCCTCATCCACACGACAGCCAGTGGCACTGATCCTGAACAAACCTGCCATCATACCGGCGTGATGACTCCGATCTTCAACCAGATGGAAATGGGTAAATATGCTGAATGTTCCGATCTAATCTGACTTCTAACCTTTAATGCTGCCTGAATCATAATCATGCACTGTTAGGTTGTTGGCGGAGAAGAATTGGCACCCCAACTGAGCCTGGTTTCTCCCAAGGTTTTTTTCTCCATTCTGTCACCTGATGGAGTTTGGGTTCCCTGCCTTTGTCACCTTAGGATTTGGACTTGCTTAGTTAGGGACACTAAATATTCAACAATCTTATTAATCTGCCTCCATCACTGAATTTACTAAAGTTGGACTATGACATTATTTTCGTATCTGCTGTACAGCCGAAACAAACGGTGGTGCATTATTGAAACAATCTGTATTGTAAAAAGCACTATATAAATAAAGTAGCCTGACATGGTCATACTCAATTCTAGTCAGAATTTGAGTCTGAAACTGCTCCATTGGGCTGTGACTATGGGGCGTGTTTCAACCGAGCCAGGAAAGACCTCAATTGGATAGACCTACAACCAATCAGAGCAACGAAGCGACGCACTGTCAAATGTCAACAGAGCTCAACTGCACTGTGTTGCCAAGTCCGCGTTTTTTCCGTTGTTCTCTATGTCTGCGGTTTGAAGCAACTATTATGTGATATATAGACCCATGAGTGTGAATTTCAGCTGGCAACCTTGCCATAATAACACATTTTACCCCCCAAATGCCATTTTTCCCCGTGGAGAACCCCCCCAGAAGCTATTGTTTAGGGCTAACGTTAGTAGTTGGCAGGTTTTGTTGCACGTGAGCTGAAATCAGGCTGGAATACACGATCTTTGCTGGTGTTGTAAAACAATAAAATAATTTAATGATACACAGAGTACTTACCCAACATGATCATCATTTCTGAGAGAAATTGTGATGGTGAATGCATATACAAACAAGCTCTCCGTTTAGGATTCGAAAAAATATAATCCAAGCCCCTTTAATGACGTGATGATTACGTTACTGTTTATCATCTGTCCGTCATCGGCTAAACCCCGCCCTGATGATTTCATTGGTCCGAACAGTTTTTGTTCGGGGATAATTACTCCTCTATGAAGCGAGGCCAGACCGAACTGCCAGACCTAAAAAAATTGTGGGCGGGGCTAAGTTCGGCTGGCATCCAGGCTATAAATAAAGTTGACTTGACTTGAAAGCAATGGTGAAAGGAACCACAGGAAAAAATGATAAAACAATGCAGTTCATGACTCCTTTAATGCACTGCTTCTCAAATACTGTACAGTCAGACCTCAAAATAGTAATATCATTGAAAAACGCATAACAGTATCCAAACAAATACTTGAAATAATACTCATTACAAATATACAATGTCCTGACATTAAAATACAGCTTGATTGTGAAGAAATGTATGTTACAACTACCTTGGATTTTCCGTACTCTGCTTTTATCTTATTGGCAGTCAAAACGGATAAAACCTTGAGCATGATAGGGAACAGGGTCAGAAAGCAAAGCAGGCTGGTTATAGAGACTCCTATTCCTCATGGACCCCAACAGGTAGCCATGCCTAATCAAAAATGTCTGCCTCATCATCCTGTTGTACTGATTGCATAAATAGCCTCATAATTAAACAGGATTTGTATGTGGATAATTTATTTCATATACTAAATATACATTGAATAGAATGTTGCCTTTCTGTGTAAGCTTTCTGTTGTTGATTGAACATCATTATCCATTTTGAATAGGCAATATGGTAGGCTATTATATCCATATTGCCAATTACAGTGAACAGACATGCTGTTTTTACAACATCATTTAAGAATGTCTTTCAGCAAGTCCGTTTGCAGTGTATCTGTTGCCAAAACACAATTTCGCTCCTTTACACACACACACAGTTTGTTAAAAATATTTGTTGAAATTTAAAGTCTCTCCGGTGAAATTGATTTGTGATGCTGGTTTCATTGACTTATTTTAGTGTCAACACACTCAGATTACTTCGAGACTAAAGTACTTTGAGAAATTATTTTACAATACAAGTAAGAGAACAGCTCTTAATTTTATGATCACTATTTTTAAGAAGAGACCAACATTCTCAGATATGTTTTTTTTTACCATGGTGCATCCTCAAGTTCACCATCAGCACACAAAACATGTTCTTTGAGAAGTTGTGTCTCATTTGTTTGACAATTAAGCTTCTTTTAAATGCCACTCAAGTAAAAATGTCAAATTCACTAACCCACCTACAGAATTAATAATAAATTAAAAGTGGGTAAAATGTGTAGTAGCGCAGGGAGGAAAAGATAGCGTTTAAAATGAGATATGCAAGTACAGCCTGCATCAGCCACAACACCAACATATACTCTAGCTGCCAAACAATTCAACAGGTTTAGTTGTGTTTTTGCAAATCGTTGCTAAAAAGCTGCTCACAACGATCAACAGACCAGTCTGATTGGTGCAGAAAAGGGGTGAGTGCAAAGTAAATGGAGACTGATCAGCACTGCGTTTCCGTCCAATTTTGTATGCCCTTTTTTATGACCTTCCCTCGCTAGCTTCCATCCGTATCATTCACTCAGATGTCAAACCAAAATATATTCAGAGACCTTCAACATTTTCTCACATTATCACAGTTTATTCGCTGTAGTTTAGAAAATGGTAATAAAACATAACGAGAACTCAAGAATTAAACTGTGTCAGAGCAAATTCATTTTGATAATGTCAGATAACTTAGAAAGTAATGGATTACAATCAACCAATCAGCTGTCAGCTGTTAAACTTAAACACACAATTAGATAATACCAATTTAGGTTTTTGTTCAGTCTGTGGTGTAAAAGGTTGCATTAGCAATTAAAGAAAAAAACACGTAAGCAAAACATGGTAAGGTCAAAGTGTGAATAATTTTAGTCCCAATTTTTTTAAATAAATTTTATTGCACTGAAAAAAAACGTCCCCGGTTACGAATGTAACCTTAGTTCCCTGAGAACAGGGAACGAGACGCTGCGTCAGCTGACGCTACGGGGAACGCCTCCAGCGTGACCGGTGTCTGAGCTACTATCAAACCACAGCAATCCTATTGACCGGCGACAGCCTATGATGTCATCAAGGTGCGACCAGGAAGTATATAAGGGCGCCTTGCAAACATGACACCAGCTTCTTCGTCTGAAGGGACTGTTCGCAGGCAGGCCCCGAGGCATGGCAAAAGTGACGCAGCGTCTCGTTCCCTGTTCTCAGGGAACTAAGGTTACATTCGTAACCGGGGACGTTCCCTTTCGAAAGGGAACTCGAGCTGCGTCAGCTGACGCTATGGGGAACGATATACCCACGCCGCCATGCCGAGGGGAGTGCATGCCTACTGGCAGTGACAACTGTCAGGACAAGCAAAGTCAACTGAAATGCCTGAACCACTCCCCCTCTGGTCACATTAGGCTGTCAGTGACAGCATTCCCTACGGTCATAGCCCGAGCTGTGGCCTTGGGGCACCTTCATGTACCCTACCCCGGCCGCTCAAAGGCCTGGAACCAACCTGTTCGACAGAAGGGGTTCCTTTAAGGGAATGTGGCTAGGGGACCCGAGGGCGCCCCAGCCAGTCACTATTCGGGAAGAACTTCACCGAATGCCACCAGGGAGGCTTGACCTGGCGTCACTATGCGGGACGCTTCCGTCTGCCAGCCCAGTCTGTTAACAACAGAGCCTCTGGAAACTCGCCTCTGGAGAGGCATCAAGCTGAGGGACTGCGAACTGGCAGTGTCTGCCTCAGGCCGGAACTCAGAGACGGGCTATCCTGGAGAACAGCGCTCAGCGTAGTGCTTTCCCACCCTTGCTAGCGAGGGGAGTCAGCTGCTCGATCCTAGGATCTACCGAGCACATACATTACAGGGGTGCTCAGGAGGCCTGAGAAGGCCTACAGGCTGATCTCACAGGGAGGCCCCGAGGGGCCTACGACCAACTGACCAGGCCCAGGCGGCCGTAAGCTCACAGACAACCCTCCTAAGAGGGGAGCTCTTAAGCCTGCCTGGTAGGTACCATGCTGTAGGCTACCTATGCAAGTCCCTGTCCTGTAAGGACCGCATAGCAGCAGTGTAAACTCGTCGTGCTAGAGTATGCGCCCGCCATCAGGTGCTGCCGGCTAGGACCGAAGCCTGATGGCAGGAACCACTAGCTGTCAGCTTGAGCCAGTTATGTGTCTCCGTCCAAGGAACTCATTCCCCCTGGGAGGCCCCGCAGGGCCTACTACTTGCCAGGCTACTCGTAGCCGGCACTGAGACCAGGGAACGACCTCAGGGAGGCCTGGTGAGGCCTGCTACCTGATAGCAGATCATGCTAGCCGCCCTGGCTAGCCACCATGCTCACTGTCATAGGAACCGGGAACCGGGGCTCACCCTCCGGGAGGCCTAGCGAGGCCTAATCCCTGTCACCCAGTGGCCGAGGCCCTGGACCACCCCCTCAGGGGAAGCAAGATGAGGCCTGCTGCAACCGAGCAGGCCCTCCGGGAGGCCTGGTGAGGCCTGCTACCTGCCATCTGGTGACTGGAGCCCAGGAACTGTTATCCAGCGCTAGTTCCCTGGAGTACCCCCTCAGGGGAAGCCAGATGAGGCCTGCTGCATCCCAGCAGGCACTCAGGGAGGCCCCCCGAGGCCTACTACCTATCATCCAGTGACTGAAGCACAGGAACGACCCCTTGGGGGAAGCCAGACGAGGCTTACTGCTACCACAGCAGGCCCTCAGGGAGGCCTGGTGAGGCCTACTACCTGCCGTCTAACACCTGAAGCACGGGAATACCCCCTCAAGGGAAGCCCGGCAAGGCCTGCTGCACCCCAGCAGGCCCTCAGGGAGGCCTAGGGAGGCCTACTAACTGGGCTTGTAGCCATGCCAGCGACGAATGCTCGCTGGCAGGTCGGATGAATGCTGGCCGCTCCAAGTCGGGCTGACAGTGGCTGTCTGCTTGGCTGACGAAGACCTAGACATCCAGTTACCACCTGGGGAATCACCCCAGGGAGGCCATGATGGTCCTGCTTGTCGACGAGGTACTGCTGAAGCCGACATCGTCGGGGATATTCCTCCCAGGCGCACATTGGCCCGATGTCGCGACTCACCCGCAAGGAGGCCTGCTGAGGCCTCCTGCTCAGAGTCCACTGCCAGGACTGCCCAAGCTGGCTGCTCACAGCCAGCTGGTAGCCCATGCCCCTCCCGGGGCTGGCTTCATCCCGGAGGCTCACGGGGTCCTCCATGCGATGACGCAGTCCCATCCGGCAGTGCCTACAGACATAGCCTAAACACATTGCCAAAAGCAGTGTACTCAGCAGAAAGTACCTAGACCCTCAAAGCGAGGGGAGTACAACTTACGTCACCTGCGTCAGGGCGGCCGCTCTTCCTTCATGCAGCGGCCTACCGTTCATGCTAGGGCGTCAGCCATGGCAATGCTTCGGCTTCCAGGGGAGCATCCGACCGAACCATTACGAAGCACGCAGGTTGCGAGTGCAGCTCAACCCGAGCCCTAAAAGGTGGAGCAGAAGACACAGAGCAGAGGGCAAAAAAAAAAAAAAAAAAATATTCACAAATATGCTACCCACCGGCCCAACATCCTCCAGGATGGGGCCAGGGGCCGCCAGAAGGTGGCAGCCACAACAAGCTCTGGAAAGCGGGGTTTTCGCAAAAATAGCCCACCTGCGTACAAGCGTGGGACGCCAAACCCCGCCCCACGACCACTGGCTAAGTCGCTGTTCATTCTGCTTCACACCAACCTGCATTACTAAAAACCCCAAAACACAGAGAAGGGGGCGGGCCTTGGCCGGACGACTCTAATGTAAGAGGAGGCTGACTAGGGATGCGAAAGAAAATGCCCTGCAATATTCAAACCGAGGGCCTCGGGCGATAATTACTTTCCTTCTTTGGAAAGAAATGCCCCCCATCCCGCAAAAGCCTAGGCCAACCGATGCAGTGGCCCGGAGAGGGCCAGCCTACATAAGAGTATTATACGCGGCTCGGGGAAGCGAAAAAACCTCAATAATACTCCGTCTAAGCCCTGCGAGGCTAGACATAAATCTGTAGTTCGTGCGTAAGCCTAAACTCACCCTCCCGTCTATGAAATTCCACGAGGGGCAACGTTGACCGCTTTACCCTGGGGTGGCTAAGAGCTTCCTGTTTGACTAGGAGAGCACACTCGCCTAAAACAACAGCACATTCCTACAAGAATGAGCGGTTGCCTCAATACTGCTTCATCACACAGAGAGAAGGCAAAAAAACTGTTCGCACAGCTGTACATACAATGGCGGCTATTCTCTCCTAGCAAAGCTAGCTCTAGACATACCACATAACGGCATCTAAAAAATCGTTCTAGCCACCGGACAGGGGAACTACAGGGCCCTATGGTGTCCTCCATCGATACCGTGATCCCCAAACCCTTGGCGGGGAGCATGAAGTCTCACACAACATAAATAATAAATGTTTCCCTCGCAAGGGGGACTTACCAGCTCGCCTCCTGCGCGACGATATCCACACATAAGTTTTACTCACAGTATGCATGTTTGGGAGCGCAACCGCCTGAGGGTGCGCTTCTCACAGCCCAGCCAGGCGGGGTCTAGAGTATCATCGTCATGGCCCCCCTCAGGGCCAGATGTAAGAAGCGCCTGGGGAGAAAATGAAGAAGAGCAGTAAATGAGATGTAATTCTTAACTCACCCACCTAAGGGAGCGATATTTCATTCACGCCAGCAGCGTTGTGATACTATTCCTCTTATGTGGGAGTCCGCCTCTTTGCGCCCCGCCCTTAACCGCGGGGAGCATGAGAGGCGATGTTGGCACTCAGGCCCCGTCACTGGTCCGTATACCGTGACGCCTCCCGCCTGCCTGGGACCCGGATCTCAGCGGTGTGCGGGTCCTCGGACACCACCACCCGCGCTTCTGTGACACTGGCCCTCAGGCCCTGCTATCGCTGATATGGCGCACAGCTGCGCCGCGGGTCAGGGTATTTTCCCTGATTGAGATCCCTCAGCAGGTCTTCCCAGTACACTTGCAACACCGACACGGCGTAAAAGTAGCACCAGGCTGACCCGCTGCCGTGTATGCCCCGCCATCTAAACTTCTTGAAACATAGTTGAAAGAAGCTCAGATGGCAGGGTTGGAGCTAGAACACCCATCCTCCAAACATCAGCATTTAACACCCGCTGATGTCCGTGAATACACTGAATATGGGTTCTTCCATACCCTCACGATCTCAGTCAGGAGATCAGGAAGGAATGGAAAAGCTCAACTGAGCCGACAGTTTTATGGCCGGGGAGAAATCGATCGTTCCGTTTAAACGAGCGATCTCTCCTTTAATGCGCCCACATGACGGCCTCAGCCTGCATGCAGCGCGCTCATAACAGCCATCGGCTCAGCATAAACAGTCGGGATGGCTGAGAAATTAATTTCCCTTCTCACCAGCCATCCCTACGAGCATTCGTGATTAGTCTCGTCAGTCGCTAGATCGCCGGAGGGAAACATCCCCTCGCGGCGATCGGCGACCCCATCCGAGGGAATGTGACGTGCATCCGCGCTCAGCCTCAGCGTGAGCGGGGATCACATCACTAATCTCAGATGCAAAAACGGTCTTCCCTCAGGAAGAGCGCTAGACGAGAACGGAGCGATCTCGGATTGAAAACTTCGCTCACATTACACACAATCGAACAAATGACTCCACAAGAGCTTGACTGTGCATGCTCTTAATCCCAGGCAGAAAATAAATGAATCTGGATTACCTTTGATTTGAAGCATTCAGACAAAAACAGTCCCTGAAGACGAAGATGCTGGTGTCATGTTTGCAAGGCGCCCTTATATACTTCCTGGTCGCACCTTGATGACATCATAGGCTGTCGCCGGTCAATAGGATTGCTGTGGTTTGATAGTAGCTCAGACACCGGTCACGCTGGAGGCGTTCCCCGTAGCGTCAGCTGACGCAGCTCGAGTTCCCTTTCGAAAGGGAACATGCTTTTCTTACTTAGTATTTTTGTCTTGTTTCTAGTACAAACATCTAAAAAAATTCTTGAAACAAAAAAGTATTTACTACAAGCAGTATTTGTATTTAATCTTAAAACAACATTATTTTACTTACCCCATTGGCAGATTATTTTGCTTATTTTAAGCAAAAACTTTCTTAATTTTGTCCCAAAACAAGACAATAATTTTTACTTGTCTAGGACATGTTTCTTAATGTAATAATTTGTATATATTTAGACTAGAAACAAGACAAAAATACTAGGTAAAAATTCATTTTTTGCAGTTTGGTAATCCATTCTATACCGATTTTCTTTTGGTATAATATGTCGCAGTTGTGCTATCTTAACTTACATAAATGAACTAGTGTCCTGCACCCACACTAGTAAAAATGATATCGGGTGTCTGAATATTTTTTGGTTTGACTATACTTTATTGCTTACGTTGCTGTGTACCATACTGCCGGAACCCTTGAAATGTGTTTAAATGGAACAGCCCTTGATAACTTGGAATCTGCTATGGAGCTGATTTATTATTATTATTCCCCTTATGAATTTATTTTATGCACCATTCTATAAGCCTGTAGGAATGCTTGGGCAGTTAAAAAAGGCAATTTTAACAAATAACAATACAATAAACAATAACTGTGAAACTAAACAGAATAGTACAAGAGATATATGAACCAGGGGATGACCCAGAGCCATGACTGGATGAAGAATCACGCTACAACTGATGTAGAGAAGAGCCAGGCTGGTGTCAGGAGCCCGACTGAGAGAGGTGTAAACGTGACCAGAGGGGACCCAGGCAGAGACGAGGAGACGTAAAGCTGAGGTGACTTCTCAATACTCAAACTGATGCGCCCTCCAGCCCTTGACCCAGAAACTGATCGAATTCAGCCATCTCAATGTCAAGGTGAGAAACCAGGAGTGAGGAAGCCACACAGGTGTCTCCTTCCCTTGCATTCTAATGGGGATTGAGCTTGGGCGACTGGAGATGGAGGGAGAAAGGACATTCGAGGAATCGGTGGGATTTCTATTTTAATATATTTTAAATATATGATTTATTACACTGGGTAAACCCTGCCTGATCTGCCGGTGATTTGATTTCGTCCGGCAATTCAGTCTGGAAACCTGTACATTCATTTCTACTGCTTCTGTTACACTTTTGCGGGAACCAATCATAGACGGGCTTATCCACCTGGCACGCTATGGGCGGGTTTAACAAGATGACAGATAGAGAAATGATGGGTCGTTGCCTGTTGACCACGCCTCTTGTGGTCTGATTGGTTGAAGGACTATCCAATTGCGTAGAGAGTTATTCAAATAATGCCAGCTGATCACGCCTCTTGTGCAGGAGAAAATACAGAGCAGACTCCCCAGACCAATGTTCAATTTTAAATTGAGCTTAGTCTGGTGATAAATAATTTATACCTGTGGTGGCAAAGCTGAATCTTCATCAGCTATTACTCCAGTCTTCAGTGTCACATGATATTTCTATATGCTGAATTGGTGCTCAAGAAACATATTTCTTGTCCTGCATAATATTTTTTTTCAGTGGAAAATGTGATCCAATGAAAAAAACTTGTTTAATTAATAGAAAGTTCATTTTAAGTTAAAAAAACATTATTTTTTTTAACATTATAGATGTCTTTACTGTCACTTTTTATCAGTTTAAATCCTTTCTGAATAAAAGTATACATTTTTGCTTGCAAGCTAGCCTTGATGTGAATGGTAATGCTACACAAAATTCAACATTTTGATATGATTCATCTGGGTATGTATTTCATTTTCTGGTTTTAGGTTCTAATATTGTGAATATTTGAAACCAAAAGCAAGAGAAGTGTTTCATTTGAGTTATTAATTGAAGCATTTTCCCAAATGGCAACTGAAACAGCCAATGAACTCACTTTGGGAGCCAAGGTGGATAGGATTTTGCCAGGGGGGTGTTGGAATATAACACAAAAATGTATCTCTCACATTAGCATCGCAGCTCAAACCATTTTAGAGCACATGCTAATCACTAGACCACGGCGCCAACTAGTGCTTCCTGTTGGCACCTACGGCATCTAGTGTTAGTGTGCAGGTGGAGTGAACCCGTACGCCGACAGCACTGTAGCTTTCCCAGTGGCTGGCAGCGCTATGATAGTGGAGATGTGCATGTGAGGGGGAAAAAAGAGACTGTGATTGTGTGTGTTGTGTCTTGGCGTGTCAGCAGAGTGCCAAGCTAAAGGACATCATAATTATCACAGGTTAATCGTAAGTCATTTTGACAAGCCCATGATAGCATTATTAATTAAATGCACTATATCTTCCTGAGAGACGACAGGGAGAGAACTGATGTGCTCTGGTACTTATCTTGTCAGTCGGTGCTGGGTTGGGTTGACTAGTGTGTGTCTGTGTAAATGTGTGTGCAATTGTGTGTCTGAGAGAGAGAGTGAGGGAGAGAGAGAGAGAGAGAGAGAGAGAGAGAGAGAGAGAGAGAGAGAGAGAGAGAGAGAGAGAGAGAGAGGAGAGCTGCATAGTGCTTTAAATGAGCAATCAGCCACAGAGCCTTGCTCAGCTACAGCTGCCACCCACACAAATACACTTATGCATTTCGCACTCGGGAAAACCTCTCATTCAGGTCACATGGGGCGCAGATGCATTCTCTTTAAATTTTAGATAGTGCTCAATTAAAATGCACGCTGCGATCTCTACAATCACACACCTGACCACGTTTCCAGGCAGCCTAACACACACACTCGCACACACGCTTTCGCTCATACTGTTGAGCAGCAGCGATCAGCTGACAAACGTAGCCTCATTACCCCCCTCTCCCACTCTCTTTTGCACATTCACACACTGGGTTCTTCACCTCATCCACCTAGGCAGAGGGAAACAGGCCCTCCCTACTACCATTCTGGTCTCCATGGCAACAACCAATCAAGTCATGTCTCTGAACTGGCCTGCCAGTAGAATACCAGGAGACAAAATAACAAACAAAAGCTCCTCATGCTCTGGAAAGAGACTTAAAGAGGGAGAAATTATTTAGCAGCAACAAGACACCGCTTGAGGTCAAAGGGCAAAGATTACTTTGCCGAATGTGACTGTCAAGTTTATATCTAGAAAGTATTAATAACGATTAGAACTGCTGAAATGAAAATGTATTTAAAGGGCCCCTATTGTGCAGTGTGTAAGGGTGCGTTCACACTTGTAGTTCGGTTCGTTTGGTCCGGACCAAAAAACAAAAACAAACATAATAGTCCTGGTCCGCTTAGCGTTCACACGGGCATTTTTAACAGCGAACCTAAAGTTACCGAACCAAAGGCACAGGGAGACGCTCACAACCTGATTGGTCGGCTTATATGACGTAGGAGCTCGTTTACCGAACATGCAAAACAATGCTGTGTGCGGATTACACGCGCGGGCATTTTATGCGTGTACATATGGCATTATTTTTCACCAGAGAACTCATGAAGAGCTCATGAAATGTTCACAACATTCAAAACAACGCTGTGTGCTGGATTAAACGCGATCATTTTATGCGTGTAACACATATGGCATTATTTTTTACCAGAGAACTCATGAAGAGCTCATGAAATGTTCAAAACAACGCTGTGTGCTGGATTAAACGCGATCATTTTATGCGTGTACATATGGCATTATTTTTACCCGCTGAGAACTCATGAAGAGCTCATGAAATGTTCAAAACATTCAAAACAGCAGCAGGATTTCCTCCGTTGTGCAGAAAAGAGTCGGGCGTCTCTTATGCAAAAGAGACGGCCGTTCTGTCGTCTGTCCCTGCTAATAATGGGCAACACAGGAACTTTGATGAGAAGAGCCAGGTATGCTTTTTGTGTGTTTTTTCTAGCATTTTCGAAACATGCTCGTCAGACCAAATATTGACGAGGCTCTTCCTCGTTGCTCTACGTTTGCCCTCTAACGTTAAAGTTACTCATTTTGGATAACGTACACCGATCTTTCCGCGTCGTCAAATCAGCTGCATTATGCGTGGCATCTTGTGACATTACGTCCGGTTTTTGGTCCGTTTACATGTCTTTGGTCCGTGTTGCGTTCATATATCAATCGAACCGCACCAGAGTTCGTTTGGAAGCGGACCGAGACCCATCTTTTTAGCGGTCTCGGTCCGCTTGTTTGGTGCGCACCAGGGTTCGGATGGCAGCGTTCACATATGTTCAAATGAACCGCACTAACCGAGCAACCGCACCAGGGTTCGTTTTAATCGAACCAAACATGACAAGTGTGAACGCACCCTAATATAGCTGTTTGTGAATGTAAAATGTCTGTAAAGTTTTAAAGATCAAAGTGCATGATAAATAAAGTTATTGTCTCCTCAAAGAAAGTATCGATTCCATAACATATCTACGTTTGTAACAAATTTGCATAATTCCGGCCTACGGTCTTTATTGGCTGCCTGTATGTTGTGTTTTCAACATGTTTCAGTCCCTGGCTTCTGCACTGCAAATCCAAATGCATGCACTTTGAAAGATTGAGGATTAGTAGTAGCCTGACAGGGTCATACTCAATTCTAGTCAGAATATGAGTCCGAAACTGCTCCATTGGGCTGTGATTATGGGGCGTGTTTCAACCCAACCAGGAAAGATCTCAATTGGATAGACCTACAACCAATCAGAGCAACGAAGCGACGCAAACGTTAGTTGTCAAATGTCAACAGAACTCAACTGCACTGTGTTGCTATGTCTGCGGTTTTCCCGTAAAATAACACATTTTACCACCCAAACTCCATTTTTTTCCAGAGAGCCCCCCCGAGAAGCTATTATCTTGGGCTTTGGCGGGTTGGCGGGTTTTGTTGTAAAAACTTGGCAGCCCTGTCTGCACGCACACTGAAATAAACGATCATAGCCGGTGTTGTAAAAAAAAAAGACTTTAAGGATACACAGAGTACTTACCAACATGATCATAATTTCTGAGAGAAATAGTGAAGGTGAATGCATATACGAACAAGTTCTCCGTTTAGGATTAGACAAACAAATTCAACAAAGCTTCTTTGATGACGTGGATGATTACGTTACTGTTGATAATCTGTCCGTCATCGTCTAAAGCCGGCCTTGACAATTTTATTGGTCCGAACAGTTTCTGTTCGAGCATAATTACTCCAAGTCCAGTCCAAACTGCCCGAGTTCAAATGCTGGGGGCGAGGCTGAGTTCAGCTGGTATCCAGGCTAGATTAGCAGTAGAATTGATACATTAAAATCATCAATGTTCATATCACTGAGTATACAAGCCTCTGGAGCTGAAATTCAGATATGGTAAGGGGAGTTTTGGACATGTGCTGTAAGACGTAGACCAATCACAACAGATTGGGTCGTCTGACCAATCCGAGCAAAGGAAGCTATTGGAAAGGAGAGGCTTAGAAAGAATAATCCTTTATCAAACCATTTCAGACACTGTGAGAAAAGAGGGGACGCTGCAATGCATATTATGATAAAATTGAAGTGCTTTTTTTTATTTTTGATGTAGAGACCTGTGCAGGACAGATTTTTCTGTCCCGCTCCCGCCTGCAAAAGCCCGAAGGTAAATGCATACATATATTTTCCATGAAATAGTTTCAAGTTACAATTCACCAAGTTGGCTGAACATCTGATGCATATGGCATGCTTATCTGGAAACACTTTAGGAGTTTCACTTTAGGAGTTTTTTAATCTGCCCGCAAGTGTCGTCTAGGAACTCTCAATACCCTTCTGAGCTGTATTCCCCTCACTCTGGACGGGCCAATCACACTGTTTATAGAGTCGGTGGGCGGGGCCATAATGATGACGGCGTGCTTCTAGTAAACACAAACTGGCGAACGGCGGCGGTCTTTCGAATCAGCTTTGAATGCGATTCTGGAAGACTTGGAGTTTAGCTTTTCTCTGAGAAAAGAACAAAGAACGGCACTGAAGTCATTCTTAAAAAGGGAAGATGTGTTCGGAGTTTAGCCGACCGGATACGGTGAATGTTTAATCTATCAACAAGCTCCGTTTAACCTTCGTTGCTCTGGTTGGTGGTAGCGCTAGCCTATCGTGTGCAGAGGGAGTTTGAAAGACAACCGTTTATCTCTCCCCTCGGATTGAGCCCTGTCTATGGTGAGTTTCCAGACCAAACATCTTGATGTGGGTCTGGCTTGTCAGGCTAGGAGTTAGTGGCTATATTGCAGCAGTAAACTTGAACAATGTTCATAAAATAATAATTTTTAGATGCACGCCGGCATGTTTTTGAAGGGACAACGACTTTATGTCCCTAAACGTGACGCGGAACAAATCGAACTGCGATTGGTTGCGTTACATGTCAGTCAAAACTGATTGAGTCCAGACCTTCTCCACAAGCTACAAATTTCAGCATAAACACTCTGGATACATGATTTGTTATTAAAGCATCTACATTCACAAAGTACATTTTAACATAAAAGCAAGCATATGCTAATGAATGTGTGATATTGGCATGGCAAAAAAAAAAAAAAAAAAAAACCTTTGGCACACTCCATATACACACTGGATCGCTTGCTATGTTTCACCAACATGCATGGAGAAATCCTAGACCAGCAATTATGGGCAGCTTTTCCCTCTTAATACAAAGAGAGTATATAACTGCACACTCATTTAAGCTTTATTTTTTACCAACATTTTGGCAAGGTATGCCTTGACAAAGGCATAACGTTGGAAACAAATAAAGCTTAAGTGATTATGCAGTTATATATTCTTTTTATAAATATATCATCGTTTTATCCTCACAAATCAATTTATTTATTTTTAATTTTTGCATATATTTTATTCTCCCCGGCAATTAAAACACTTAGGCTTATATGCAGAGGCGGACAGCAGTGGAGTTTTTTACTTTCTACTCAAGTACAATTTTTAAGTATATATTTTTTCGGTGTTTTTCTTTCAAAAACTTTTACTTCACTGCATTTCAAAGCATAATATTAACGTCATACTTTTTACTGCACTAGATTTTATAAATAAAAGTTTTTTGTTTGTTTTACCTTTAACTCTTAATTACATATATAGTACTTTCTTACTTGTACTCAAGTAAAATTGTAATTACTTTTACTTGAGTAAAAGTATATATTACAAAATTTTTATTTAATTAAGTATTAAATGATATTCAATATGAAATGTATTGCAGTAAAAAGTACAATATTATGTTTTGGAATGTTGTGAAATGAAAGTTTTCCAAAGAAGAGCACTGATAAAGTACATATACTTGAAAAATATAATTACTTGGAAAGTAAAAATACGTCACTACTGCCCGCCTCTGCTGATATGATATTCTGATATGATATCTTTAATATGACTCGAGTCTCCTTCGATGTAAATCTGTATGATTTTTTTAACCCATTTTATCACCTGCACATAAAAATCGTAAGCCATATATTTTTAGTAAAGTATAGGAAACTACAGCTTCTGTTAAATTTTCTATGCTATAGTCCAGGGATGGGCAATGTTGGTCATGGAGTGCCGCTGTCCTGCAGAGATTTTCTTCAACCCTGAACAAAACCTCCCCTGCTTGTAGCCTTATGCCCAGTACACACTGTACAATTCGCAGACGAAAGATGGCCAGTTGTGGCAATTTCTGTGGTCATGGCTCCTAAACGGTGGTCCTTTGTACAGTGAGAGAGGTTCAAAGACGGCCATTGTCCCGGTCTTGCAACCAAAGATAGCCTGTGATCATTTTCTGAGTGTCAGAAATGTATTTCATCTCACAGTGTGTTTGCTGCTACAACCTACAGCTACTAGACAATAAAAATGCAACTCAAAATGGCGTTTTGATCAACGCATGGCACTAAAACATAAAACTATACTCAAACTCCATTTGCGAAATTGCCATGCCAAGTTGACCTCCTTTCCACATCCATATTGTTCTTTAGCTTCACCCTTTGCTTTTTTTCAGTGCACATAAAAACCACAATTGCCAAATTGTGATTTATCTTTCCCACTAGCGCATGCTGATGACATTTCATTCTTCTTTACTAATATTGCGTTGTAGCCTACGATATGTCAACATTGTAAAGTCTACATGCATGCAAGTTTATTAGATCAATGTTTTACTGTGTGATTTGTAAAATCTTGGATTAAAATTGGATTGCCAAAATCACAAAGTAATCCTGAACACATCGATTAGGTTGTTGAGGTGTGTTTTATTAATGGTTGGCGCTAAACTCATGCAGGATAGCGGCTCTCCAGGACCAACTTGCCTATCCTGGCTATATGGCAACATTTCAGTTCTGCCTAGCAATATTGTTGTATTCAATATATTCTTCTATCAATAATTTGCACGGTCACAGCTATGGAGTCTTGAAGTTGGGGCTCTTTCTCTGTTCATGACCTGTGCGTGACTTCCTTAGAGTTGAGAAACTCTCAGGTGTGCCTTTTTCACTAGGTTATTTGAAGGCGAGAGGCTTCAGTATTGAGCTAAAGGTGCTCATTCTTTCTGATGCCGCCGCTCTGGAAATGCTGACTGAATAAATGGAGAGGAAATAGATCCTTCTGGCTTCTGTTCTCCTATTTGCCATGCAATGTGCTAGAGCACCATGCGAGAGGTCTTGTTGTCTGGCCAGAGCTGTCTTCGGGTGAGTGAAGACAGACATTATGGCATACAAACTTTAAGGCTTTTATTAAATAAATAAAAGAGAGATGAAAAGGAGAAGTGTCAAGGTAGAAGTTGTGAAGTCTATGGGGCATGGAACAATATAAAAGTGTGGTATTCTCATCGGGTACGGGGGATGCGAAGGTCAGGCTGAGCGGCACAAGGCTAGGAGGCCATCTGGGCACCTCAAGTACACCTAGTGCATGCAAGAGGAAGACCATTTTCCCCAAGAGTGAGGTGTAATGCAAGATTTATGACTGCGGTGATGAGGCATAATAAACATCACGTGAGCGCCATCATGCTGCAGGTATTGCGGCATTGTCGTGACCTTCATCACCTGCTCCTGCTGTGAGCCTGGACCTGGGTTGACAATAGAATTTGGCTGAAAGACGCCTTTAGGAGATGATAGGAGATGATACTGGGTAAAGATACATTTGATTTAGCAAGGATATATAGGTACCATCATGGGTGGTTTTCTTAAAGAATAAAAAGTTAAAAACTGTTTTGTTGTATGACAGTTACATCAAACGGAACAAAGTCTTGTAAACCTTCATGATTTATAATATTTATAATTATTATCATTTGGCTCAATGGCTTTTATGTATAGCTTTTAGTGTTTTACTCTACAGTAGTCCCATATTCAATTATCAATATTAAAATTAGAAAATCCAACTGCAACCTGATCCGAATGCAAAGTATATCTCTAAGGATATTCAAAATGGAATAATTGAAATACTAGCTAATATGGTGCTAAAAGGGTTTAGTAGAGAGATTTAAAAATTATAACAAAAATACTCTCAACTTTTAATGTTGAGATAGTACACAAGCAAACTTGTCTGGATTTAAATTGGCAAATGCTTAAGAGAAAATGATTGGAATATCATTGTAGTGATTATTAGCATGTTATATGTTCGGCAACAGTCCGTTTAACCCTAGTTGATGGATTGTGTAGCTTTTAATTTTTTGAACAACTATGCTGGAAGACACACCATGGCCATATTCCAGGATGACTGACAATATCAAGGCTCAATATGGATGTTCATTAGGATGTGCTGGAGGAGACTTTACAGAGTGTAACTGCAAACATATACATATATCAAAGGAAGGGAAGTAATATATATATATATATATATATATATATATATATATATATATATATATATATATATATATATATATATATATATATATATATATATATTACTTTCCTTCCTTTGAAATCAGATAACTATGATTTCGTGTTGCATTGCTGCATAAATTAGCCTGATGTGGTCATACTCAATTCTAGTCAGAATATGAGTCTGAAACTGCTCCATTGGGCTGTGATTATGGGGTGTGTTTCAACTGAACCAGGAAAGACCTCAATTGGATAGACCTACAACCAATCAGAGCAACGAAGCGACGCACTGTCAAATGTCAACAGAGCTCAACTGCACTGTGTTGCCAAGTCCACGTTTTTTCCGCGGGTTGTTTTCTATGTCCGCGGGATGAAGCGACTATTATGTGATATATAGACCCATAAGTGTGAAGCTATTGCTTAGGGCTAGTAATTGGCGGGTTTTGTTGTAAAAACTTGGCAACTCTGTCACTCGTGCTGGAATAAACGATCTTTGCCGGTGTTGTAAAAAAATAAAATAATTTAATGATACACAGAGTACTTACACAACATGATCATCATTTTTGAGAGAAATTGTGAAGGTGAATGCATATACAAACAAGCTCTCCGTTTAGGATTCGAAAAAATATAATCCAAGCCCCTTTGATGACGTGCATGATCACTTTACTGTTGATCATCTGTCCGTCATCGGCTAAACCCCGCCCTGATGATTTCATTGGTCTGAACAGTTTCTGTTCGGGGATAATTACTCCTCTATGGAGCAAGGCCAGACCGAACTGCCAGACCTAAAAAAATTGTGGGTGGGGCTAAGTTCAGCTGGCATCCAGGCTATGCATATATAGGAAGAGACTTACAGTAATATCAAGTTCCAAGTGCCCAACCAAAGGGAACACTAATCACCATAATGGTGAGAAATTTAAGGAAATCAACATAAATTTATGAAGTCAGCTTATGTGATGCTTTCCCAAAGTATTTAGTTGAGTTGTATTTTCAATGATGACTGCAGAAGTGGAGGAAATGCGTGAAAAGTCTAATTGCCAGAATTGCCCCGCCGCAACCTTTTGCCCGCCCACCTGTTTTTTTGTTGTTGTTGTTTTTTTGTTGGCAAAATGGTATTCAAACCAGTCAAGTAATGTTTACTTGGGTTTTCTACGTAACAAAGGCATAGCATTCAAATATTTCAGATTACTAATTTGTTTTAAGTAAGTAAAGTTTACTAAAAAGTCTTGGATTTTGGCTGTTGGATTTTACAGTGCATTAAAGGTGTGAACCAGTTATTTTTAATGAATTGGTCAAACAGACTGTGAAAAGGATTTCACGCAATGTGTTTGCAGTTACATGCACCAGTGAGGACAATGCAAAAGAAAGGTGCAGAGCTATTTATTGTCTTTTTATTATTTCTCCTCACGCAGTCTTTCTCTCTCAACATATTAAATTCAGACTGCAAGCTCACAGCTCATTTCTCTTGTGCTGCAGATTCAGTAGCAGCGCAGTAAACACTGTCAGAATATTTTGCCATCTTTTCACATTGCCAAAAGACATAGGCATTCAAAGTCATAAAAGTCATTTGGTGCCACTAATGTTCTAAAGAGAAAAGTAAAATCATCATGAATAATTATATTATGGACAAGATTAATGTGAATGTACGGTGGCATGGAAGCATAACTGATTATATGTGTACAGGTTCTTAAGAGACATGAATGAGTGAACGGTCTGATTTATTATGTCTTATGTGCAGTGCCTCAATAGAAACCATATGCGAGACCTTCCAATACCCTTCCTGCAACTCATAATACTCCACTTATTAATTTTTCACCTTTCTCTCTCTCACGTCTCCCTCTCTTTCTGTTGCTTCATCTCTCTTTCCATCTCGCACCTTATCCTGTTTCTCTGCCTCAAATTCATGTCTCCTTAGCAACCGCTTAGTAACACGGGGCTGCTTGGACCTTACGGTTATTCCAAGAGAGTACAAACACAGTACTAAACATGGTTGCCTTCAGAGTTGTGTTTCAAACGGCTTTAAGGTCAGTCGGACATGTTTGTGTCATTGAGTCTGCTTGATACCATCTAATTTTCAATATTATATCAGATGATCTCTCAAGTGACATGATGGAAAGCAGATTAAGTCCTTTCATTGCATTTGAGTGTTACCTTCAAGCAAAACTCAGCTGTCTGCATGAACTTCAAGTGTGTGAGTTCAAAATAATGAACTGACTTTATAAAGTGACTCATGTACTGGATATTTTTGAAATATTTGACTGCATTCACACAAGGCTAGTGTAATGGTTATGGGTATGGTAATGGTAATGGTTTGATTTTCCCTGCACTTTTGTGTTCCTATAGTGTCCTTGGTTGTTAATTTGCTCTACTCCAGTGGCCCATATCATGATGGTAGTTGAACAAACTCAGGGCTACAGAATTAGTTTTGAGTTGACACAATCAAACCAATCCACTCAAGCTTTGTCGGTACCATGACGCTGATCATCAACTTTCTCTGTCAACTCTGGCTTTGATTCCAAGTTTAGGTGTGACATCATTAGGGAAAAGCCAATCACAGGCTCTGGAAGAGTAAAACTGAGATTCACTTCTCACGAGAGAAGCAGCGAGATATTACTGCAGAATACAAGATTGAAAAATATCTATAATATAGTATAGGTAATATCGGCCACCATATCGGTATCAGCTGATATGTTCATTTTTAATGTTATTGGTATCGGCCCAATATGAACGATATATAAAAGACAATAAATAATAGATAATTTTCTTCAGACGAGACACTTCAGATACGCACTGGTTGCCATCATGTTTTTGAATTGCTTGAAATATCACTTCAAACAAGGAAAATACAGTTAAAGGGGTACTTCAGCGCTGGGAAGATGAATCTGTATTTAAACTGGGTCATTAATGTAGTAGAAATATGAAGTTATTTTTGAATTTGGTGCCTTCTAGACTGAGAAAAGACAGAAAATGTCTCATAGGGATGAAAGACAACAATTCCCAGAATGTTTCGCTGCCCTGTGAGGCCACTCCCAAAGCCACCGCTACTGGATTAATGTGACTGAGTTAGAGAACAGACAGTACAATTAAATACTGAACGTGTCTGTTTAATATAATGAGTGAGTCGCCGAGCGAGTGTCACAGCACAAACGCTGCAGGAGTCAGATTACATTTACCGTCATCAATGAGCTGAATGAGCTCTCATGATGAGAGCTGAGGTAATCGTGACCATGCTCGCGGCATAGATTCACAGCTCGTGTTCAGTCTGGCGCGTTTTCAGATCATGCCTTTGCAAGCTTAACTTTCATAGAAATTAATTTGAGAAGTTAAAAAACTTACATTCCTCAGCATAGCTCCGTTTACATGAATGCCTGCAGCTGCGAGCTGAGCTGTGAGTGTGTGATCTCCCATCCCCCATGCGCGGGTTGAAAACATGCAGAAATAGCTTCCTCTGCTGGCTGTAGTCTTTAGCATTTGGCCTAAAAAGCATCCTACGATGCAAAAATCATCAATTTGCACAATCGGAGGAATTTTCCCAGAAATAAAATGCATAAATCTCTTGTCTCAGGGGGATATGAGGGGGGGAAGCACAATCATTTGAATATACTCCAGGGTTTCTACTGATACAAAGCCATATGCTAATCGCTAAAGTAACCCTTACTTTAAATGTAACGTGCAGAGCAAGCAAGTGTTCATCCGCTACATAACATAATAATGAGAACATTATAATTGATTGCTTGGGACACGGATTTAATAGTGAGACTTTAGTTTTTGTAATCAGTCTCTCAAAAATGATATAAAAATTTGTATTTCGATTTATCGGTTTTTGGCTTTCAAGTATAAAGAGTATCGGTATAGGTTAAAAATATCATATTGGTGCATCCCTAACATTAAGAATTTAAACAAAATTTCACCGCAAGAAGAAAAGAACTGTCTATGAAAAAGGACAAATGAAAGATTGTAAAAGTTTTGAAATTAGTTTAGCTGATATATGAGAGAATTGAACATTTAATCATGTAGTAATTTTGTATAGCTTTATCTATTGATTTGTAAAGCGTATTTATATTACATTTATATATTGATGTGCTTAATAATAATTGATAAACTAAAAGTGTACGTGTGTTATGGATTAAGGGTAGAATAATTACATTAATTATATATAAATCATACAAAATTATTATTATAAATAAGCACTGCTTAAAGCCAGACGACATTGTTTTGAAAAATAACTAGCTATGTTGTGACCTTTAATTTGGAATAGAAACAGTCTCAAACATGTGTTATTTGCTCTTATTACACTGTGAAATACTTGATTGTGATTGGTCAGTCGCGCATTCCAGCGGTACGTTATTTCCAGATAACACCCGCTCATACGGGTACTACGAGTTACTTGACCGGTACTACTTCTATGCTTAACGCTGGCGCCATCTTGTGGCTTAAACATACAGTCGTGGGTTACAATGGAAGTCACCATTCTGGCTCCATATCAAGGCAGGTTTCCTTTATAACGTTTTTAATATAGATCTTTTTCTTACACAAACGCATCGATTCGAATCAGAAGGCTCTGTTAACCCATCGGAGTCGTGTGGAGCACGTTATTTGACGGACAGCTGCATTTTTATGGACTTCAAACACAACTACAACAACTGCTGGGATTAACGTTAGCCTGGACTTTTTAAATATAACTCCGATTGTATTTGTCTGAAAGAAGAATGTCATATACACCTACGATAACTTGAGGGTGAGTAAATCATAGGCTTGGTTTCATTTTTGGGTGAACTAACCCTTTCAGCATTCATTTTCAACATTTAGCAAGGGCATATGGCAAATCTTCAGCAATAGATAAAGGCTTAAAGCAGGTTTGAACTGTTTTCCTTCGCGGAAGCTTTGTTTAAGAGCTAATAAAATATTTAATCTCGAGACAATATTTTGTGTCTAATAATTATTTATTTGAGACTAGTAGCCGTGTAATAAGCGGGATAATGTACACCCAGCCGGTTTTTATCGCAGAATAAACCCCGACAGAGTGATCAGGACCCCGACGCGAAGCGGAGTTATCTGCGATAACAACCGGCTGGGTGTACATTATCCCTTACATAGCTGACTGGTCCAATTTCGGTTTGAGATCCCTTACCTGGAATATAATAACCTGCCCTGGAGTAGGTTAGCCACGAAGTTGCTATGGCTATGAACACTGCTAAAAGCCAAACCAAGCCCAGGTATACTGCAAACTAAACTGAAAAATATCTGGCTAGTCACCTAAACCGGCTTCATGGTATAGGCCATCATAAAGTGTATTACAATACAATACATTATTAAAGCTGCTCTAGCGGTTAATAAACAGAACATCATGCGTCTTGCGAAAGAACATTGCAGCCGGAGCTACTTCTATCTGTTTTTGCTATGGCGAGTCACACAGGGACTGTGCCCCTCCGCGGTCTGAAATAGTCCCAATTTAAACTATTACTGTAAGTTTAGCATAATAATTCAGGGTAAGACAAAAACACGGTTTAGAAAATTTATTTATGTTGTACATTCTCATTTGTAAATCTTGAACACAAAAAAAAGTTACAGAAAGCAGCTTTAAGGACAAGTGATCAGTCAGTAATAAAACAAGAACAAATACACAAATTACAAGCAGAGATGAATACTATGTAACAAAGTTAAAAATAATAACACTATTAGACTATTCAGGTACAACAATTAATAGTTAAGCTTAAATGTAATAAAATAAAATGTATTATATTTTAAAAAATATATTAGCCTAACATTAATAACAGACAACACCAAGAATATTAGGCTGCTGTCATTTAAAGAATGCACGGACCACATATACTGACACACATCACACACATTCACTTCAGAGATGGGTATTTTGACATCATTTTGTGTTATGTATTGTACACACACAATTATGTCAAAAAATGATACTCTCTCTGTATGTGTGTGCTTCAGGCTGTGAGCACAGATAACAGCACACAAGTGCATATTTTCATCTCACCTTCCGAGTTTAAAATCGTTTGAATATGTCTATATTGGCAGAAATCCTAATTCAGTAATTAAACGTGTCTCTGTCTCCAAAAATGTTGGTACTAAAAAGCGTTTCCTTCCACGTTTTCTGCTGTGCATAATATATCTTTACCACGCAAGCACAGCTACACACCAGTTATGTGCACCCCTGTTTATACAATAGCTCACAATTCTGAGAAATGAAGTCATACTATTATACATCTACTTTACAAAGCATATATCGGTGTATTTACATGTACGTATTTAATGTATATGGGTATGTGTGTGTATATGCATGTATATTTATATACATATGTGTGTATAGGTATGTACTGTATGTAGGTATACACTCACCTAAAGGATTATTAGGAACACCATACTAATACTGACCCTCTTTTGCCTTCAAAACTGCCTTAATTCTATGTGGCATTGATTTAACAAGGTGCTGAAATAATAAGGTGACTTGACTTGTCCTACTACAGGACTTGACTTGACGTAGCCTGTGACTTGACTAGAAAAAAAATACTTGGGACTTACTTGAGACTTGAAGGTTAAGACTTGAGACTTACTTGAGACTTGCACATGTGTGACTTGGTCCCATCTCTGGTCAATGCCATTATAATTGCCATTATAATGCTTGAAAGAGCCAGGATATATATATATATATATATATATATATATATATATATATATATATATATATATATATCAGTCCGATTGTGTTCGTCTTAAAGAAGATCTTATATCCAAAAATGACTCATTTTTGGGTGAACTATGACTTTTCCTTATATAAAAAGGAATTTAACAAACCTTGCCCTATAATTCTGTGAACGAAACAAATGCTTTAATGACATGTTTCCCAATAATTTTTTAAAATGCTTAAATGTGCTTAAATTAATTTTAGCTCAAAATTGAATTCTGCTTAATGTGAGCATGTTGGGGGGGGGGGGGTGAAATGCTGTTTCATGCATACTGAGCTTTTTACACTGTTAAAGACTTGGATTCCCATCCTAAACATAGACTAAGGGTGCGTTCACACTTGTAGTTCGGTTCGTTTGGTTAGTTTGGTCCGGACCAAAAAACAAAAACAAACATAATAGTCCTGGTCCGCTTAGCGTTCACACGGGCATTTTTAACAGCGAACCTAAAGTTACCGAACCACAGGCACAGGGAGACGCTCACAACCTGATTGGTCGGTTTATATGACGTAGGAGCTCGTTTACCGAACATGCAAAACAATGCTGTGTGCGGATTACACGCGCGGGCATTTTATGCGTGTACATATGGCATTATTTTTTACCAGAGAACTCATGAAGAGCTCATGAAATGTTCAAAACATTCAAAACAACACTGTGTGCTGGATTAAACGCGATCATTTTATGCGTGTAACACATATGGCATTATTTTTTACCAGAGAACTCATGAAGAGCTCATGAAATGTTCAAAACAACGCTGTGTGCTGGATTAAACGCGATCATTTTATGCGTGTACATGTGGCATTATTTTTACCCGCTGAGAACTCATGAAGAGCTCATAAAATGTTCAAAACATTCAAAACAGCAGCAGTATTTCCTCCGTTGTGCAAAAGAGACGGCCGTTCTGTCGTCTGTACCTGCTAATAATGGGCAACACAGGAACTTTGATGAGAAGAGCCAGGTATGCTTTTTGTGTGTTTTTTCTAGCATTTTCGAAACATGCTCGTCAGACCAAATATTGATGAGGCTCTTCCTCGTTGCTCTATGTTTGCCCTCTAACGTTAAAGTTACTCATTTTGGATACACCGATCTTTCCGCGTCGTCAAATCAGCTGCATTATGCGTGGCATCTTGTGACATTACGTCCGGTTTTTGGTCCGTTTACATGTCTTTGGTCCGTGTTGCGTTCATATATCAATCGAACCGCACCAGAGTTCGTTTGGAAGCGGACCGAGACCCATCTTTTTAGCGGTCACGGTCCGCTTGTTTGGTGCGCACCAGGGTTCGGGTGGCAGCGTTCACATATGTTCAAATGAACCGCACTAACCGAGCAACCGCACCAGGGTTCGTTTTAATCGAACCAAACATGACAAGTGTGAACGCACCCAAAGTTTCAAAAACTAATGTTGGACGTTTGATGGAGTATTTCTGTGTTAAAAATACTCCTTCCGGTTTCTCACAAGTTTCGGAGAGTTTTTTTCGAGTATGGGTCGGCTTGACGTCGATAGAGCGGAAGGTCCTTGTATGGGCTGTACGGGCTCTTCTCCCGGTAGGGTGCGCGCGCGCGTGACTAGAGCGAGAGAGGAAATGCACGCCCATAAACACTCGCTCAGCTGCAGATCCAGTGGTCCGTGAACACTTATGTCGTTATAGTCCGCACCGCGCTCCACTTTATTCCTATGGGTGACATCAAGCAACTTGGCAGCGCTGCATTTGAACCGATTTGAACGCAGAAATGACGGGAAGCATCACAACATCGCTTCAGTCGCGTCGCAAAGTGGATTTCCACGGTCACTGCTGTCACAGGACTTCACCAAATCATACCAAAGAAGTGTGTTTTTGACGGAGCGGTCCCAGCGATAAAGGTTCGGTCCTGCTTTGGAAGCAGCCGGTGAGTAAAACTGCTTCAAATGTCTCTGCTGTTGGCTCGTCGCGTGAGTTAACATCAGTAAACGACACGATCGCGTGCTTCGTCATTCAAATATGCTAACAGACTCTATTGTTGTTCTATGTATAACGTTACACTAGTCTGACGTGCAAAACCGTTTTGCTTGCTACGGCTAAGGTTTAGTCGCATACAATAGTCCATAAACCGAATCATGTCCTCATAAACTGCGAGTAAAGACACACAAATGTTGACAGGCCACTAAATACAGTACATACCACAGAGACGGACGGTCGTGCTGTTGCTGTTTCTCCTGTTCAATTTATTTCAGCCTCCGAATGATTCTGGATCAATTATTTTATAAATATAATAAAACTAAAGATTTTTCAGAGATATGAAGGATGCAATACTACACTATAGGTACTCAAGATGGACATGAGATTGACTGAAACTGAGTGTTTCACCCCCCCCATTTAATGATAGCCATTGAGGCACTCATTAGCAGTCGTTGACGCCATGGCAACCTCTTAGTTCATCTATGCCTAGACTGGACATGATGGTGAGTAAATGATTACAGAAGTTGTCCCAAAAGACGCACTAAACTAATATACTATGTACTTATGCACAATGTGCTCAACCATGTAGAGTATTCATTTTATTTTGAGTTATAGCTACTTAATCAAAGCTGCGACAGTAACCAATGTTACACATTGTCTTCCCTACAATGTAGCAAGCGAAAAACAGAATGTGACAAAAGACGTGTCAGAATTACCCACACGTCTTCTGGCGAGATTTTGAAGTGTGTATATGATGGATACTTTACTATCCCATGAGGCCACGGGTGAGGATTTGTGAATGGCAGTGAAGCCATGTGACACTGGTAGGTCACATGATAATAAAAACATGGTGAATGTAGTACATCCAGATTACATTCATACTACACACATTTATGTTCAGAACATACTTTTTAGCAGCCGTGAAGTAATTACTTATTTAAAATAAGTACAGAGAGAATGCGATTTTGGAATAGTGCATAAGTATGTGAATTAGGATGCACTGAATATGTGAATATCTTTTAGGTGACTATCTCTTTAATATTCTTTTTCAATAATTATAGTTAACAGCTTCAACTTATTGTGGGCTCACAACATAAAAGAACAAACAATAGGACTCAAACACCTCCTTATTAAAGAGCCACCTACATATTTTCTTCATAAGATACTTCAAAACATCAAAACAAGTCCTAATCTTCACCGCCATTTACAGGTAGGCCAAGGTTTGTCAGGACCAGAATGTTCTGGGACATCACTGTAATCAAATATAAAGGCCTTTTGGCATGTTATGAAGCTTGTATGGCCAGGCCTGGATTATGGAGGCTGTCAGGGCCCTCAAAACCCAATCAGCCGACAACTGGGGCCCCCAGCCTTCTAGCGAATACAGCACAAGCTGACCACTAGAGCCCCTTAGCAGACCAACGTGAGTTACTATTTTAATCATCTAATGTTAGCCTAAACACTCTTTTTACCCACTACAACTACCAGATCCAACGGAAGCTTTTTTCCCCTCGAACCATCATGATGCTCAATAGCATTGACTCACCAACTCCCCCAACTTCCTGCCTGAAAAGTCTAGCGGCTGAAAGGGTTGCGTACGTGTATGAAATTACAGTACAGACCTCAGTGTAATAATTCTCTATTCACCAGTGCAATAATGTGCTATACTGAGCACTACATTTCATATTAATGTCCTATTTATTGTTGCCCACTCCTGGTAATGTTCTTTTTATTTTTTCCATTTACAGTTTAATGTTGATTGTCTCATGCTAAATGAGCGCACTGGAGAAAAACATATTGTTTAGTCGCCAATGCAGCAGAACAATAAACCTTGATTTGACTCGACCGTCCAATGCCAAGGCTAGACTGTTTCCAACACACTAGTACAGACATCAGTTTTCACACATATCCCTAACTTAAACGAAACTAGATAGTCAATGTGAGGCTTTTCAGTAAAGTGAAGTTTTTCAACTGCAGTCTGGCGAAGGCCACTTGGGTGAATGGATGCTATGAATGCTTTTCAGTGATGAAGAAGGAGAATTTCATATTTTATATGACCTTTTGAGGTCTTTTGGATTGGAACAGTTTCAAATCTTCACCTACGGTCTTAAGATACATCTATGAGAAGACATTGACGTAAGCTTTCAACGCGCAAGCCCAAACAGATGGGCATGCAAGCAGACTAAAAGAGCATTTTGCATGCCTGAAACTGGTTTGGATAGTTGGCTGAAAGGGTGCGTGACAGCTGCTGTTAACCTTTATTCAGTTAGCTTAGAGACCGACAATAGCACAGAGTAAACAAAATGCACAAGCAAGGGCTGAGCTGCTATTTCACTTCTATGATCATTCATCGATTGAGTCAGAGTTTGGCACACTGTTCTGGTCTGGTCTATCATTGGTTTATAAAAACGAAATAAAAAAATCAGCCTCTGATCACATTCCAAGACATTTGTTCAAAATGGCCTATTTACAAATGACTTTGCTTTCAACCATCAATTCTGATGTTAATTTGTGTTTACAGCACAAGGGATTCATTGTCAGTGAATAGGGCTAATTATTTATTGGTGTTTTAGGGAGAAAAAAAAGCCAGACCACATTTCCCAGCATCCCCATAGGCAGGAACAGTAGACATTACCAAGTGATGTTTGGTAGTGGTGTACTCATGGGATTCATAGTTCATAACAGTCACAAACAGGGAGCTGTTCATAATCCACATGTGGAAAAGGATAAAATGATGAATACAATACCCGCAATAACATTTAGCAGCGCGCCGTCACTGCAAAAGTGACGACGGGCTACCAATGCCCAAGAAAGTGTATGTGCACACAGTTACATAGAAAAATAGCACTGTCAAAAGTTTTTAAGCTCTTTAAGGTTTCAACCTTCACTTGCTTTAAGCTTCTTTTTAACAAACTGTACGTTTTCGACACGGCATCAAAAAGAGTCAAAAGTGGTAGAAGAAGTTCTGTCAAGAGAAAGGAACAGTCAGTCTACAATTTGTTTGTTTCAGGTTATATCAAATTCATACACACAAGGACAAGATTACGGACCCCCCATTGCACTTGAGGCCTTGCACAGTCTCGGTGGATGGTTCCAACAGTGAACGGGCTCGACTGAGTAATTCAAGATGGTCTTGCAGTTACAAGGGAGGTAAGAGATCAATACATTTCCTTTGAAAATGAAATTGTTGCAAGAAAACAATGAAAAGAAAGGTGAGAATTATAATCATAACAACAGCAATGATAATGCAAGCAATCGTAATAATAGAACAACAAGGTTCAAAAGGAAAAGACATTTAATTCCTATCATTAATGTAATAAAGTTATATATCCAGCACTGTTTTTGTTTTGTTTTTGTTGTTTTTTTTTCCTTTCCATTTTTCTAACAGAATCTTCCTCCAAAAAGAGTTGGTAGTGCACTATTCATTTCTGTGGAATTATACAGCCACCATTAGCTGGCTCCAAAAAAATTGGACAACAATCAAGCAAAAAAAGCCACAGTTTCGCTGATCAGCATGGCGTGTTTTTTAGTCATCCCAGACACCTGAGAAAACTGATAAGAAATCAGATCCGTCTTTTTTATCAGAAAGATACTACATTTATATATTCAAGTTATGCAAATTACATCTATAGTCACATATTCAAGCATATACTCATGTACACACATATATCTAGTGAGAGAATAGTTTAATATTTAATATATAATATAATATTGTACTTTGTATGGTACAGTAGTATTAGGGTGCATGTCTTTTTTGGGGGATGTGGGGTTAATTTAGAGGAGATGTATAGATATACTTGTGTAGGTCTATATAAATATATATATATATATATATATATATATATATATATATATATATATATATATATATATATATATATATATACGATTCCTCATACAATAATCAATAATCATAAGAAATCATAAGAGAGCAAAGGTTATAGGCAAACAGGTTATAACTGTTGGGTTATGTGCGTTTGGGTCAAGAGACTGGGTGAGCACCATATAAAATGACGGTCGTAAACACAAAGTGTTTTTTTCCTGCACCAGAAAAATATGCATGCGCCAGCATGCAACTCACTCGCTGACCTGGGTGAGAAATGCCAAACCAGCACCGATCACAACGTCAAAAGCTCGAGGAAGAGAGAAAGAGAGAGAAACAATATTGCTGTGTTTAACAGTTATGTGGTTCACGACGTCTTCAAAGAGTATATATATATATATATATATATATAGTACTGGCCATGAAAACCCACACCCAGATTGTGTCAAAAAGAGTGTGTGTGCATGTGGACGTATTTGCTTTAACATTTAAATATATACATAAAAAAATCTTCTGCACTATTCAAGACTCTCCAGACATTCTCTCTCTCTTTCTCTGTCTCTCTCTCACCTCAGGATAAAACAAACACACACACTGAATTTTAAGAAAAGGAATCAAAGATACCAAAACAAGTGTTTAAACAAACCCATGATGAAAAAAAATTCAACTATACAGTTTTCATGTTCACTATTTTCCTCTGTTTCTTTTCGTGCGTCCCTTAAGTCTTGTTCTTCCTGACCTGCCTGGCTGCTCCTGATGTTAAAAATATATCATTTGCTGATAACGTTCCTGACTTTTTCTTCATATAGCCCTCTTTCAGTCCAGCTCCCCAAACCCTCCCACCCATATATAAAATATACAAAAAAGATTATTTCCAAAATCTCATCGCCTGCCTGCTTCTGCAAGTATAAAAATATACAGTTTTCCTATGTCAAAATCTTTCTCGCTCTCGCTGCCGTCCGCAATCCCTCCTCCGCCTCTTCATCGACTCTATTATAGTTGACCCTTACAGTTCAAAAATATACAATGTTTTTTTGTCATAGAAAAAAATGACATATCTACCACCTCCTGTATAATTCTCTCTCTGAGAAAATCATCCTGTATAGAAAGAGGATGTTCACAAGGGCTACATGACATTATAAGTTATCTGCCTTTATGATCCGTGAGTATTTATGAGAGATTGGATTGCACATCCACAGTCAAAGTTTGGGGTGGTATCGTGGGTGAAGAGCCGTTGCTTATGAAATATGCTTGTGCTTACATGTAGACCTTGTGCACATCCCTCGAGCTGGGGCTGTTCAGCTATGAACCATAGTTTTCAAGTATTTGATTCAATTAAGTGCCACCCCAGCAAACTCAACAGATCCCTGCACGTAGGAAAAGAAATTTGTGAACAGTATCTAAGTGCTTATTTGAAGCAATCGCTATGAGAAAATGCCATTCCAGGATGAGTTGAACAGCCCTTGAAACGCTATTTCAAAAGGAGTAATTGTCTTTCTCTTCCTTCCGTTGTTCCTTTTCATAAGTCTCCATGGCGGTTCTCATATTTGTTGATAATGTTGCGACAACGGCCTAGCTCTTTTCGCATATCGGCGACCTCTTGTCGGAGGGCAGCGTTCTCCCGTTCCAGGAATGCTGCTCGAACTGAAATCTGGTTTTCCTTTAGCCGACGGGCGTCACGAGAACGTTTCGCTGCTTCATTGTTCTTGTAGCGCCGGCTCCAGTACTTGTCGTCCTTTGAGGGTGAAAAAGGGGAAATGGGTCAGATCATAATTACAGTTGCATGATATATTATACTGTTTTTTCAGTTTTTTTTTATTATCTCTTTCAGCTGATATTGGATATTTAAATGTGCATTCTCATTTACACCAATTAATGCTCATTTAAACATTTCGATTAGCTATACCACCCACTTAAAGTAAATCTTTACAAAAATGTTTAGTTAATCCCAAAATTAAAATGATCCCATCATTTACTCACTCTCAAGCAATCAGCTGTATATGACTTTCTTCTGTCAGCCAAACGCAATTGGAGTTATATTAAATAATTTCCTGAGTTTTTGAAGCTTCATCCATCCATCATAAAAGAAATCCATACGACTCCAGTGGGTTAACAAATGCCATCTGTAGTGAAGCGATGGGTTTTTAAGAGAAATGTATATATTTAAAACTTAATAAACTATAATCACTGGCTTCCGCCGTTCACGAGAGAGACTCGACGTATGACGTAGGTGTAGCGTATGCTTAGGTGAGAACTAGTGAACACATTAGAGCAGAGGATAGAGGGAAACAAAATACCTGTCACGAATTAGAAGTCGATAGCCCTATCCGGACAGTAATTGTTTCTCGTGGGGTCGTACGGTATTTTCATCATTAACAGGGGCTAGTCTGTGATTTTATTGGGTCCGAATCCAGAATGTCTGTGTTTTTCACCCACAACCTGTATAAAAAGCCCCAGCCGGATTACCTAAGTTTTTTTTTTTTTTTACCAACAACAAGGTCGTGTGGTGATTTAATTGCTATCCGAATCCACATTTTTGAGTTTTCAAGAAAAAACTGCTTCAAAATTAACTGTTAATATCATTTTTGACCACCGCAGAGCACCATATCGTTGCTTTTCCCTGTAATTTTGATGTATTTTAAAGATCTAGTCTACACTTTTATTACTGAAATGCTGAAAAGTATTTACAAGAATAAGCTTTCATCACCACTCAAAAGAAAGAGAGAAAAAAAGTAAATGTTTGAAATGAGCCGTTATTACGGAAGTAATTAATGTTATATAAGTTAAATTTGCAGCATTGTATTAACTTATTTCTGCTTATTTCCACAATTTAAAAATTATATCTTCCATTTTAAACAGGAGATTTAAATAATAAATAATGTCCTATTATTAAATTAAATATTTTATTAATATTCCAAGTATATGACTCTTTTACAGCAGACAAACAATCATTCGACTGACCATGTGAGCAGTGATCCCAGGTGCGGATCACAAAACTCGCTCCTCCACCGTGAATAAATCGCCATCGGAATGCACGATTTTTATCACTGAGATGGCATGCAAAGTTATTTTTACAGACGTCCACATGAGAAACAATTACCGTCCGAATAGGGCGTAAAACGTAGTTTCACTTAACCCTGTTTACACTAGTGCATTTTGTTTTTACAACAGTGTTTTAAAATAAAAATGATCGTCGTTTATACTGGTGTTTCCACTGCGTTTCAAAAACGATCTTCGCTACATGACTGAAAACGCATGTCATGTTCATGCACACTGGGTATGCATACAAGTATAAAAAGTTGCCTCTTGTGCATGTAATAACTGCACAACGACTGCTAAAGAGGACCTCAAAGTCAGCAAAGCACGCAGTTCCGTCTCCGTGTTTTTGTTTACACGGTCTTCAAGGCTGGTATGTTACACAGCCGTTGAGAGACGATTCAGGGCTGCATTTCCCCAAAGCATTGTAACAATAGCCACCAATGGTTTCTACAATCAACTTAGCATAATGTGTTTTCAAAAACTCGACCCCAGAGTTTTCAAACTAAAACAGGGTCTGCAGCATCTTCAAAAGTCTTTGTTTTCAAGGTTTGAAAACGCAAGACTAGTGTACGACAGACGTAGCCGTAGCAAAGTTTATGTGTTTTAAAACGAAAACACACTAGTGTAAGCGGGGCGGCAAAGTCCTGCAACGGGTCTAAAATAAAAGTGGCTAAAACGGGTGGATTGTGACATTTATAAAATTCACGGGCAGGGATGCGGGCGGATAATTAACTCTGTGCGGGCGGATAGTAGAAAATATGTGCAATATTTCTGTGGCGAGGTGGACGAGTGAGAGAGAAGAGAGCGCTCTAGCGAGCGAGCGAGTGACCGGTCTCGAGTCCTCTGAGGAAGCTCGGAGGCATAGATCTGGAGAGATCACCAGACCTGGATTTGACGTTGAGTTGTGTTTACGTTTTATTATGTGTGTGCGCGTTGCAGATGTCCGTGAGGGGCTGCCCACATTACTTTCGTTTGGTTTGGTTAAAGTCTTTTAAATGTTCGCCGGTTCCCACCTCCTTCTTCCCCCATTACAATATCTATGTCCAAATTACCATTACACAAACATGCAACAAAGATATGCCATTTCACCATCACGTCACCACCACTGCGACATTGAAACTTTTGTTGATACCTCTCGGAGCCCAGATGGAGCGAGTGTTGCAGGAATAGCAATGGATGAAGTAAAAGTAAAGTTGAGTGGAGTATATGAAATTGTTGACAACGAGTCTTTAAAGCCACTTTAGCCTCTTTCTTTAGCCCATTCATGATGCTGTTGATGTTGAGAGAGGTGCAAGATAAAAAATAAAGCATTTTAATTTTAATGATTTTAGCGGGGTGCTTTATCGCGGGCACGGGTCGGGTAACGAGCCAAATATTAACGGGTCTGGGCGGGTGAGGATTTAATTTTGATATTTTCACGGGTCGGATCTGGTGCTAAACCTTGCGGGTACGGGCGGGGGCGGGTCTCCAAAAATGGACCCGTGCAGGACTCTGAGCGGGGGCCTTAAAGAAAAAATTTGAGGATTTTGACATAAGAGAAGAGGAGCTACGTCCTACGTCATGCATTGGGTAAGAGGTTACCCTTCTGCCGGAGCTCGGCCCTCTCGTGAACGTATACGGCCTTGCCAGAAGCCAGTGATTATATTTTATAAAGTTTTAAATATGGATGTTTTTCCTACAAAACCCAATCGCTTCACTTCAGAAGGCATCTATTAACCCACTGGAGTCGGAGTATGGATTACTTTTATGATAGATGGATGCTCTTTTGGACCTTCAAAAACTCTGCCCCTATTCAATGCCATTACAAAGCTGGGAAGAGCCAGGATATTATTTAATACAACTCCGACTGTGTTCAGCTGAAAGAAGAAAATCATATTCACATAGGATGAGGAAATTATAGGATCATTTTATATTATTGGTTGAACTACTGCTTTAATTTAATAACACTTTAGCAAACTTTAGAGTCCATCTTATATTTTTATAAGATGGACTCTAATGCTATATCCTATAATAATTCTCATTGAATATTTATGGATGCCTTTTCATCTCTAAAATTAAATTCAGTGTATTACCTTCTGTTCATCTGGCACCAGCATCTTGCGAGCCTTCTTGATCATGGGCTGAGGCTTCAGCTCATCCTCTGTGAAGCGATGCCTGCGCGGGTCAAACGCCTCCTGACCTGGCACACTGGACAGGGCAAGGTCAGCGGGGTCGGGATCAAAGTTCACCATGACATCAGCCGCGTTGGTGGGTGGCACCACCGGCGGAGGTGGGCACGAGGGGCTCGGAGAAGGGTCAGGTGGTACAGTTTGAGCCCCTGTTGAGAAAGAGGGAAGCGTAAGGAAAAAACAGTCTCTCACATGTCGCAGGCCACAAGTTACCAGACAGATGAAAACACCACGCGTCTGGGCTAAAAGCAAAGAGGATTATGAACAATAGATGTGTATGTTTCTTGACTAGCTGCAGTGGCTTGTTTTGGCCACAAGGGTGCACCAAAAACCAATGTGGTCACTTGCCAATTTCAGCAGCTGGCAGGCAAGGTCGACAAGGCAACCTGCAGTTTCAATTCATGTTATAAACATCCAAAGAAACATCATAAAACTGACCCTGAAAACGCTCACATTGTGTTCATGGTCGAGAACGTTTAAATTATTCAGCCTCGTTTTCCAGTGACAGCACTTTACGTTGCTTACTTCCAACATATTCTTCCTCTTTATAGTTTGAAATATGCTTTTAGAGCAGCTGATAACACTGCGATTGGATGGCAAACACTTGACGTTAATTATGATACATTAGCTGTAAGGCAGCCGTTGCTTTAAATTGTTCCTGAGTGATTTCTTACACAGATATAATGCATTTAGGATACACGCATATAATTAGAAGGTAATTATGTGCATGTGACGTTTACTGTTGTATACACCTTTAATCATCTCCTGTAAATGTTGAAATAAGATAATTCTGTTTATTGGAACAACAGAACAATCCAGCTTCAGACTTAAAACAGCTCTTGAAAGCCCAATTTGCTCATGTAAACATAATCAAATTCTTTGTAATTTAATAATGAGCTTCTAAGCCTGAGCACTCAGGAGGCCTGCCAAAGATTTGTTTTTCATTCATTAAGACAACACACAAAGAACAACACAAAGTGATATAGGAAGAATGTTACATAAAGCTAGCTCCCCTCCCGCCAAACCGACGTATTGTCCAGTTCCTGTACTAATCCTTGTCTATCTAAAATCTAGCAAGGGAGGAAAAAAAGTGTCTTTTTTCCCATGGGCATGCACAAGACCAGCTGTCCTTTGGGCCTCTTCCTTTCTATGCAGGAGGAGACATAAACAAGAGACACAGCTGTGTGCACAATTCACATAGTACAAGCTATACAAACACACACAATGACATTCAATGTTTATATTGCCATACAAAGGCAAGCCCATCTATCTATCTATCTATCTATCTATCTATCTATCTATCTATCTATCTATCTATCTATCTATCTATCTATCTATCTATCTATCTATCTATCTATCTATCTATCTATCTATCTATCTATCTATCTATCTATCTATCTATCTGTCTGTCTGTCTGTCTGTCTGTACAAATATACAACTATAAACATGTCTTTGGAGCCACACATATCCATACAAAGTACACACAACACAACTTCATTTATTTGAGACATCTAATTCCAATCAAAAAAATTACTTTTGCAATGATGAAAAGACTGATACCAGGCATATGCATACACATCTCTTAAAACTTACAGTCGATTCGAAATGTATTCAGACACCTCCACCATTTTCTCATACTATCACAGAAAATGGTAATAAAATATGACGAGAACTCAGAGTTAAACTGTGTCAGAACTAGGGATGGGTATCGTTAAGGTTTTAACGGTATTACTACTCTTAACGATACTGCTTATCGGTCCGGTACTTTAACGGTATTCTTATCGGTACTTTTTGAGATTATATATATATATATATATATATATATATATATATATATATATATATATATATATATATATATATATATATATATACACACACACACAATTAACAAAGATACACATTATATAGGCCTGCACAGTGCTTTAATTTCAGGAAGAATTCTAGTAGGCTAATGAAACGTAAAATAACACTGCATAGTTTATCATAAATAGCCAAAATAATGCTTATTAAAGCTGGTTATTCATTCAAGACCTGTGAGTGATTTGCTCTTTGCATTTGGTTGTTTAATTCCCAGTAATTCGTCATCATGTTTATTTACACCGCTGCCTCTTTAAGACAGACGTGCAGATCTATAGGCGATAGGCAGATACATTACACTTTCTCCCGACTATCCATAATAACTACGTCCATTTTAGACACAAACTGTGTTTAAGAGACTCTCCAAGCCGGTCATTTTGACACAGATGTTTGAGTACATCTGATCGTTTAGACGCGAGTGTGAAACCGAAAGTGTAATTTGCTCGTCTCGTTGCGGGCTGTTTCAGAGCGCGCGCAGACTTGGGAACAATCTCTTGCGCACATGTTTGTGCTTTTAATCGCTCTTTTTATTATTAAACGCGTCCCACAATTTACCAACAGTAGCTAGACTGCATTTTACAACAATCACTGATCGTGCTTATTCTGTCATTACGTTTGAGTTATATGGAGAAATGACAGCGTAGGCAACTGCTGCAATGGGAATTAAGTTGCGCTAGATATAAATATCAAAATTATAATCTTTGCCAAAGAAGCCAAAATCTAAAATAAAATCACATTATCACAATCTAGTGTAAAGTGAAACTAGGCTATTTGAATGTTTAGTTCTGTCCTCCGTGGGCTGTCGTTTTGCGCGCTCTCTCTCTCTCTCTCTCTCTCTCTCTCTCTCTCTCTCTCTCTCTCTCTCTCTCTCTCTCTCTCTCGTCACATGCATTTTCAAAAGTACCGACAGAAGAACCGATAACGTCCGAGCTTATCGATACAACGGTCTTTCAAAATTCAGCCCCGGGGCCCGTTTAATACCGGTTTTCGGTACCCATCCCTAGTCAGAACAAATTCATCTTGATAATGTCAGATAACTTTAATAGAAAGTATGTAATGGATACAATCAACTAATCAGCTGGTAAATTTAAGTATTCAATTAGATAATACCAATTTAGGTCAACCAATGACCAAGCAATGCTTCATTTTGTTCAGTCTGTGGTGTAAAAGGTTGCATTAGCAATTCAAGAAAAAACACTTAAGGACTGAGTCAAAGTGTCTGAATAATTTTAGTCCCGCATTTTAATCAATTTTACTGATAGTCTAAAGAATTTGGGGGTATAATATGTCGCAGTTGACTTTATTTTGCTATCCTCACTTACATAAATGAACGATATTGTCCTGCACCCGCTAGTAAAAAATGATATCTGTTGACTGAATCATTTTAGCTTTCTCTTTCTATTTTCTTGTCCATTCTTCTCCTTCCCTATCCGTTCTTTTCCCTCAGTCTCTCTCTCCATTGCTCTCTGCATCGGCACGTGACAAGTCGACTGCACATGGCCTCAACGTGTGAGAGAGCGGGAGGGAGGGAGAGTGAGAGAGAAAGAGAGAGAGATTTTAAAAACATGCAATAGAAATGCACCCACCATCTCGAGTGGTCCTCCCTCTCTCTCTTTCTGTGCAGCATTTTGAAAATTCAAATAGATATTTTAGTTAATACAGTGCTGAATATTGCGCTGATAATTTATATCAGTCTCAATTTAACACTGTCAAAACAACTACAGACATAGTTGAAGTATTGCACTTATAAGAAGTATTATGTGCAGGCACTAAATGGCATTACATATGGCTAGTTAGGAAGGATTTCTTTTGCTTGGTAAAGCTAAATTTGGCGCTTCCCCAAATATTATTATCTGCTCTGATGATTATGCTGTGAAGAAACATTTCCACTCTACATGCACTAGTACACACACACACACACACACACACACACACACACACACACACACACACACACACACACACGCACACACACACACACGCACACACACACACACACAGCTGTGCCCTTAAAGCTTTAAAGCCAGCATTGCCCTTGGCATCAGAGGCCAACACAGATATCCCATCATGCATCACTGCAGTCTACATGAATCGCTGAGACTGTCTTGCTCTTGTTCACACCAATGAACACACAAAAATACAAAAGTGTAGGAGACAAAATAACTGGTTATCGCACAGACACAAACTAAAAAAAAAATGCTGTTAGCCCAATCAAAACCTAATGAAAAACTCATGAATGTTCTTACCATGCAGACACTCCGGACCTCCCAGCAGTCCAGGGCCTTGCGGCACGTCCAGACCCAGTAATGAGGATGATGAAGACGATGAGGAGAGGGAAGAGATGGAGGAGGCGGAGGAAGAACAGGGCGGAGACGATGAAGGTGGGCACTGGGAGCTCTGGCTGGGTACGGCCGACTGTGTGCTTTGAGAAGGGACCTGAGCGGCCGTACTGCAGGTGTTTCCCGAAGGCATGCACCCCATCCCGTTCTCCGTCAAGAACTCCTCCAGGTCCATATACTGTAGCTGGAACAGGCCACCGTCGCACGGCAACGTGCGCTCCCATAGCAATGGTCCGAGAAAGGCAGACTGGTTGGTAGACCGCAGGGTGCCGTTCCCGCCGTTCCCAGCATTCCCACCGTTCATGCTCCCCGCTGCACCCAACGAATCCTCATCAGAGTCCACAGGTTTATCTTTATCTGAGAGTGGCAAAAATAAAATAAAAACATTTTTATTTAATCATAAATAAATTTGCAAATATTTAAGTAAAATTGCTAAATTAGTCAAATTACATGTGAATGTCCATGCCCTAAAATTAAAAGAAATCTGGCTTGAGTCACACACACAGTATAGAGCTCATACTTTATGTAAATTAATTAAAATTTCTAGGGATGACTGATATATGAGTACCATATTGGTTATCAGCAGCTAACCATTAGTCATTAGCTATTTTAAAATGAATTATTATAACAGTGTTATTATTATAGTGTTGTTATCTTTTCTACCTTTTCTATTTTGATTTTAGTTTAGCTTTAAATAATTGTATGTGCTTTGTCATTTTCCTTAGTCTTAGTAGGTTTATTTTGTTATTAAAGAGATAGTTTCACTAAAAATGATAATTCTGCCATCAATTATTCACGCTCAGATTGTACCAAACTTGTATGAATGTATTTCTTTTGCTGAACACAAGTTAAGATATTTTGAAGAATGTGGGTAACCAAACAGTTGATGGACCCCATTGACTTCCATTATATGGGGGAAAATACTATAGAAGTCAATGGGGCCCATTAGCTGTTTAGTTACTGACATTGTTCGAAATATTGTCTTTTGTGTTCAGCAGAAGAAATAAATTCATACAGGTTTGGAACAACCTGAGGGTAAATAAATGATGACAGAATTATCATTTTTGGGTGAACTATCTCTAATATTTTGCTTCATTTTTATTTTGGTTTTAGTTTTAGCAATGTTAGCACCTGAACATTTCTGTTTATTGCCAAGGGGACATTTCTAATATGAAGTTTTTCATCTAATTTTTTATTTATTTTTTATTTCAGCTTGAAAGAGAACCAACACTTTGAATATTTAATCATACATGCTTATACTCTATTTTTAAATTTAGATCATATTTGCCAACATTTAAAACTCGCCTACATTTTGAAGCACTAATAGTTTAATAACACTGTTAAATCTAATCAATAGCAAATCTTACTGTACATTATAATATTGTGTTACCTAAATTCACTGGTAGTATTACATATAATACAGAAAGTGATTTAGTTTTAAGATAAAACTGTATACAATAACCCATTTATCAGTTATTAACCATAACATATTGAATAACTGTAATAGACGCAATTTTAAAACCGGTGCATCCCTACAAATTTCCACAAATAAACATGGCGGTTGTGCATAAGGCCATACAGTGTGCTTAATGAATAAACAAAACTGTGAGTATGTAACCCTTAAACTGCTGCACCATCACAGCTGCTACGGGTTTGGGAACACACAATGCCATGTACACGACTGGAATGCCAGGGGCCAAGATGGCAGTCTCTCTCTCTCTCTCTCTCTCTCTCTCTCTCTCTCTCTCTCTCTCTCTCGCCCTTCGCTCAGCTGGAGAGATGAGAGATTGGGGGGGGGGGGTGTTCTGGCTGGCAAATGAGAATGCTGCATGAGTGCTTCAGAGGGAAGCAGTGAGCTGAGCTGTCATCTCCAACACTGGAGCTTTTGAAGATGGAGCTGGGGAATATGCACTGCACAGTGATAGCTGGGGAAAAGCTGTGTTTTACTCTACAACATCAGTGTCCTGGCAAATGGGAAGTGGATGAATGTTCTAGAGTGAAACTAATAAATAAAAAGAAAAAAAAGAATCTCGGTGAGGAGTGGGCGTTTTCAGCTGCGATTAACAGCAGCGGAATCATCATCATCCCACTGGAACATTTACCAGTTTAACAAACTCATATTTAGAGACAGAACAACGTAAATCACCATTTACTAAGTTGTCACTGTATTTATCCTCTTCCTGATTACTTTTAACCTCATAGCGCTGATGTGGCACAGATTATCCACAAGAGGGCGCAATTGAGCAAATAGTAATGTGTACATTCCTATTAAAACATCACCTCGGTGCAAGGATGGCATCCCTTTAATGGCAGCCATGGGAGCTTCAGAAATCCCTTTAAGAGAGGGGAGAGGTCCCTAATTTCTTTAATTTGTAGTGAACCCGTCAATTCGCATCATTTGTCAACGATTTATTCATCCAGCTGAGGAAACGGCCCGACTGGATGAAGAATAGAAGCTGTTTCCTGGTTACACAGAACTGAGGTAGATCAGTCCAAAGCTTTGGAGGCAACAAAAGTTACATTGCCGCTCTCTATTTGTAATTTAACTGCACCAAAATACTTTCTGAACAAAAACGATATTGTTTGTAACAGATTATCTTAAAAACGAACAAACACTTTAATAGCAATTGTGGATGAGATAGTGAGAGAGTCACCTTTCATTTCACAGCAGTCTTTTCCTCTCTGGTCCCCTTTGATAGGCAGCTGAAGAAGGGATTTCAGACTTGCCATAGAATTATTCAGGTGGCCATTGGTGGTGGTACCTGCAGGGTTAGCAGGACCGAGCTGTGGACTGGTCCCTGCTGGAAGGTCAGGTGGCAATAGCTGAGAAATTGGCCTGGACATTCCTCGGCGTAGCACCTCGTCCAGGTTCAACCGGTTAATAACTTTTCAGATCACTGGTCAGTTGGGCTGGTTGGCTGAATCAAATGTTTCAATCAAAAGTAGAAATGCAGTAAAAACTGAGTTTGGCAGTTAAACGAACGCCTCGCGCCGTGATCAGGGTGTATATTGAAGTTCATGAGCATTTAAAATTCGCATTCAAAGTCCCAATGCGTTCCCATTAGAAAACTGAAGTGAACTGATGTCCTGTACGGTCCGCTCATGTGAGAAAGATGCACTTCATTCTCTTCAAACGCACTAGCTCCTTTGAAATAATATTGTAACGTTTGTTTTGCGTTCAATATACCTTCCCGTAGGATTGCCGCTCATTTGTTGACGTGTGTCATCGCATTTGACTGGTGCTCCTCGCGGCCAGGACAGAAATATTCCCCGAAAAACCGAATGAGTTGGATTAAACGGGCGTCCATGGAGGCAGAGATACAATTCAATCCCACACAGTCGGAAAGAAACTGCGAGTAAACTATCAAATCAGACTAAATCGAATCCAGAGTGCTGGAAAAAAACTCCGTGTGCAAATAAAAAGATGGTTCCCCTCTTCAGAATATAATAAACAATTAAACGTGAGCTATGACGGTTAAGACTGATGGCTGTTATTATTCCTCTTTCCTCTTTGTTGCTCTCTCTCTTTCTCGTTATTTTTGTAGCTAACCTCCGCAACCTCTCTCGCTCTCTCTCTCTCTCTCTTTCTCTCTCTTTCGTCGGGCACTCGGTAAAGCGAGCGCTCGGTATCGTAGCAAGAGTCAGCTGGAACGTACACGGGCAGCGCTCGTGACATCACCTCTCACGGGGGAACGGCTCTAAGGGGCGGGGCTATTCATTATTCATTATACACACCTCCTTACTGTAACGCCCACAATATGATAAACGTGCCGCTCTGACCAATAGCATGCGTCCTGGTTTACATATTAATATCAGAGCACCCCTGCTTTTCACTAACCTCTTCTGTGCCGTTACATTTTCATAGATCGAATTAATTTGAACAGGCCACATACATTCAAGCAGAAAGGACAAAGGCTCGATACAATACATGTAGGGTCAATTACAAATTTGAATGACCGTAAAATGATTTTATTCGCACAAATTATTCATAGAAATTGTGTATTCGGGACTTTTTATATTAATCACATTTGTAACTGACAAAGAAAGAGTGTCACATTGTTGTTCTTTATAAAATAAAAAAAGTGGCCGTAGCAACATTTGTTTGTGAGAATGTGCCTGCAAAAGTAAACAGATGGCAAGACTCTTGTTAGCGCTGCTATTTGTAGACATCATCATATCCATTCATTCTCTCAATTGTTTCTAGTTACATTGGCCAAAATAATCTGAAAACGTGAGCATATCGGTTTGGCCGACACAAATGTATTTCCACAGTACCTTAAGGCCAGCACTAGACCTCGTAGCGAGCACATGGCTCATGCACGCGCGAACGCTACCTACCGGCGGCCTCTCCTTCACGCGATTGGCTTAAAGTAGGTCAGTATCGCCCTCCGCGAGATGCAATTGGACAAAACTAGGTCAGTCGCTCCTCCCCGAGTTTTCCCCATGCTAGTGCCGCGTGAGATGGGAGTACAACAACATGCAAAGACGACTTGGTGAGATCTTTGTGGATTAGTGCAGGCAACTCTTGTCAGATGCAGAGATCAAATGGAATCTGCCTTTGCGTGTTTAAAAGTCAAAACAAATTCGAAGATGGTTTCATAAACGGGGATTGTTATGCATACTTATACAGACTTGCGTGTGTTTGTCTGCATAACTGATAGGTTTAGTGTGCACAATCTATTGAAATTATAATTTTGAAATAAAATGAAAACATCTGAGTTTCATTAATCTGTGTGCAGAGAAGGGCAATAAGCAATTACACTATTACAACGTTTTTACGTGTATATGAATAAAACCAATTTGAACCAATGAAAATAACCTTAGATTAAACAATGTAACTATGTCATTCATGCATAGTTGTTTATTTTCAGCTGCATAGTAAACAAGCATATAACTTAAACGACAAATGTGCAGGGCTCCCATAGCTTTTGACCAGGGAATTTCCATGGCTTTTTAAATAAAGTCCTTCTTTATGCAGGATTTGCTTGGTCATGGAAAACTAAGAAAGTTTTTACAATTGTGATTTTTTTTAGTAGTGTCAACCTAAAATGTTTAAAAACCTTGGCAATTTCTGTAGTGTATGTATATATATATATATATATATATATATATATATATATATATATATATATATATATATATATATATATATCACTAAATATGTTGGGTTGAAAATAGACATACCCAGCAGTTCTGGGCAGTTTTATTTAACCCAAGTATTGTTTAAAAGTACTATATAACTGGCATAAAATTAACCCCACATAATTATTAGAGGCAGCAATAGTAATCAAAAAGGTGAACATTTATTAATAAGCAATATTTCATATTTATGGTTTAATTATTATTCAATAAACATATGTTAATTTATTAAACATATTAATAAGTGTTAATTTCCAACATACTTTGGGTTAATTTTAAACAAGCAAAAAGTATGGTTTAAACAATAGTTGAACTAAATAAAACTACCCAGCAGGTTGAGCAAGCATTTAACCCAATTTTTGGATTAAAGCAAACTAATTGCTGGGTTTGTCCATTTTCAACCCAACTTCATTAGCATTTTTAGAGTTTTTTTTTTCTTCTTCTAGTTATTCTCAGCTCAAAATGTCACTGATATGTCATCTAAAAATGACTTAATACAGTGGGGCAAAAAAGTATTTAGTTAGCCACCAATTGTGCAAGTTCTCCCACTTAAAAAGATGAGAGAGGCCTGTAATTTTCATCATACGTACACTTCAACTATGAGAGGCAGAAAAAGAAAAATCCAGAAAAACACATTCCGTGATTTTTACAGAATTGATTTTTAATTGCAAATTATGGTGGAAAATAAGTATTTGGTCACCTACAAAAAAGAAAGATTTCTGGCTCTCACAGACCTGCAACTTCTTTAAAAGGCTCCTTTTACAAGAAATTGTAGACCTGCACCAGGATGGGAAAACTGAATCTGCAATAGGTAAGCAGCTTGGTGTAAAGAAATCTCCCTCGATCTGGGGTTCCACGCAAGATCTCACCCCATGGGGTCAAAATGATCACAAGAAGGGTCAGCAAAAATCCCAGAACCACACGGTAGACCCAGTGAATGACCTGCAGATAGCTGGGACCAAAGTTACAAAGTCTACCATCAGTAATACACTACGCTGCCAGGGACTCAAATCCTGCAGTGCCAGACGTGTCTCACTGCTTAAGATGGTGCATGTCCGGGCCCATATGAAGTTTGCTAGAGAGCATTTGGATGATCCAGAAGAGGATTGGGAGAATGTCATATGGTCAGATGAAACCAAAATATAATTTTTGGGTAAATACTCAACTTGTCATCTTTGGAGGAGAAAGAATGCTGAGTTGCACCATACCTACTGTAAATCATAGGGGTGGAAACATCATGCTTTGGGGCCGTTTTTCTGCAAGGGGACCAGGACATGCATTGTGAGATTTTGGGTAAAAACCTCATAAAAAGTCTTTGGAAGAGTTAAAAATCTGTGTTGCCCAGTGACAGCCCCAAAACACCACTGCTCTAGAGGAGATCTAAATGGAGGAATGGGCCAAACTACCTGCAAAAGTGTGTAAAAACCTAGAGGCGACTTACAGAAAATGTTTGACCTCTGTCATTGCCAACAAAAGTTATATAACAAAGTATTGAGATTAACTTTTTTTATTGTCCAAATACTTATTTTCCACCATAATTTGCAAATAATTTTTTTAAAAATCAGTTTTTCCCCCTCATTCTCTCTCTCATAGTTGAAGTGTACCTATGATGAAAATTACAGGCCTCTCATCTTTTTAAGTGGGAGAATTTGCACAATTGGTGGCTGACTAAATATTTTTTTGCCCCACTTTAAGTGGATTTCAAAAGGTCCTTATCCAGTTATCACACTGAAAAGGTTATGCAAATCATTTTTTTTAAAACAATTTTGCAGAGATTGGTGTGGAATTCTATTTATATGGCAGGTACCAATCTCTTAAATGAAGTGGTTTAAATTATTATATTAAGTGCTCAAATGAGAACCGCAGCAGATAAGACTTGTTTCATAAATCCAGGTTTTCTGTATGAAAACTACAAGGATTTTCACTTTTCAACCTGGCTATAAACAAAAGTTCTAAAACAGAACATAAGAATACAAAGACTGTTACAGTACCTTTAAATCTGAAAATTCCTTATACTTGTTCAGTAAACTGTAGTACAAAGTAACAGAAGTTGAAACAAATAAACGCTATGTATGGTCCTGAAAGGGGAAAAAACAATCACTGGTTTTGTGCATGAACAGTCTGCACTCTACAAGCCTTGCAAGGCAAATCCAAGTTGATTTGATTTCTGAGGCCACAGCAACAAAGAGAACATTACTGCCACCTAGAGGACAAGGTTTGCAACTTGCAGTTTCATGTTAATTTTAATCAAGCCATGCGAGATGATAAACTTTTGCTTGGAAACAGAGAAAAACTAAGTGAACAGACGGTTGTGTTCCTCTGATACACCAAACCAAAGTATCCTTAAGGGCATCCTTCCCCCCACCTCTAATAGTGTGTGGCACAGCATAGGGCATGTGCCAACACATGTGAGCTGTAAACAGAACCATCCAGCTGAACACGGCACCATGGCACCATGTGCGTAACACCTGGCCGTATCCTTTAATTTGATGTTTATAAATCATTTAACCTACATGCTATAAATAACCAATTAATCCAATCTGCTCAGCCACAAAGAGACAGGCTTCTCATAAACATTCAAAAGAACATACAACATACTCAAGCAAAAACTGTACATTTTCTATCTTTTTATTTGCTTTCTGAGAAACTCAACATTTCTGTTGACTCAGAAAAAGAAAACAGTTGTTTAGTATTTATATTTTGTATTTTAGTTTACTGAGAGGAAAACATTGGGACAGTAAAGCTAAGTAAAGTATTGAGAATGAATACAATAGTGTTGGGAAAGCTGGGCTAAACTGTTGTTTGGGTTAAACAGATCAAAGGGGCAGGGAACAAAAATCACACCGACACATATATTCCCCACATCTTACAATGACAGGCCCTGCCACAACCCACCCACCCCTAAAATAGTAAAAATGATTTAAAAAAAAAACTTATACTTTGAATAATAAAAAAGAAAGAACAACTGTTACATAATAAAATATAATACGCATTGTACAGTACAGATTAGCCATTCCTCCCACCCGCTAGCCAATCTCGCAACCAAAGACATTAACACTTGCCATAGAAACACCTGCAAAGGTTTCTTTACATATTTCTTAAAATAAAATAAAAAACAGGTGACATTAAACACAGGAACATGGCATTAGCAACACCATTCTGTCCCCTTTGCATCGGCTCTGCAGAATATTTTGCACATTTTGACAGTTTCACTGCAGAGTCCTCTTTGAGACACAGTTGAATTCAACATGGAGTGTCATAATTGAGGTTGTTCATAGGGAATACACACACTATGTACTTGATCCTCTCTCCAAAACCAGTAACTTTCAGTTCCAGATCAAACATTTGCATTAACATGAAGACAGCAAAAGGGGGGAAAACAAAATGCAACACCACAATGAACAAAAAAGCTACGTATATTTGAGAGTAAACAAAGGCTATAACGTTAAGCTCTGAGTACTGGGGGGGAAACTAGTTTAGAGAATAGATTGTTACTGTTCAAATTAGTTCACTTTCACTGGTATGCATCCATCATTGCAGCACAAATAAAGTTACGAAAATACATAATGAATGCATTTTTAGAGGATAGAGATGCTACCATTACAACAAAGGTGCTACCAAAAACAGTTCCATAATCTAGAATATTCTTCCCCTTTGGAGAAACCGTGTTAAGAGATCCATGTCTATAATGGATGGTTCTTTAGGTACAGGCTTGTTTTCACATCAAGAGTCTTTTATTTTTAAGAGGCACTCCCTTGGTTATAGTCTGACCACATGTTTAAGGAGTTGAATGTGTGGCGATTTCCATCAGTCCTCTTTGCCTATTTTCATGTAATCCTTGCCCAGAAAACATCAGTTTTTAAGGCCTTGCATTTTTTTGATGTCAGTTTACTTAGTGCCTGTACCCTGTCACAACTGTTGATCTTTCGATCTGGTCCTCCGTCTTCTGAACATTAATCCCCTTTATTGACATTCTGATTCCTCTACTGACACGTCGACAAGCAAATTTGTGGCGCTGCAGGAGGGTGCCATTCCAGAATCTTGAGGGACATCGAGAGCAAGAGAACACCCCTTGAGACAGGTGGTGGGCCCGATGACGGAGAGCTGTCAGTAGCCTTCGAGAACGCTTTCCACAGACTATGCAGCGCAGGCGAGTCTGACGGCCATGTTTTCTTGGCGGATGCCTGGTTACACGATGCACTGAAAGAATTATGCGGCTTGAAAAAGTGGTAAAGGGACAGACAGGGCAAGAATAAGACTTTAAGGGGACTATAAGAGACCGAAGGCCTCTAAACCTTAACCCCCCTGCACGCCATGTGCCTCCGCCTACATTTAAACCAAGCCCTCCTCCAGTAAACTTGGCCCATTTCAGCTGAGCTATCCACTTCTTTCTCTTTAGCTGCTGCTGAAGCCTGCACTTCTTTCGTTTTAAATACATACGCCTCCTGGCAATTTCATAAGCACTGAATCCAGTCATCAACTGCATGCCACTAGCCAGTTTATATTTTTTCCTTTTTTTTTTTTTCTTTCTCTGGGTGGTATCTCCCTGGGTCGGAGGGCTTTGCTGTAGATGTTGGGACGGCATTGAAAAAGGGTGCTGCTGTTGCTGGTGGTGTTGAGAGTGCTGGGGTGGCGAAATGTGGATGTGAGGTGGAGTGGAATGAAGGGTGTTACTTGGAACCCCGGAATAAATTAGCTGTTTCCCACTGATTGGCTGTTGAATCTGGAGGGGACCCATAGAGGGGTTTGAGTAGTGCAGATGTTGGGGGTGTGAATTGACATTTGAACTGTGATGTCCTGACTCTGGAGTGTAAAAGAGAGGAGAATAACCACCAGGCTGAGGATGCTGTGTGTGAGCGATGGTTGAATGGGGCTGTTGTACTCCATGACTTCCACTTTCAGGTGCTATATGAAGGAGTGCATTGGTTGCAGCCTCACTCTCAGAGACAGATGGGGCAGTTCCAATGGATTCACTTCCTGTTGGTTGTGTTGTTGGACCAGTACGAGTCAAACCGTGTTGAGATAACCTATGTCTGGTCAGGCTGTTTGAGTAAGAAAACGCCTTACCGCACACTTCACATGAAAACAGTTTCTCCCCACCATGTTCATGAATGGCTTGGTGATGGGCAGTCAGGTGGAAGTGATGGCGGAAAGATTTCCAGCAGATCTCACATGTATATAATTTAGGAGGGGGTTGGTTGCTTGTGTTAGCATTAGATCCTTGAACTTTATCCTGAGAATAGGAGTAATAAGCGCCAGGGTTGGTTTGATTATTTTGATTGGTTTGATCAGGATGATCTTGATTAGTGGGTCCCCCTTGATTTGCCGCAGATTTGGTTTTACTCCGCCTTGGCTTGAAATCTCCCCGTAGATGCAGTTTTTCATGCCTTTTCAGACTCTGTGCATATCCAAAATCTTTTCCACAAAGGGTACATTTGTAGTTCTTCTCCCCCGAGTGAACAGTCTGATGTTTGGTAAGATGAAACGGCTCTCGGAAGTCTTTACCACAGATGTCACAATGAAATGGCTTTTCCCCTGTATGCACACGTTCATGCCGACGTAAGGTCTCACGTCTGCTAAAGCCCCGTCCACAAACAGTGCATAAATAAGGCCTTTCGGAACCATCTCCAGCAGCACCACTCTGATTACTCCTCCGACGTTTCACTACTTCTCCTGGAGCCCCACCGGGTCTCGGCTCTCTTTTTTGTCTGGGCTTCCGTGGCCGCTTGGGTTTGGCATTAGGATTGTTGGCATTCTGTGAATTAGGCTGCTGTTGGGTGGGGTGAGATAAAGGTATCATTGAACCACTCAGGCATTCTTCATTCCCACCGTTTCCTGTAGATGTAGACGAAGAGGTACCCATAGACCCGAAGCCAAGCCCTCCTAACAGACCTCCGATAATGTCTCTCCGTTCCTCTCGTCCCCCAGTACTGTTCATTTCAGCAGGCAAGACAGAGGCGGCAGCAGCTGCAGCAATGGCAGACATGGCACTACTGGTGACTTCATCTTCAGAGTCATCCAAAAGAGAGGAGAGTGGAAGATGAGATTGCTGTTGGTGATGGTGCTGATTTTGAGGATGTGGATGAAGTGTTGGGGCTAAAGGAGCTTTTCTGAGAGCCGGACTTGACATGCTGTTGTTACAGGAGTCTCCAGAGTAGGATGATGGGTTGCCCTGTTGACGACGGTAGTCATCGACCCTGTATGACGTTTGGTAAGGATCTCTTGAATACTCAGGGTTATACTTCTCTTCCGTTTTGCCCACAGGATTTTGATTAGCACCCCTTCCCTGTGAATACATACTGTCACAAGACATCCCTGCTGTGCTATCCTCATTCTTGCAAAATACTAATTCTTTTGTGTCAGTCATTTGTCCACCTGAAAAATCACTTTCAACTTTGCCCTCTACTGAACTTATTGAGCTACCATCACTGCTTCTAGATCTCCTCCCAGGCTTGCCACAGTCTCCTGATGCAGCATGGTTAAGCAAAGAAGTGCTCTCTCTAAAGCAGCGGCCACAAGCAGGGCAGCGGTAGGGCTTCTCTTCGTGAATTTTCTCATGTCGAGTGAGAGACTCTCGGCGGTTAAACGACCGCTCACAAACAGAGCAGGCATATGGACGAGCTCCAGAGTGAATGACACCATGCTGAAGCAGGTGTCCTCTCTTCTTGAACCCCTTTCCACATTCATTGCAACAGTATGACTTATCTGGACTTGAGCAAGTGGAAGACATTGGGTCTGGATTCTCATGCTGGTGGTGAGCATTTTGAGAAATTCCATCTTGTGTTGAGTGGGGGAGATCTGACTGATGCTGATGACTTGGGTTTGTGTTTGTGCTGCTGTTTGGACCACTGCCATTTTCATCATGGCAGCGTATGTGTCGACGAAGGCTTGGAAGGTGGTTAAAAGACTTTCCGCACTCTCCACAATGAAAGAGAGGTTCTTGCTCTGGGATATTGGGAGTCATTGATTGCTGGTTTTCAGGCTTGGGGTTCTGAGAGATATTTGATACCAGCACAGAAGCAGAGTTTGAAGATGGGGCAGAGGAAGAAGAGGAGGAGACAGTTGAAGAAGAGGAGGATGGTGTTGACGAGGAGAGGATGGAGGAGGGGTCACCACCAAGACCCCTCATACCAACCCCTCCACCTCCTCCCACAAGACCAGAGGACCCATCATGACCATGTGCCCCAGAGCTTCCATGGCAGTTAGCACTGCTTGCACTGCTGCTACTGTTACCATCTGTCTTCCTCTGGGGCAGGTAGCCAGCCATGGCTTTCTTTCTCCTGCTGCCACTACCTCCACTTCCTCCAGCCCCAGATCCACTATCTCCTTTCCCATCATCTTTTGGTACAGAGAGATGAAGTGGGAGTGGCAAAGGCAGGCCTGCTTCTTGTTGCATTAGGGAAGCCAGTTGATTAGACGAAAGAACAGGAATACCTTGGAAATCAAAACCACCAAGTGGTGATGGTTGGGGGGCAGGGTGCAGAGGGTGATGTGGATGGGCATGGCTGTGAGGGTGGGACAACGCATGAGGTGGCAGCTGCTGCTGCTGTTGTTGGGGCTGGGGAGTTGGATGGCCATGGGTGTGGGAAGGATGAAGGGCTGGAGGAGGAGCAAGACCTGTATTCGAATCTGCAAGACCAAGATGATTATGGGGACCCTGCTGAACTAGAAACTGTTCCAAACTGGCATTTGTGGGCACACCAGAAAACAGGTATTGGTTTGCAGCTAGCATGCAACTGAACTGCTGGTGTAAACTTCTTGCATCAGACTGGGCTCCGACTAATCCAGCAACTGAGCTGCTACTGCTGGGGGGATTATTAGAAGTGGTGGTTGAACTCGAAGGGGAGGGTGATGAAGAGGATGGTCCAGGAGACGGCTGAGGAACAGAGAGGCCAGGGTGCAAGGGTGGTGGCGGTGGTGCAGATGTTACAACTCCTCCGATTACCCCAGAGCCACCTCCAGTACTTCCTCCAGAAAAATCAAATCGCCCCATTCCTGAGTGAAGCTGCTCCTGGGCTAACGCAGCCTCAGCAGGGTGAAATGTGCGTAGGAACTGTGGATAGCCAGAGGCAGAACTGCCACTCCCACTGCTGCTGCTCATCTTGCTTGATTTACGTGTGCTTTGTGAGGAGGAGGACTGAGTTTGTTGTGGAAGAGGTGGTGGGGGTGCACTCATTTTGGCAAATAAGGATGAAGAATCCGCAAATGCATTACTTCTAGATCCTTGAAGGGAACCAAGGCCAAGCCCAGACAGGAGGCCACCAGATGCCTCACTCTGTTGTTGCTGCTGCTGTTGAAGCTGCTGCTGGTGCTGAAGTTGGACTTGTTGTTGGTGCTGCAGCTGTCTTTCCAGCCCCAGTCCTTTGAACTGGTGAGCCTGGTGTCCACTGAGCATTTCTAAAATGTCCATAGGGTACTTTCCAAACTGAAACATCTCCCTCTCACTGTTGAGGGGTGTTTTTAGGATTTTTTTTTCTTCCCCGTTCAATTGGTACTGGAGCAAAGTGGTCAACGTGAGTCTAAACTAAAAGATGTGCAGAAAAAAAAAATCTGCCACTGGGGCCACTAATAATCAATATAAAGCTATAAAGTAATCTGCTAGCAGCTCCAGTTTTTTTTAAAAGCAATGTCTGTGTGGGAGTAATTTGTCTGATGTTGTGAATGTCCATCCCAAGCAAACAGAGTTTTGGCTATAGTGATGGGCCACTACCTGTGAGAAACCTCTGGAAGTCTTGGATTAAATAATCATCTTTAAATAAGAAAAAAAAGGGGGAAGTAAAAGGTAGTTTACAATACCATGCAATATCAAGCACGATGGGCTTTCAAAACGATATATCTACAGTTAAAACAGTAAAAAGTTGACTACTAATACTATATGAAACTAAGAAGCAAATCCTTTAGGTGTTGAAAGCCATTTAAAATTTAAGCGATGAGGGAATGTCTGCCTGTCTTGATATTGGTGTATTCCTTTGACAAGTTCTGAATAAAATGGTCCCACTTCGTGATTTCTTCAGAAATGTCCTCATTTAAAGAGAAAATTCTGGTGAGCAACTTATTTTTCAGTCGTTCAAGTTGGAGTGAAAAGCTGAAAGGTCAGATAGTCCACAGAGTCTATTCAACTTCAGTCTTTAACACCTCAGCTGGAAGACCACAAACACAGTACAGTGGTATGACCAAGTAGTTCTCTCCTCTCTGCTGTGGGCACCCTGTCAGTCCTAAAAAAGAGAAAGAGACAGAGTGATAGAGAGAGATCAAAAATAGTAAGGTTGTATATTTCAAAATGATGTCAAAAGATGGTACAATCAAGACATGAGAAGCAAAGACTCGCAAAGGAAAAAAACACAGCATAACTTAAAAAATATATACAAAAAACAATCCCTTTCTATCACAAAACAATCCTAAAGAAGATTAAGATAAAGGTAATAGAAGCCATAGGCTATTAACAAAGATAACAGACATAAAAAAATACTAAAATGTTCCTAGTATTGAGTATCATAAAATTACACTGTTGGTATCAACTTCTGAAGTTGAGGTATTGTGACAAAACTACTTAAAAAATATTGACTGATTAATCAACCATAAACACATGACTAGGGTCATTTAAAAAAAAAAAAAAAAATTCTAATTCGAACAGATATCAAATATCAAGCAATGTATTAGAATATATTCGAATATCTACAACCGCCCAAAATTGTTAACTTAATGTTTGAAACAGCAGGTTATCAACTTAATCGATATGAAGTGCAACTATGCAATCATCACAGCTTTCAGTTTGTCTACCGCATCAGAAATATCGACGCTGTCCTCTCCACGGCTGGAATGTGTTCACGGATGCCATTGCAACTCCCAACGACCACCAGGACATATACGGTTTTATAAAAGCTATTTATTTGTTGTAAAGTGTAATAATCATCTCAGAAAAAAAATATTCTTCTGTCAGGTGCAGTTGAAGTAACTGGGACAAATGCTGTCAATATAAATTTTAGGCAGGCTATGTCTAAATGATGTTGTTAGAAAATTAAAAAATGCAGATTGTTTGCTGGCATGGGTAGGTTTAGGGACGGTGTCATTATTCCAACATTATCTTCATAACTTCTTTCGAAATAAAAATCCCTCAGAAAAATGTACTTTCCTCTCGTCAACATTATAGCTTGGTGTATGTGAGCACGCGCTGTGTATCACGTCATAAGGACGCACACTCAAAAGTAATTGGGTCAGGTCATTTACATGGTGAAATTTTTCGTTTGATCGGTTCATGACTGCCTACCAAAAAGAGTTCCAATTTACATTAATTCACTTTAAATTATGGTTGGGTGATAAACGATATCTTGATCAAATTTACATAGATAACGGTGATAAGATATGGATTTAGATAAGGACACTCGATATGGATTAAATTTAACAGCCTGTCACACAGCAGTAATAAACAACAATAGTCAACAATAGAAATTTGCTAATAAGTGATTTCTGCGCGTCTCTGTGTGAATGAACGTGCGGTTTCGTGTGAAACTTTAACACACATGACAATCACAGTGTTTTCAGCATATGAGGACAAGAACTTCATCTCAATAGCTGCTTTGAAAGTCACTTTACAAGATTTTGTTTCATTCGAGAAAGTGTGCCATCAAATGCACACCGAAATTAAAACTGAAAGATCTACATGCCATCTGTCAAAGTAAAACTTCAAGAAATTACGAAAAAAATAGATCACTACAGTATACTAAAATCATCATAATATCATGCAACCAAGATATATATATATATATATTTTTTTTTTTTACATTTATACAGTTCTGTTGTAAATTACTTTTATCATTTTAATTTGATTACATTTTAAAAGCTTGATTAAATTGTTAGTCTATACAAATTTGAATTAAACCACAAAACACAATCTTAAAAAAATTATAGGGAGATAACCGAACTTAGGGAAAAATAAAATGTATTTCACAGGGCCATAAGTGAAATGATAGCGACACTTTGGAGGTAATTTATGTCAAAATGTTTACATTTATTCTCAACGTCTAACAACTATGTGAAAAGCATTTCCTTGCCCATTAAAGGAACACTCCACTTTTTTTTTGAGAATAGGCTCATTTTCCAACTCCCCTAGAGTTAAACAGTTAAGTTTTAGAATCCATTCAGCCGAACATTAACACTTTTTGCATAGCTTAGCATAGATAATTGAATCTGATTAGAAGTGGTGCAAATATTAGGGACTGTAACATCTAATCCTTTCAATGAACCTTGATTAGACCGTTAGAATCTCGCTAAAAAAAAAATGACAAAAGACTTTTGATATTTTTCCTATTTGAAACTTGACTCTTCTGTAGTTACATCGTGTACTAAGACCGAAGGAAAATAAAAAAGTTGCGAAATATACTCTTATTTCCGCGTAATAATCAGGGAACTTCGCTACCATACCATGGGTGCAGCGGCGCAATGATATTACACATAGTGCCTGAAAATAGGCTAACTTCCGTCAACATGACCAAAATAATAAACATAAGCCCCTTTCACACTGCACGTCGGACCCACAATATTCCCGAATATTATTAAAGCCCCACTTGGCTACTTTTGCTCTCGGGGTCCCCCTACAGTTTGCAAAAAATAATGTCCTCAACTACTGTCGTAAGCTCTGTAATCCTACAACAGGGGATGCCATCGCGCGTGCATTTGTTGACATGACAACCCTGATAGCCCTGAACTAGTGATGCGTGGGTCGTCTCATAACCCGCGGACCCCGTATGTCTATTTAATGGTCGCGGGTGCGCGGCGTGTTGTAAAAATATATACAGTGGTGCGGTGCGGGCCAAATAACTTCATAAAAGCGTCCCGCGGGTCGGTGCAGCACTTCTGGCGGCACGTGTGAAATGTCTTCATCCCAGGTAACGTTACAGTCAGTGGCTTATGTTTCAGCATGTCATATGAATATAATTTAATGGGTTTTGTTTTTTTCAAACGCCAAATAATCACGATGCTCACGTTTACAAGCCAGCGTCATTATAGTAGTCTATTGGTTACCGTTTTACAGAATCTATATGATACTTCAGTTCAATGTTTGAGTGGTAGCTCACCGTAACAAGCAGGACAGCATCGGTTGGGCACGCCTCCTTCAGCTCACGCCGACGAGCAAACCCTGGTCACATTTTGATCCTCGTCCTGCCTTTAATCCCATCATTTTTTCATTTCCTCTTATTGCTTTCCTCCAACAAAACCTTTTCTTTCTTATTTGTCTCTGCTGCTTCGGACATGACTATATTATCCGACGAACAAAGTTGGGCTCGCACGTCCGAATGTAAGGAAGTGTGTGTGTTGGTGGAAGTGACGTATATGCCGTAAAGCAGTCGAATTTTGTAGTTCTTTTCTTTTTCTCGGGTTACTACCCGAAACCCGAAGTTTAAAAGTACGATTAAAAACGATACAGACCCCATCAGGCTATGGCAGACGTGTCATTCAACCTATTGTAAGTCGATTTATCATCACAAGAGTCTTAAAAAATATATTATGAAGGTTGAAAAGTTACCTAGTGCTGCTTTAACATTGCCGGGTCGCTTTCTGTGTAAAAGCAACCACGTCCCGGAATTGATTACCGAATTGAACCCGGGTCGGGGACCTAGTAACCTTGCGGGGTTCGATCCGGGACGAGCACTGTGTGAACAAAAGCCAAAACTAATGCCGCAACGGATGTGACGTAGTGATGATATAGCTATCGTTTGGCTTTCTCCAGTTTGTAGACTTTCGTCTCAGACTTTGCTCAACAAGTTGCAGAACAAACTCAAAAGTGGTGAGTGACATGCGAAAGTGCTGACGCCACTGATCGGCGGTGAAGTTTTCTAGGACATTAGTCCAAAATACAGCACCTTGAGGTCTTCGTAGCATCCACATTCTTCTATCAGAAACACCCAGTTGCATGAGCCGTGTACACAGAGTGGTAGCTTTTAGCATCCGATGGCGCCTCTGTGCTCTAAGTCTCGCTGCTTCACATTGTTTCCTACTCTCAGCAAGCTTTGCTTCCAGCATACGCAGTCTCATTAACTCTCCAGAAAGAAGTCAATATCGAAAAACATGAAGTAATTTGAGCATTTAGCATAAACAACAATGCCACTAGTTGCTAGTCAACAGCCAAGTTTACAAAGCAATGAGAACACTTCCGTTTTGCCTTTCCTTATTCTTTGGCGCCAATCTTTTTCGACTTGTACATTATACGTCACATCCGGATGTCACGTGTCAACTCAATCCGGGACCGTTACGGGTTGTGTGTGAAAGCGCACATATTACTGTATTTCGCTGGCAGTGTGAATGGACCAAATCTAGCGGCCCGGGAACAAATGCCGGGTCGCATTATCCGTGTATTTGCCGGAATCGCAGTGTGAAAGGGACTATAATGAACGTGACAACCTCCTTGCACAGGGAGCGTGCTTGGGACTATTTCCAGGCGCTGCATAATATCATTGCGCCTGTTGCATCCATGGTACAGCAGCAAAGTTCGAGGGTATACGAATGAGAGTATAGTTCCTAACCACATCAGTCTAGAAAATCAACACTTCATTTTCTGTCAGTCTTAGTACACAATGTAACTACAGAGGAGTCGAGTTTTAAATAGGAATTGAGTGAGATACTAACAGTCTTATCAGATTCAGTGATCTATGCTAAAACTTCGACCGCCAGATCTGGAGATCGATAACAGGGTATATACAGCAATGCTTAAGTAAAATTTACTTTTTAATACCTTTTTTACTACCTTCAGAATATTTTTTAAAACCATCACGACACTGAATTGCAGCGACCTTTCAATTATTTACACAGATGTTGACATGTATAACATACAAAAAAGAATAGATTTAGAATCGACAGCAGGAGGAAATCTGTTATAAGTTATCATTCAGACACAGTAAAATACATCTCAACATTCACAAAGGTTGGTTAAGGAGAAGCATTACTGCATACACATTTGATTTCAATTAATAATTGGTAATTCAGCAATTCAATTATTTAGTGTTTTTTTTCCAACAACAAAACCTGAGCAAAATATTATATTTCTATAACTGTGATAAGTTGTTGAATTTAACAAAATACTAAAAACTAGTGCTGTCAATCGATTAAAAACTTTAACTAGATTTCTGTGATTAATCGCAATAAAAAAAGAAATGTTTTTGTACGTTTTTAATATATTTTTTAATATAATAATTTCACAGTTAATCAAATTAATGTAGAAGCAACATAAAGACAGTATATTTTAAATACTTGTTTAAATGGCATCTTTTTATGAATGAAGGCCAGTATTACTGATATTAATACAACTACTGATTTTTTTTTTTACATTTATTATTAGGCTTCAAAAATATAACAGTTTTTAATTTAAGTAAACTTAAAACAATGCTAACATAAACCCATAATAAATGTCATGTTTACTCCTGCCCTTCCTGTCTTAACAGTTAGGAAATATACAGAAATTTAATAAAGTTATCAAAGTTATATGCAGTCTGCACTGCATAAACTATACATTAAATAGTTAATCGTTATTAAAGCTACAAACGTTATTTAGTCAAGAGCAGCGAGTCATTTTCTCTGTTCCCTTTGTTCTTTAACTTTACTGACAGGAAGCTTTATTGGCTGCTGTCCCTTTAAGAGCAGACAGACACGGGGATCACACCGTTTATATACTGTCTAATGGATCGCGCCTCATTCTCTCACAGCTCTTTTTGTTCATTTTAGACTTTATATAAATCATTTAAGATTTCTTATGAGGATAGTCGTTGAAGATATGCCTTGAAGCAAGTCTAAAATAAAACGTAAGCCCGCCACTTCTGTTGAGCGCACAGTGTTCTGAGATGATGCCGAACGACCACTGAATATGACGTCAGCATCAAGCACACGTTGAGACAGAGACGAAAGATCTTTGATTATGTGCCCAGATATGCTAAAGCCCATATTTAAACGAACTAACGCGAACGCAGATAGAATTTCAATCAGAATAGGACACCTGATAGTCTGAAAAAATAATACTAATTTGGGAAAAAATAATACCTGAGACGACATTTAACACTTTTAATGGCCTTAAATTTGACAATTTTGATTTATCACTTTTTAATACTTTTAAAACCCTGGATAAGACTGGGTAAACTCGATTTGATTTCAACCCTGCAACTCAGTCTGGAAACCTGTACACTAGGGATGCGCGGTAAACCGGTACTGGAAAAATACCAGTATATATTTTATTTAAAACGGTACGATATGATTTTGCAAATTTCGGTATATGCTGCTTTTCCAAAGTTCACAGCTAGATGGCAGCGCGCTACCCAAACTGACCCGAAACAACTGGCAAATGTGACAACAACATAGACTAACAAAATGGCAGTCGAATCTCACTCAAGATGCCCAAAACGAACTAATAGAGGACTAGAAGTGAACTTTGTAATTACTTTGCTTATAAAGTTGATGAAGAACCATCAAACCTAGCCAAGAAGCATCTGTCACTATCCTGACTTTAAGACTTCTTAAGAGATCGACAGGTCAGTGAATCATTCAAACCATCTCATTTAGACCTTTATTTTCTTTTTATACGGATCAACGCACATACATAACCTAACATAAGATTGAATATCACAAAAGACTATTGAATATTTCACGAGAAGAACGTGAAATGTTGAATCGGATTATGCAGATTGCTAGTGTAGGTCTTTTGTAACCAGAAGCAATTTGCTCTTTTTGAGAGATTTTTGCTGAAATTATTTCTCACAAGAAAGTTTTCAAATGACTGATTTGATGTGATAAGCTTTGCTGATTAATTTACTAATAAACATTTGCGGTAATTTCCCAGTTTATAAACTCAAAACTTGCATAATTGTACTCATTCGCGTGCAATATACCCGTGCTAATATCAGACCGTGTGGTATCGATTTAATATCGGTACTTAGATATTAGATTGTGGTACCGTACCGAAGCCAAAATTGTGGTATCGAGCCATCCCTACTGTACACTCACTTCTACTGTTTCTGTTACACTTTTGCAGGAACCAATCGCATAGTGGGTTATCCAATCACGCTATTGGTGGGTTTAACATGATGGATAGTTGATCACGCCTCTTGTGGTGTGATTGGTTGGAGGACTATCCAATTGTGTACAGAGTCATTTGAATAATGCTTGTTGATCACGCCTCTTGTGCAGTAGAAAATATAGAGTAGACTCGCAGACTAATGTTTAATCTTAAATTGAGCTTGGTCTGGTGATAGCCAGACAAGGAGGCTAAATGGATTCAAAAACGATAAAACTCAACCGTTTAACTCTAGGGGAGTTGGAAAATGAGCCTATTTTCAAAAAAAAGTAGAGTGTTCCTTTAGTGGTAAATTAATATTTTGATAAATATCGATATTGTATGATATGGAAAAAATACAGATTTTTGGCAATATGGCACCCTAATGCACTACCATTCTAAAGTTTAGGGTGAGTAAGATTTTTTAAATTAATTAAAATAGCAGGTCAACTTTATGGTAATGAGCTCTGACGCGGTTTCGGCAGCAACCAATTGGAACGTAGAAATGCTCCGCTTTAGCGAAATCCAGAGAACGCAGGCCTGTAAACTTTGGTTCCGACCACATTAGTCCCCAAGCAAAAGAAAGGAGAAGTTGATCATTGCTGTGCGGGTTTCCCTATCATTTATGACATGATCATTCATAGGGAAGATGTGTAATTTGTTAACAATGCGCGCAACACTATTTATTTATTTTTTCAGCGGGAATGCAATTCATTCTTATTTTCACATTTAAACGATTTCATGATGTTAACTTATACCCTACTTGTGGTCAGTCTGCCCATCAACATGCTTGCTTGCTTTGCGGCCCCTTTAAATAGTTAAAAAAAGACCAAGCATTTAATCTACGTCAGAGCGCCAGCGCGTCCACAAATCTTTCTACAGCGTCGTTGACAGGGCTCTTGCCGGCGATGGTGTGAACACAGTAACAGGTCCATTTTGGCCTGCGATTAACTGTGCATCGTGTTGTCACAGATGCAAGCTGCATTAAGACTAGGGCTGGTCCGAATAACATTTTTTGAGCTTTGAAGCTTCGGTAGTAATCAACATTGAATATTCAAAGCTTTGGAGGGAAGGGGCTGAACACATTCTTCTCTCTAATAAAGGCAGGAATCTCGGGAATCTCGGCGCGCCCAGTTTATAAGCTCTGAGAACGGACACTGCACTAGTTTTTATATATTATAGCAGTAAAAATAAATGTTCAGTAGGAGAACAGATTAACTACAATTAAAAACTGAATGTGAGCTGTACGAGAGTCGCAGCACAAACTGCAGCAGGAGTCAGATTTTATTCATTCAAGCTGAATGACGAGATGTTCGCAGAAGAACGAAACGTAAAAGTGCCTATTTAAGGAAGTTTGTTATTGTACTGTTTTGTTGTGTTCTTCATTAAGAATAATAAGCTAATGGACCCACAATTCAAGCAACCCCGTAATTAAACTGTAATTTAAACTGCGCACGGCTGCATTTGTTCACAACCGCAATGTGGCGGTGAGGGAAATTTCTCACCGTCACAACCCTGACGGGTAAAATGGCTAATACATTTTGATTCTGTTATTCTATTTTTCACAATGTCAGACCAACATAGCTTAACCCAAAATGCAATCTCATGTAGCCGTGCGCTCTATAGAAAATACTCCGTAGAAGGGAACACTAAGAAGCAAATATATATATTTAAGTATAACATCCTATTAAAAAAATGTTTTATAGTGTAACATATAAAAGCATGAATGAGAACCTTTTTGAGGTGGATACCAGGTGTGCGGAAATATTGATATTTATGTGCAATATGTGCGCGGAACAACTAATATTCGAATCCCAAATTTGAAAATTGAATACCAACCCATTGAATGAATATTCTGGTACAGCCCTAATTAATTATTCTAACTTAAGCAACTTTATATTTTTGATTAAGTATTCACAACATTTACTCCAGTGTTCACATTTACTCCAAATACGTCCTTAAAAATCAAGTCAAACAGTCCCACTTTATATTAGGTGGCCTAAACTACTATGAACTTAAATTAAAAAAATAAGTACAAAAGTACAATTGTGTTCATATTGTATTGCACAACACTTTTTCTGATATTAAGGTGGGATACGGGTAAAGTTAGGGACAGGTGTGGTGGTATGGGGTAGTTTAAGGGTTTAGGTGTAAGGGTGTAATTATAAATTTAACTACAGAATTGAATTATAGATGTAATTACATGTAGGTCATTTTTTAATGTAAACAATGTAAATTGTGTATGTACACAAAAAGTGCGTTGTATCAAATTATTAATTTGTAATTAGTAGCTACATAGTAGTTTAGGCCACCTTATATAAAGTGGGTCTAGTCAAAAAATTATCTGAAACTATTTGGACCATACATGTAAACAAAAATAACCCAAATTCATTTTTTTAAAAACAAATACTTAATTTTATTGACAAAAGTGACCCAATTTTCCTACATTCACCTTTAAGTTTTTTTAAGACAGCTAGATAAATAAATACTTAAGTATAACCACACCAGCCAAAACAGCTGATACATTTATCCATAACATTGGGCATTACGAGTCCTTAAATGTTTCAAAATCAAATTCTAATATCTGCACAAATTAAATCCATAAATCAAGTCCTTATACCTGTCAAAAGTAAATAGGATGCGACCAAACCAGTGATGTAAACAAAGCGCCAAATAAGAACACGCTTAAAAAAACCCGAAAAAACAATACTCGGATACATTGAGGGTGAAACACCATGTCAACACCGCATTCAAAATATGCGTGCTGTTACAATTTAACTCCATTGTAGAACTGAAATAAAACTTACCAAAGCCTTTGCAGGTTGAAAGAAAAGCGCTGATTGTTCTCCGGGTTGTGGTTGACCGTGAAGGGGATGAGGGAGAGGGGAGAGCCGAATTCCTTTTTTCAATCACATCCCTCTATGGCAGACCAAAAAGTTTCATAATTAAAGAGAGCGCAAAATCAGACTTGTTAAGTTCACAAACAAATTGGCATTAGCATACACGGATTTAGCATAATATGCGCATGCTACTCGTTGCGTAGCGGCCAAATACAAGAGAGAAAAACAGAAACATAAACAAGAAAGTGACTGTGAGTGCAGACAACCCGTCAGATGAATACAGGCTGTAAGCCCACTTCACTCTGCTAGCCTCTTAGCTAGCTAAATAAAGACGTCGTACCCTTTTACATTGCAACAGAATGCATTCAAAAGCTTTGGTATCACACCTGCTCGTGAACGGGGAAAGTCCTCTTGAAGAGCAAAGCGTGAAAATAATAATGCTAAAAAGGGCGCCGAAAGCGTAGATGTGCACAAAGGCGGTATCCGATTTCAGGTTAGCAGGTCATTTTTCCCCATCCCGTGGAAAAACACTCTCGCAGGCCTATCCATCGCTTTCGATCCGTTAAACAAACCCCGATTTCCGCTGGCTGCGCTCGCTAACGTTTAACCTCGCGCGATAACACTCTCATCGCAGAATCTCGACCGAAACTGCCCTCCCAGTCCGTTTTCCGCTTAAATTTTTGCGGATTATGGTCGGCCAAATATTTTCCGCCCCGTGTCAATTTTTAGTGCCCCCGTCTTCCTTCGGGTACTTCTGTTCGCCTCACAGTGGTCGTTTCCGGGCAGTGATACAAGTTCCGGGTGGTGTTACGCGTTAAAACGTCCGACATTGTCCTGCTAAGCACACTTAAACCAGTATGTAATGAAGTGGGTCAAAGAAAGACGTTTCTTTTTTTTTTAATTCATGAGTTCATTATATCTTGTATTTGAGGTAGGGTGACAGGGAAATTGTGTGTAATTTTAACAAAACACGCTGAATTATGTATTTATTTGCATTCGTATTCCATAGTGTTATTATCGGGTTAGCAAAACAGTGCCAAAACAAAAACAAACCATATGGCGCGTTCTAAATATTTCACTTCTGTGACGTAGTAACACATTGTCAAAGCAAACACTTCACGAGCTGCCGCGCGAGACTTAAAAACATCTCATGTCATCTCTCTCGCGCTGCGCACTGACTGACTGATACAAAATAGCCAGTCAGAACAGCTGTTCCACACATATGCGAGGCAAAGTAATTAGAACAATTATTTCACCTCGTGAGAGTACGACAGAGAGCGAGAGAGAGCGCGCGCGCAGCATTTTAGACAGCACATATATTTAGGAAAGGATTGCAGTGCATAGCACCTCTCTGAAGCCATTTTACCAACATGCCGTCGTCTCTCCCCCCCCGCCACCCTACCAGAACATAAGGTCCTCGCCCACCCTGCCCCTCAAAATGGCGAATGCCGGTGATTGCTCGTCCGTCTCCCTTAGGAACCATTTAGGAACCTGTAACGTCCCTTTTTAGATGAATAAATATTTGAATTGAATAATAAATACTTTACTTTTCGCAAAGGACAGTTATAATTTACCCCACAGCAATAGAAAAATAGAAAATTACAACAGTAGCAAAAATCTATTTTTTTTAGGTTTAAACAATTCAGACCACCAAATATAAATTATATGAAAAAATAAATGAATGCAGGACAATGTTAAGTTGAGATTTATGGTATGTAAATGTGTGGAAACATTAGAACCTTTGGACAATACATCAGCGATTACATTGTTATAAATTAAATCTCTTTCTTTTTAATGGTTAACTTAATTGTCTTAAACCATTCTACTCCAAATTAATCCCAAATCCTTATAGTCAGGCTGAGTTGCATCTGTTTAAAAGACCCCTGGCTGTTTTAACCAATGTAAGCAAACAATTAGTCTAATACAAGATCACACATGGCTAAAATACTCAGCACATAATTGAGATTTAAAACATATCTAAAAAATATAAACATGTAAAACCAACCAACATATTTCATAATTCATGAGAAAAAGAACACAAGTGTCAATGTCCAGAAAACAACTTCTTTCTTAATGGCGAGAATTTTATTTAAAAAATAATGATAATTAAAGTTTTTGCTGTAAATATTTTATGCATGGCATTTTGGCATTTCCCCCCTTAAAATTTACAACAAGGTTTATGTATTTCATGGCAAGAAACATTTATATCTTTAAAAAGAAAGGAAAAAGAAAAAAACATTAAATAAATGGTGCTTGTTTATTCAGTTTTCCATAACTTTGGCGAATGTAGCAATGGGAAATAATTTTTTTAATGATTTGTTTATTTTTTGCATTCAAAGAGACACTCACTTAAAAAATAAAATTATATTTTGGGTTTTCTGAAATGCACATTCTCTGACTTCACACAAAGCAAAAGTCAGATAAAATGCGAGATAAAGCATTCCAAAATAGACACTGAAATACGCACAAGCACACAAACACAGACACACAAAACTGGACACACACACCTTGACATCAGAAGTCAGCAATATGACATCATCAACACTGGCTTTGACATCTTCATGCGTTTTGTCTTTTCACTATGATTGCATCTGCTTTTTTGTTGAGTTACAAAGGTAAAAATCCACTATAAACTCAAATATGAACAGAAAACAGAACTAAAAACAATTTCTAAAGTCACAGAGAAAAATAAAGTAAAACAATGATAATCAAGAATATGAATAATATCGATGACTATATATATTTATGTATATATATATATGCACATAAATTGGCATGTGTACATATTTGAACATTCGGGATTCAATTAATTTTTTTTCTCTTTTTCAACATATTTAACTTCCATTTTATTAACAAGTTAATAAAAGCTTAAACATTGCAGAGTGATCTAAAATACTATATTATGGCCCAATAATCTTGCTCAGCCAGGTCGTTCTCAGACATTCCACCACAAGTGTCCATTTGATGTGGAGACAGCTGAAAAACACACAGAAATCGCTAACAAAAAAAAAAGACATTTTTCTTGAATATAATATAGATAAACAAGACAGCTTTTACTCCTAAGTCCTAACTCATTGGTTAGATAATAATGCATCCTAGTGTGACACAGAGTGTTGAAGTAGCTTTGCAGATTTTGTTCTATTTTTCTGTTTTGTACACTCATTGGCATGTAGCCTTCATGTTCCGCACAGCCGTGTCACGGGAAAAGATAAAAAGCCGTAAGAACACGGAAGCACAGACACACATGAAGAAGTTTCAGAATAGCCCTTGGATTAAATTGTCCATTGTATAACGAAACCCTTCCCCCTGTCCCCCCTTCAATACAACAGCTTGAGTTGCAAATTAAGTGTGAAGACAATGCGGTCTTATTTGACATACTGCATGCCCATGATTAAATCTCAGCTCTTAACACTTAATGACAGAACAACCGTAACAACTCCAGAATGTTTGATGTCGTCATACGAAGCTATTCTCTGACTGGTCAAACATGCAAGAAAGAGGCATGACTTCTATCAGATTTGAATGGCTGACTTCGGTTTCCAAATGTCTGTCTACTCAAACATTTCTAGTTCAGATATTATGACCTGATTTACCCATCAATCTGACAGCTTTTTGATTATATTATAAAACAGCCAAAATGTTATCCACAATGCAAAAAAATAATAATAAATCAAGCCGACAAGTATTCATGTCAACTTTGATTCACAGTCTTGAGTATAAGTTGCTAAAAATCTCTGTTCATCGATATAACACCCGTTTCCCAATGAAAATGTTTTTCCTCAATTGTATTCCATATGAATAAGCTCTAATATGGCTGATGGCATTTGGACTCATATTAACAGTGCAGACTAAAGAGTCAGGTCACAAAACGAGTGAGATTTTTCAAGTCCCAAGTTCTTCTCTCAGACGAATCACCAGCGTATTGCTTGATGGCAAACGCACAATACTCCCCAAGTCACAATCCATTCCAAAATCAAGTCAAATCTGATTTGAGAACGGTCATTTGAGGTAATTCAGGACACTATTGGACTCCTGTCAGTTTCATCCAGTATATCTCATTGTTCTCTTACTTTACTGATGAAGGTGACACACCCACAGCTCTTTGAGAATGACACTTTGCGTTGAATGAAACCAAAAAATTGGCCAACTCTGAGGCAAGGTCAACTGCTGTCATTGGATTCAGAAAAAAATTAAAATAACTCCTAAACCAATTGACTTATACATTAGCTGGAATGTACTAACTAGAGAAAACTTGGCCTATTCTAAAAAATGAACCTTCTCACATTTCTATCTCCTCAGATCATGTGTGAATGGTGCCATTATAACACTATATGCTACACACAGGTCGGAGGAAACCTGAGTCCCTCTTCACGTTTCTATTTGTTGAGAATTTGGCAATTTAGGGACCTACTGAATCACTTAAGGTACAGTCTCATATCCCTTTTTCTCTCAGTAGTGATACACTGTATTCTCTTCAAATGGGCCTCATTGCTGACCACCCTCTTATCTCCTTCCTCTTTTTCGTTCTTCATTTCGGTCTTCTGCCTTTTATACACTCCACTGTCTTCCCTCCCTCCGGTTTGCGAAATCCCACCTCATCTATCCATCATCTCCTTACCATCTTCCGTCGTTCTTTTTGCACTCACACGGTTACTTCGTTCTTGCTCCCCGTCCTCAGCGCCTGACCTCCACCCCCACCCCCCACGCCCCCTCCCCCACCTCCTCCGGGGAGGAAGTGCAGCTGTTCGATGGTGTTCTGCCGCTTCGTGGCGAAGGCCATCCGGCGAGCGCTGTGCGCCATCGCTCCGGGTCCTCCTCCGGAGCCGTGGACGTCCCCCCATCCCAAAGTCCCAGGCCCGTGACCGGACGACATTGCAGCGACCGCGTGGTCTTGCTCGCGGCCGGAGGTAGGGTGCGAATTCATTTTGATCATGTGATGGCGGTCGAGCGAGGGCGTCACGCACACGTTCTGCTGGGATTGCGCTTTCTGGTGGTGGGTGAGACGGGTATAGTCGGCCATCATTCGCTCTTCCAAGCGGTCTGGCGACACCAGGAGGCGTTCGTGAGACTTGCGCAAGTTCTGGGTGTTGGAGCTCTTGCTGGTGGTCATGGGTTTGTAATACTGATGCTGCTGGTTCTTGGAGAGGCGTGAGAGAGTGTTCCCTTCCCCCAGCGCCAGAAGCTGGTCTTGGGACATCACCCGGCGAGGCGGTTTACTCATCGTGTCGTACGGGTTGTACTGCGTCTGGGGTAAAGGGTAGGGGTTGGGGGTGGAAGTGGAACTGGGAACATGGATGCGCGTGCGGGACATGTTTAGCGGTAGAGTTCCCCGGGTACCCAGTGTGAAGTCACCGCCCCAGGGCAGGTGGTGCTGGGAGGAGTGGAAGCTGGGTGGAGCGTTGTTTGGCCTTCGCTTGGAGGTGTAATATCCGGAATATTCATCAAGGTTTTTTTCTGTAGTTAAGAAAATTGAAAATTAATATCTTTATTTTTACCTTTTACACCTGGTGTTAACATGCATTTTAGTGATCAGTTCGCACTTGACTGCATTAAAACAATACACTGTTGTCTGGGACAGATGTTAAACACATTTAATGAAGGTCATTTTGAGCTATGCAATATGAAATGCTCAAAATAATCACTTAAAAATGCTGTGTTGCAGAATTGTAACATATTGATAACACTTATATATTATAACACATAATAATGTTCAGTTTGTTAACATTAAATCATGAATTATGTATGATAAACTAACAACGAACAATACTTTTTTTTTTAAGCAGCGCATTTTTTTATTCATGGTGGTTAATGTAAATTTTTTATCAATATTTTTATATTTTAATAACAATGAACAAATGTATTATAAACTGATTTAATCCATTATCTTTAGTCAGTATCTGATTATTTATCCTATTATTTCAACAAACTACAGGGTTCATAAGGAAAGCATTCAATTTATCCATCAATGTTTATAAAATGTATGTAATTCAGATTTTGCCGGTAAGTGAGATCGCACCATGCGGTCACACTGAAGGTGTAAAACATTCCAACTAAAAATATCCAGATAGAAATGTATGCTAATGTTAGGTACAATAGGGGCCAATCTCAACCCTTTTCAAAAAGCCATTTTTGACTAACTTTCTGTTGTAGTTTTCGAGCAGTGATTGAATATGACTGAATATGATCAATATAAATATTTGAAAAAAAAATATTATTTGTATATATCATAAAATCATACGTGCAAAAAAACAAACAAACAAAACTATCCAATGTCACAGAACATCCTTTCTAAAACAGCAGCAGTTGACCCCTTGCAAAACTCCCTCACAGTAGTAGCAGCTCTGAAATTACACACTTTCTTTTTCAGACACACACTCACCTAGTCTCTTGAGGGAGCTGTAGCGGTTAAGCTCTGGTTTCATGGCGGTCTCATATGATGGAGGTAGTTGGGCAAGGTTGTGGAAGGAGTGAGAGAAGGAGGGGTGAAAACCAGAATTATTGTGCTTGCCGGACAGCAGAGTTCCTGTGGAGGCCAGCTGGGTGTTGTTCATGCGTTGAACTCGCTCTAAGATTGGAGAACAAAGGAGAATAAGACAAATACCAACAACTGATGTGTTCAGAACATCTATCTGGGTTGAATGTAAATGTAGAATATGGGTCTAATTAAATGTGGGTGACTGAAACACTTTGTCCCGATTCTATAAATGACAAGGCAAGATGTCTAAGAATTACTTTTAAAAAAACAATTGGACTATGTGTGTAACTAGACTACTGTTCATCGCTTCGCTTTCTCTATAACTGTAATATATCCTCATGTAATGATAATATTCTTATTCGTGTAGTAATTTGTTCCACAGGCACATTTTATTTAAAGTAATTTGCTGTACACATACTACAGGGAATGTCCCCCTGGAGCAACCTTGGTTTAAGTACTGCAGATTAAATGTAGTCAAGGGCACAGTGGTCACATGGGAACTCAGCAACTCTCCAGTTCATAGATCATCCTTGGTGAGATTTGAACTTAAGTACCTTAGAGTAAAAGTCCAGTTCTTTAATCGTTAACCCTAATTAATCAGGCCATATGCTATATGTGCTTTTTTGAAGTTAAAGTTGATCTATCTATCACTATAGGAATAACTAAATACAGTACATTATACAAAATACATTTATAAACAAAATTCCTTATTTAGGAATAAATAGATCACCACCAAGATCACAAGCACTCAAAAAAAATATTATTATTATGATAATAATAATAATATACATCCAGAAAAAAAACATCTGAAAATGCCAGTACCATAGACAATATATCTATCTGGATTGTGATCCATGAATTAATTTTGAATTGGGGTAGGGTTAACATAGCAGTTTTCATTTAACTTTTTTTGAAAGTTGAGTTTGAAAGGAAGGAAGGAACAGGTGGAAGGAATGGAATGAAGGAACAGATTGGAAGGAAGCAATATATGAAAGGAACAGATGGGAGGGAAGGAAGGAAGGAAGGAAGGAAGGAAGGAAGGAAGGAAGGAAGGAGGGAGGGAAGGAAGGAATAGATGGGAGGAAGGAAGGAATAGATGGGAGGAAGGAAGGAAGGAAGGAAGGAAGGAAGGAAGGAAGGAAGGAAGGAAGGAGGGAAGGAAGGAGGGAGGGAGGAAGGAAGAAAGGAAGGAAGGAAGGAAGGAAGGAGGGAAGGAAGGAGGGAGGGAGGGAGAGGGAGAGAAGGAAGGAAGGAAGTAGGGAAGGAGGGAGGGAAGGAGGGAGGGAAGGAAGGAAGGAAGGAAGGAAGGAAGGAAGGAAGGAAGGAAGGAAGGAAGGAAGGAAGGAAGGAAGGAAGGAAGGAAGGAAGGAAGGAAGGAAGGAATAGATGGGAGGAAGGAATAGAAGGAAGGAAGGAAGGAAGGAAGGAAGGAGGGAGGGAAGGAAGGAAGGAAGGAGGAAAGGAGGGAGGAAAGGAGGGAGGGAAGGAAGGAAGGAATAGATGGGAGAAAGGAATAGATGGGAGGAAGGAAGGAAGGAAGGAAGGAGGAAAGGAGGGAGGGAAGGAGGGAGGGAAGGAAGGAAGGAGGGAGGGAGGGAGGGAGGGAGGGAGAGAAGGAAGGAAGGAAGGAAGGAATGAAGTAGGGAAGGAGGGAGGGAAGGAAGGAAGGAAGGAAGGAATAGATGGGAGGAAGGAATAGAAGGAAGGAAGGAAGGAAGGAAGGAAGGAAGGAAGGAAGGAAGGAAGGAAGGAAGGAAGGAAGGAAGGAAGGAATAGATGGGAGGAAGGAAGAACTGTGATTGTAAACTCTTGCTCTCAACGTTCTCTCAACGTTCTCTCATTTTTGACAGGCAAGATGGCGCCAGGATGTTTGCCGGCTTGCCACAACCTGTCATTGTCTCTTTTATTTATAATGTTTCTTGTTTGTTTTATCGCGCGCTCTGTTTGCTCCCCGCTGGTATATGATCGCATGTCGCTGCTAAATATTCGATCCGCTATGTCCGACTGCTTACTTAGCAATCCCAGAGATGATTGGCATCTGCACTCGCATTTTGTGCCAGTCGCATTGAGGAAAATGTGTTACCTGCCGGGATGTCTGTGCCTGTGGAGGAAACGGCGAAGGAAGCGTGGGAAGCGTGCTGGAGCCCTTGTCAGATCGAAGAGGACCAGGAAGTTTCCAGTCATCGGACCAGCTTCTTCGATGGCGGAGGCCGTGGTCGTGAACTTGAGTCATTCATACATTCTGCCTGTCTTGCCGTCTTCGGCGCTGATGTCTCAGTCTTCACGGATGGCGTTCGTGAGGCGACGGTCTGCAGATCGAGGAGTTAACCATCGGAATCTTCGCTATTTACGTGACGGGAGTCCGGTAACTTTTAACGATTCCTCTCTGCGAACGTCTTCTTCAAATAATACTCTCTCTCCGGTGACAATGGCTTTGATAAATGCGAGATCTCTGGCAAATAAGACATTTATCTTGAACGAATTTTTTCTTTCTCACGAAATAGATTTTTTATTTGTTACTGAGACGTGGCTTAATGCGGGTGAAATGACATCTCTTTCTGAACTTTCTCCTCCTGGCTGCAGTTTTTTTAGTACCCCTAGGTCTGTTGGCCGTGGCGGGGGTCTTGCAGTTGTTTTTAATGACAAGTTTAAGTGTAGACTTTCACCTTCAGCGTCTTTTAGCACTTTTGAATCTCAGTTAATTACGCTGAATTCTTTTAAATCTGTGCTATGTGTTTTGATTTATAGACACCCTAATTCTCATGGAGATTTTATACAGGAGTTTTCAGAATTTTTGTCTGGTGTAGTATCTTCTTTTGACAATATTTTAATTTTGGGGGATTTTAATATACATGTGTGCTGCCCTTCGAAGCCCCTGGTTAAAGAATTTTTTAATTTATTAGAGTCGTTTGATTTTTTACAATGTGTTACGGGTCCAACTCATGAACGCGGTCATACGCTTGACCTTGTATTGTCGTTGGGATTCGCTATTGATAGCGTGAAGATTGTTGATACTGTTTTTTCTGACCATAAGTCTGTTATTTTAAATACTAACTTTCCTTGTGTTCCACTGGCTAATACTGTTTCAGTCTCAGTTTCGGCCCGCATACTCAATCCATGCACAGCTAATAGTTTTTCAGCTGTTTTTTATGGTTCTCCTTTATTTTCATTGATAGAGTCATACTCTCCCTGTATGGGTTTAGAAGAGTTGGTCGATCAGTTTAACTCTTCTTGCTTGGAGATTTTAGATGCTGTGGCTCCTGTCAAAGTCAGGGGGAGAAAAGACAAATCGCAGCCCTGGTTGAACAGTACTACCCGTGCTCTTAGACAGGAGTGTAGGAAGGCTGAACGCAAATGGGTTAAAGATAAATTACAAGTCTCTTATGAGATTTTAAAAAACAGTTTGAACGAGTATCAAAGATCTGTTAAATTGGCTAGATCAAATTATTTCTCTCTCATCATCTCCAGAAACTGTAATAATTCTAGAGTACTTTTTTCTACTGTAAATGCTGTTCTTCATCCTACTGTGACTCCTGCACTTATTCCTTCTGCTGTCATGTGTGAAGAGTTTTTAAAACATTTTATTGGTAAGGTTAATGGAATTAGATCTCAAATTTCACCTGTTGGCAATGATTGCTTTGTTTCTGTTGCCCCTCAGAAACAATTGTCCAGTTTCATGCCCGTTTCTATGCAGGAGCTTAAGGATATAATTGCTCATATGAAGCCCACTAGGTCGCCTGGTGATGTGCTCCCGTCTTCTCTGTTTAAGCAGGTACTTGATTCAATTGGCCCAAGTATTCTGTCTATTATGAATATTAGTCTGTCATCTGGTGTTGTTCCAGTTAGTTTCAAGCACGCGGTTATTCAACCCCTTTTAAAAAAACCCGCCTTAGACCCATTTGACATGAGTAGTTTTCGTCCGATCTCAAAATTGCCATTTATTTCTAAGATACTCGAAAAAATTGTGAATATACAGCTTAATGACTTTTTAATTAGGAATAATATTTCCGATAGATTCCAGTCAGGTTTTAGAGTTGGTCATAGTACAGAATCTGCTCTTTTGAGAGTGTCTAATGATATCCTTCGAGCTGTTGATTCTGGGAATCGTGTTGTCTTGCTGATGTTAGATCTTGCAGCTGCATTTGATACAGTTGATCATAACATTCTCATTGATCGTCTTAGGGATCAGATTGGTATTCAGAGCTTAGCCCTGAAATGGTTCTCTTCTTATTTGACAGAGAGGACCTTTTCAGTCTGCTTAGGTGATTTTTCTTCTTCCGTTGCCCCCCTTGTGTGTGGGGTTCCACAGGGCTCAATACTGGGACCGATTTTATTTTCCCTTTATATGCTCCCTCTGGGCTCTATCTTTGAGAAATTTGGGATTCAGTATCATCTTTATGCCGATGATTCTCAAATTTACTTACCATTGAAACAAGGGCATAAATGTGCCATTCAGTCTCTTCATGCATGTTTGGCAGAAGTTAAGTGCTGGCTTGCGAAAAATTTTCTCCAATTAAATGAGGATAAGACCGAGGTTATTTTATTTGGAAATAAGGGGTGTGTGGATGATGACTGCCTAGGGTTGCTTCCTGGGAAAAAACTGTCTAGTGTAAGGAACCTTGGTGTTATTTTTGACTCTGAGCTGAAATTTGAGCAGCAAATCAACGCTGTCGTTAAGAATAGCTTCTTCCATCTTAGATTAATATCAAAATTGAAATCTATCCTGACTTTTAATGATATGGAGAAGGTTGTCATGCTTTTGTGTCATCGCGTTTGGATTATTGTAATGTGTTGTATCTGGGTGTGAGTCAGGCTTCCCTCTCCCGTTTGCAGCTTGTTCAGAACTCAGCTGCCAGACTTTTAACGGGCACTAAAAAGAGAGAACATATTACTCCAGTTTTAATTAAACTGCATTGGTTACCCATACGATATAGAATTCAATATAAAGCGCTGTTGTATGTTTTTAAGTCTCTGCATGGTCTAGCCCCTGAGTATGTTACTGATTTAATCAGCCGCTGTCACTCCAGCAGGTCTCTGCGCTCAAATGATCAGTTGCTTCTTGTGGTTCCACGAACACGTTTAAAATGTAAAGGTGACCGGGCCTTCTCTGTTGCAGCTCCTAGGCTTTGGAACAACCTTCCGCTGTCTGTAAAGACTTGTCCATCATTGGGGGTTTTTCAGAGTGCGCTAAAAACGTATTTGTTTTCCTTAGCTTTTGATAATGCTTTGTAAGTTGTGTATGTCATATGTTAGTATTGTTTTTGCCCCTATTATTTTTAAATTTTCTTGTATACCTCATGTACAGCACTTTGGTTCCACTTGTGGTGTTGAAAGTGCTCTATAAATAAATAAATGAATGAATGAATGAAGTTGAAGAAAGGAATAGATGGGAGGAAGGAAGAAAGGAATAGATGGGAGGGAGGGAGGGAGGGAGGGAGGAAGGAAGGAAGGAAGGAAGGAAGGAAGGAAGGAAGGAAGGAAGGAAGGAAGGAAGGAAGGAAGGAAGGAAGGAAGGAAGGAAGGAAGGAAGGAAGGAAGGAAGGAAGGAAGGAAGGAAGGAAGAAGGAAGGAAGGAAGGAAGGAAGGAAGGAAGGAAGGAAGGAAGGAAGGAAGGTGGGAGGGAGGGAGAGAAGGAAGGAAGGAAGGAAGGAAGAAATAGATGGTAGGGAAGGAGGGAAGGAAGGAAGGAAGGAAGAAATAGATGGTAGGGAAGGAGGGAAGGAAGGAAGGAAGGAAGGAAGGAAGGAATAGATAGATAGATAGATAGATAGATAGATAGATAGATAGATAGATAGATAGATAGATAGATAGATAGATAGATAGATAGATAGATAGATAGATAGATAGATAGATAGATAGATCTTTCCACTGTAAGAACCTGGACACAGGATTTATTTTCCTCAATCTATTGGATAAATATCATATTCATGTAGATAAATATGAATATAATATTATACATGAACATGAAGAGAAAACACTTTTTTTCTTCATGACATTTGGCATTCTGCTACTTTGCATGCCAACACAGTTACTGAAGCTTTGCTGACTGGTGCAAACAGTGCTGGGTGCAGGACAAACAACAAGAAAATAGCTCAGGGTAGCGACAGAGTGGGAGGGCACGAGCAAACACACTCGAACCAACGAGACCAAGGCAAAGCAAAGGCAGTGACAAATACACACAGACAAATCTGAAGCTTTCTCACTGGCGCTCTCACACAAGCGACACATTTGCACACTCTGTCTAAGCTCATTGGCTTACCGATAGTAGATGTGTGTTTAGGACTGGACCCAGTCTGTCCAAAACTGTGTTTCCCAGCTGCAAGAGAGCAAAGTGAACACTGACCCACTCCCAGTTCATAAAATACATGCAAGGCCTCTTTGCACATTTAATATCTCAAGAAACATTTTTGGTTGGCCTGCCACCGCAATTTTGAGAATTTCCCAAATGTCCATCAGGACTGCAAGTGAAAAACACAATGCGACATGTGGCGCTCCTGTTATAATGAATAAAGCAGTTTTGTCATGCTGTACCACATCGCTTACTTGGCAGTCATACTTTTTCAATAATGGTGAATAATGGATTCATCCCCATAGTTCTTTTCAATGACAGATTGGTAAAATTCTACCTTTGGTTTCCCCAGGTTTAAATATTTGCTTACATCCCTGAGAATTAATACAGAATTTCTTTTCTTTTCTTCTTAAATTTTTTATAAAAAGAGTTAATTTTATGAATGCATTACACACACACACACACACACACACACACACACACACACACACACACACACACACACACACACACACACACACACACACACACACACACACACACACACACACACTTTTTTATTTTTTTTTAAGAAATTAATACTATAACTATTTATTTAAAGGCAGAGTAGGCTACATTATGCAAAATGTATAATTTTGTCTAATGATCTTTTTGTTCCAGAAACTATTTTGTTACACTGCTTGAAAGTCTCTTCACATCCTGATAGCAATAAAAAATTTAAGTGGTCTACATGTATTTATTTAAATTCTATTTATTTAATAAATGTATTAAATATATCGTCTGTGGAAGGCATTCGGTCCGAGCTTATCCTGTGTTCACACCATAGCTACTGTCATCTGGAAGAGATGGAAACCTGTGACGTTATACTGTAAGTGGTTTGCCTTTCAGTTTCCATTCAAGGATTGTTTTGTGAAAAAAGGATGGACATATGCCAATGAAATGCCACTTATAAATAATTTTTTGCAAATGTCGACAGTCTTTTTCCATGTAACTTTAAGTGTATAAATTCTATGTCAATAATTAAAATGTCATGAAAAACTAGTATGGAAACTAGAAATGAGAAAAATGGTTTTAACGCAAATAGATGAGATGTCACATGACAGAATTAGCCTCTACAGTTAGCTTGGATGCCAGCCGAACTTAGCCCCGCCCACAACATTTTTAGGTCATGCGGTTCGGTCTGGCCTCGATCTATAGAGGAGTAATTATCTCCGAACAGAAACTGTTAGGACCAATGAAATCATCAGGGCGGGCTTTAGCCGATGACGGACAGATGATCAACAGTAACGTAATCATCACGTCATCAAAGGGGCTTGGATTACATTTGTTCGAATCCTAAACAGAGAGCTTGTTTGTATATGCATTCACCTTCACTATTTCTCTAAAACATGATGATCATGTTGGGTAAGTACTCTGTGTATCATTAAATTCTTTTATTTTTTTACAACAACGGCAAAGATCGTTTATCCCAGCGTGCAGACAGGGTTGCCAAGTTTTTACAACAAAACCTGCCAACTACTAGTCCTAAACAATAGCTTCTCGGGGGGTTCTCCAGGAAAAAATGGTGTTTGGGGGGTAAAATGAGTGTTATTTTGGCAAGGTTGCCTGCTAAAATTCACACTCATGGGTCTAAATATCACATAGTAGTCGCTTCATCCAGTGGACATAGAAAACAACCCGCGGAAAAAAACGCAGACTTGGCAACACAGTGCAGTTGAGCTCTGTTGACATTTGACAATGCGTCGCTTCGTTGCTCTGATTGGTTGTTGGTCTATCCAATGGTCTTTCCTGGTTCGGTTGAAACACGGCAAGTAAAAATCAGTAAACAACATGCTCGTGTATAGTTCATTATTTATCAATGGAGCATGCGATCTATGGTGTGTGTTTAAATACATTTGTTTAGCTGATCACTATAGGTGTCTGTTTGTCAGTGTTGGGCAAGCTTCTTGGAAAATGTAGTGAGCTAAGCTACCAGTTACTCTACATTAAATTAAGCTTCACTACACTGACGCTACCCCCCTGGAATGTAGCAAGCTAAGCTACAGCAACTTGAAAAAAGTAGTTTACTACATCTAAGCTACTTTTTATTTATTTAATTTTATATTGAACCCACTTCATTCCAATCAATGCTTTCAGTGATCAATAAAAGTCAAGCATATAGACACACATTTTTTTTAGTTATTCAAAAACTGTCCGAAATCAATTCAGCAACAAAAACATGTGATCCATAATATTAACAAAACCAGGGGCCTATTGCACAAAACTAGGATAAGGGATTAAGCCGGGATATCTTGGTGATCTTGTCATTTTTATGCAAAATTTAGTACACAGCTGTCATGTAAACATACCCTGAAGGCAAACTCACACCAAGAACGATAACGATAATGAAAAATATATGTATATTAGTGGATAAATTGAGCCAGGATCACCAAAATATCCCGACTTAATGTGTGTGTATATATTCATCTGTATGTGTATGATATGCATACACAACTGTGTGTTTGCATTTATGCTCATTTTAGACTTGGGCACTTTTTCAGGACAAAAAAAGTTAATTTACAACTCAACTTGTACAAAAAAAGTCCAGTCCAGAAAGTACAGTAGCGAAATAATTAAGACCTGCTCCAAACATTACCAACATGGCAAAAAACAAAACATGTAGCGTCTGTGTGTGTGATCTATCTCCCACACACATGAAACAAGTTTCATTCATTCATTCATATTAAGAGGTGGCTAGACTGGACCCCGATACTTTTAACAAGAGGTGTTTATTCAAGAAACACAATAGATTTTAAAACTTTGCAGTTTCTTTTTCGTCACCGCGCGGACGATGCACGTGCAACAGCGAATTGAGCGCTAGGAAAAAAAAACGTCAACTAGATCGCCTATCCCGTCTTCACGCACTCACTGCCAAATGAGTCGCATCTGTGCGAGTCTGCGCGAGGCATAAAGGAACGTAGAAAGTGAAGTATATCCGCGTTCTTATCAGTTGTGTTTCCAATTTGAGCTTGATCCTCAGAAATGCTTGGGAAAATGTAACGTTAGCTTGTGTGGACGCTACCGCACTACTTGATCAACAGAAGAGCTTCGCTACTGAAAAGCTATTTCATTGAGAAAACAGCGACGCTACCACCACGCTACTGAAAAATGTAGTTAAGTCATGTCAATCTTGAGTACCTATAGAGTAGCATTGCATCCTGCATATCTCCGAAAAGTCTTTATTTTTTTAATAATTATATAAGAAAGATGCGCTGTTCCGAGTCTTTCCGAAAAAAGCCGAGCGGGTGGGGGCGTGTCGTGTGAGCGGAGCTAAATAATGACGTGTGCTCGCTGCTGCTATGTTGAGTCGAGTGCGTCGTAAAGCTGTGTCAACAGCGGGAAAAAAACTTTATTCAAAATAAAAATATGGCTTTTAATCAGATACAGCCATACATCTATGATCCGGAATCAGACCCAGAGGTTGAACAGGAGCAGCAGCAAAAACGACTAGAGCAGGACGTCTCTATGTGGTACAAGTTATACACTAACTATATAATATGCTTAGCGGCTTGTGTTATTTACATATTTATACTTGAATTATATCGTCGTATTTTTGTCTTTGAAGGTGTACATGTTGTGCACGTGTGTTTGTGTGTTTACGCGTGGTTTGTGTAGACAGTAAGCGGACTAAAAAAAACACAGACATTTGAAGCAGTCTCACTCACCCTTCTAACGTTGGGACTGCTCCATCCTTCAGCATTAGGCGATTGGGAAAATCCGGCGTCGAGCTGGGCCTTGTTTATGAAACAGTCGGCACCGAAATGCAGCGAACAGATATAAACATTCGCGCAACTCAGTTGCTGATCCGGAAAAGCAAATTACATCCACTGTTGCCTTAATGCGGGGGTTTTGGCGAATCTGTGCAGGACTGTCTTGGTCTGGCAACCAAAAACGCACTTTTTGATGTCATTGTTATGTGTACATCACCTGTCCAGCATCCTACAAGCCAGCGCTTTGATGGGCGTGCCTGTTACTTTCGCTCTCTCCCTCTCTCTCTCTCACGCGCTTCCGGTAGAATTGTCCGTAAGGCCCATACAAGGAAATTCCGCCCCCATTAACGTCAAAGGGGACGCATGATCTCAAAAAACTTGCCGAAACTTATGACCAACCGGAAGTAGTATTTTTGACAAAGAAATACTCCCATCAAACGTCCACCTTAACTTTTGAAACTTTGTCTATGTTTAGTATGGGATTCCAAGTCTTTAACAGTGTAAAAAGATCAGTATGCATGAAACAGCATTTCACCCCCCCTTTAAGACCTTCATTCATATTCAGAACACACATGAAGATATTTCCGAGAGCTCTTTGACCTCACAATAGACAGCTATTTAATAAACACTTTTAAGGCCCAGAAAGGTAGTAAAAACATTGTTAAAATAGTCCATGTGACTCCTGATTTTTTTTTTTTTTTAAGTGACGAGAATACTCTTTGTGCGCAGAAACAAACAAAAACTATTTCTAGCCGTGTCAGACTCCTATGCAGTTTGAATGATCTAATACATGTGTTCTCGGCCACATCAAACGCTACGTTAAAGATTGTATATGACCAAACATTTTACAGTACCAACCTTTTTTATGGATCCTAAAATTTTGAATTCAGTACAAATGAGCTGCCGTGTATACAAACCCATGGATTTCGTCATGATTGCAGATACATGCAGTCCTGTCAGATAAACTGTCCCACTTCGCCATGATCTTCTGATTAATATTTAATAATTTAGTAATGGCCTATTTTTTATTGAAAACAGTAAGCAGTAAACTGGTGAATTTCAATTGGCTCGTTTCTCTCTGCATTTTACAAATATTTGGGATGTGAAAGATACAATAATTAGCGATACATGTGAAATTATGTATGGAAATTACTTGTTTTAGCGATACAACAAAACTTAAGCAACAATGTGTTTTTTTATGGATGACGCCATTACGCACACCATTTTAATCGGTAAAAGGCCAATTTTATGGAAACAGGCAGCAAATTTCGCAACCGTTTAAACATATTCACTTTGTTGATAGCAAAGCAGTGGAAAAGTACATGAAACTTGGCTAATTGCGACACTCATCAACACCGAAATTAATCTGCAGCAGTCAGGGGGTACAAGAGAGACCTCTGTGAGTTGTTTATGTTCATTATTAATGTTATGTGCTTTGAGACATGAGGTACTTTAACATTGTCTCTCGTGACGCTCTTTGCTCCCTACTGTACACGCATAGAGACGCTCTGAAGGGATGGTGGGATTTTATGCTTTCAAAGCTATAGCTGCTATTGCTAGCCTCTCCAAAATTGCCTATCCTACCTTAAACATGGATGCATTAAAAAGGATTAGTTGACTCCAGAATAAAAATTTCCTGATAATATACTCACCCCCATGTCATCCAAGATGTTCATGTCTTTCGGGGACCAACAGGAAAAAGGTCCGAATTGCACTTTCGTTGCAGCTTCAAAGGGCTCCACAGCCAAGGAATAAGGGTCTTATCTAGCGATTTCTTTAAAAAAAAAAATGACGAAGCGGAAGCACCGACCCAGTGTTTACAAAGCGAACATGCAAAGACTAAAGCCCTATTCGGAGGGATTCATTTTTACAAGGGTAGATGGAGTAATGTAATTTTACCTCTGGATGTCTGTAATATTAATGGCCAATTCGCACGGGATAGGAAATCTCACTAAAACTAGCAGAATTGGGAGGGGCAACGATTTACGCACCGCCGTCACCTACCTGTTATAACGTGTGTATAAGGTTGCTTCCTGATATCACGTGTGCAAACACATAATCTAGAAACCATATAACCTATATATAACAGTTAGGTCCAGTCAAACGATTTTTTAATTCCATTCTGATTGGATTCTGTAGGCACCTACAAGCCACAATAATTTTTGAACCTCTGACAAAGTGCTTTTTTATCTGATTGGTAAGCAGAAAACACTTGAGCTTTTTTTTTTAAGGGTGTTTGACTAAAGCCCTATTTGGATGGATTTGTTTAATATTGAGGGGTGGGGTAAAGTAATTATTACCAGAGCTTCTCAGTGATGGCCTTTTAGTCCTGTCCGAATTTGCCATCGCGTAATCATTACAGACAATAGCCCTATTCGGACTGGATTAGTTTAACATGGGGACGTGGGAGTAAAGTAATTATAACCAGAGGTTTCTCTGTGATTTTAGTCCCATCCGAATGTGCCATCTTGGTAATCATTACGGACAATGTCAGTAAAGATTACCGAGACTTTTACCTTCTGTAAAAAGGTCCGGAAAAATGACCTCGGGTAATACTAATCCCGTACGAATAGACCTGCTGTAAAAATGTATGGTAAAATTCCGTCATTTCCTGTTTAAAAGGAAAAAAAACAACTTGAAGCATCCGGCTGCGTTGTAGGTGGTGGGACAAATCTGTGGCAAACGTCCAGTATTTTCCGCATATCATTTAAAGCAAAAAGAAGATCAAAAGCACTTATTAGAGGCACAACACTTATTTTAGCTCTAGGAAAGTGTCTATTACCAAGTCAATCCAATCAGAATCGTTAGACTGGACCCAACTGTTTATTAAAACACACATATTGGAGACGGAGTTCAGACTGGCGCTCAGGTTGTGTGTTTGCTCACGTGATAACGGTAACGTCATACGCACATGACGTCAAGGAGGTGCGTAAAGCGAGTTACTTCTCCCACTTCTGCTAGTTTTACTGAGATGTCTTATCCCGTGCGAATTGGCCATTAATATTACAGACGTCCTGAGGTAAAATGACTTTACCCCCATGTCCCCATGTTAATCTAATCCCGTCCGAATAGGGTTTGCTAATGTCAGTAAAGATTATGGCGACTTCTGTAAAAAGGTCCAGAAAAATTACCTCAGGTAATACTAACCCTATGCCAATAGACCCGCTGTAAATATTTACGTAAATATTCCGTAATTTCCGACATTGCATTTTAGTTTTCCATGGGTTTTTTTTAGGATGGAGGCGATTGAAAAAGCATTCAGTTGCATTCTAGGCGGTGGGACAGAACGCCCACCACACACCAGCTGATTGGTGGAGAGGAGACAGGGGGATGAGGCCAATCACTATATGGGGATTATTAGGAGGTCATGGTGGACAGAGGCCAATGGGCAAATTTGGCCAGAATGCCGGGATTACACCCCTACTCTTTTTCCGAAGGACATCCTGGGATTTTTAACAACCACAGAGAGTCAGGACCTCGGTTAAATGTCTCCTCCAACAAACAGTGCTCTTTGACAGTATAGTGTCCCCATCACTATATCGGGGCTTTAGGACCCACACAGGCCACAGGGTGAGCGCCCCCTGCTGGCCTGACTAACTCTTCCGGCAGCTACATGGTTTTCTAAGGTCTCTCATTCAGGTACCGACCAGGCTCAGCCCTGCTTAGCTTCAGTGAGAAACCAGTCTTGGGTTACAAGTTAATTATGGCTGCTGGCTAAAACAATGATGTCGGGCAATTTTGAAAATGGAGGAGAAAATTAGATGCAGTTTTTCACGCGTGATGTTTGCAACATGATTAGGTAATGTGTGAAGTGGTGGCAAGGCGAGTATTTGTGGTAAAAATAAAATATAAACAGTCAAAAAATAAATAAATGACGAATCGTTTCGCTAGATAAGACCCTTATTCCTCGGCTTAGATTGTGTAGAGCCCTTTGAAGCTACATTGAAACTGCAATTTGGCTCCTATTGAAGTTGCTATTGAAGTCCACTATATGGGAAAAAAAGTCTGGATTGTTTCCTTAAAAACCTTTATTTCTTTTTGACTGAAGAAAGAAACACCTGAACATGACTATATTGAATGAGAATTATCAGGACATTTTCATTCTTGAGTGAACTAATCCTTTAAATGAATCAAAAGTAACAGTAAAAGCATTCACTATCCATTTCAAATAAATCCTGTTCTTTTAAAGTTTCTATTCAACAAAAAATGTGGGAAAATGTCCCATTGTTTGCTCTACACTCTAACGCCATTTGAAAATCAAGCATCACAACTAATACCAGATTTTACCAGACATTTTATTCAATGGACCCTGATTACTTTCAAAAAGTGGCCCACAAGCTGCATACTTTAGGTAATGGATGTTGGTCAATCCTTTACTTCCATTACCTGCAGCTCTAGTTGCATGTGGTTACATAGCATCTTTTGTCTCTGAAGCAGGATTAATGTGACTCATTTCTGACACATCCTCTGTTCTACATTACCTCATACACTCAGGCTTGCCGATCTGTCGACTAAATCATGCTTCTAGACTTCAATTCGGCGCTCTTGATCTTCCAATTCGAGCCCCTATTTCCCCCATTTATACACGTTGTGGCTATATCCAATATTTCCGTTGCTAACTATTTTGCAGTTATTCGATCTATAACTCTTATGTGTGTGTGAGATAGACTCACTTCGGTTATCTTTGCTCTGGAGGACGGGAGGGTAGAAGTTTTTCAATGGCCGCCCCAGTGTGCCCTCGCTGGAGGTGGCGGTTGTTAGGACCGTGCTGCTGTTCCTCTCTCCTTGCTGGACCGGACTAGACTGGTGACGCAGAATGTCCACCAGCGCTCTGAAGAGAGAGAAAGATAAACAGTAAAAATGAAAGATGAGTGTGTAACAAAATCAAAAAGCAAAAGCTGAAAGAGTCTGACATCAAAATCACTACGCATCTCTTCATATGGCAGTCACTGATGCAGACTCGGATGTGTACAGCATTGTCTCCTTCCACTTCGCGAGTATGGTCATAATGGGCCTTTCACTCACCTAGGCATGTTGATGTCTCTATTCCTCGGTCGTCGAGACAGTTTATGGAAGGCCACTTTAATCCCAATGGCCACGGCCATGGTAAAAGAGATGACTCCCCCAATGACGTAAGCCGTGCTGTTGTTCTGTTGCTGCAGCGGGTCGAAATCTGGGTCGTGCCGGACCGGGGGCTGGGTGACGGAACCCGTCGTGACGGCCCAGTCAGGTGAGCGGTAATTAGTGCAGGCGTCTTGGTCTAGACGGCTGCGCTGGTGCTCACAGCAGAAGCGATAATGGCAGGTGCCACAGCAGTATATGTAGGTGCCCTTGGTGCAGTTGAAAGTGTTGTCGAACTGTCCCATCACGTCAAAGTAGCCCTGACACACGTCCACGTCCACCAGTCGCCGAGGAGGCGGCGCCACCTGTGCGGCTCCCAGCGGGGGCTTCAGGGCATCGGCCGTCACATTGCGGGGTAGCATTATCTGCGGCAGGGGTCTCGGAGGGATCTCGGCTGCCTCTGGCTCTGCCGCCATGGCAGCAGCCTCCTTGTCCCGCATGTCAGGCTGCGGGACCTTGCGGCCGCGTCCTCGCAACAGAAGCAACACCGGCCCCCCATTCACTGAGGACCGTTCCGAGGTAACAGTCACTGTGGAGACCACAGGACATAACAGGAAGAAAAGCAAGATGGCAGCAGGTGGCATCTTGATACAGGGGATTTTTTTTTTATCAAAGATGAAAAAATGTGGAGCCTTCGTACAAAAGACTTCTGGGGCCTACAAAAAGCTGACGTCTATCAAAAGTTGCGAGTCAGTGTGGCAATATATAAGACATGTAGACAAGTTAATCTCTCTTTCACGTGTGCATAAACTAGTATGCAAATTATTTAATATGCAAAATGCACATCCAAGTGCGGGAGTTCAGATTAAAGAAAAAAGCATGAGACTCGCAGTTAGGGTGTAAACATATTTCAGAGAAAATTATTAACAAGAATGAGGTAAATCTATGTACAAGTTTTATGCTTAATGGGTGAGAGTTGGAATGCTTGAAAATGTTGATTTGGCACAAAATCAAATATTTCGAATCTTCTCAATGAGAAAAATCCATAAAACAACAGCTTTAGAAATATGTCAGTGACTCAAATGTTAAACGAAAGAAGACAAGTTTTTGACTTTTGTCGCAAGCAATTTAGTTCTGTAAACAAAATGTATATTTTAACAATGTAAACTTTTTAAAGTGTCAAGGGAACAGCTTCCTCTTAAAGGTGGTTTTGTTTAAGTCTATGTAACTGATCTGATTTATGGCACTAACAACTCATTCAAGACTCAATCTGAGTTAACCTTATGGGCAACATGTAAACATTTCTGTACGAGTGTAAACTATGTCTCACCAAATGCTCTCTACTCTGGTTGGCACTTCAGTTGTCGACTCACTAACCAACCGCATAGAAAGAGTTAATACTCCTTAGCTATTCGGTGTGATTTGTAAACAACTGTCATCGTCAGCTGCAAGAACTGATGTCGTCTTGTAAACAAATCTCCGTTTGTTGGCGCTTTAGGCTTTAATCGTCAATGAGAATATCTTGCAAGACTAACAAGAATACCTTTCAAGGTCATTGAGGTTCTGTTGTTCAGTCCGAATTATCAGGCTAACAGTGTCAGTTCTCAAGAAAAACACTAAGTACTGCATCTTTTCGAGTTTCAGAAGGAAGTCATTGAGGCTAGAGATAAAGGTAGGACGAAGCGGTGAAAGAGCAACTTTCAAGAGTTCAGAAATGGGGAAGAGCTGATCTTTTCTCTAAAGGCGGCACCACGGAACAAAGGCTCATTACGAAGGCTTTGGAAGAGTGTAGGTCGGTTAGGGCACTCGCGAAGTGTAACAAGCAGCAGGTATATATTAGTTCTTGGTCTGACGACACAAGTCAGGCCAGAAAGGAAGAAGTGTTCAGGAAGGGAAGAAAGGAAATGGAAGGATGGACTGAGTCTAGGTAAAGGTTGAGGGTCTATGTGTGTTGGACCCTCTTGCGTGAGTGTCTCTGCTCTGGATTTAGCTCAACCCAACAGAATAAAACAAACGGGGGCTTGGGCCCAGTTCTGGCAGGACAGCATGGTTGAGCCCACTGAACAGGCATGAACAAGTCGGGATTCATCCGTCAATATGGAACACGTGGAGACCGTCAAGCAAACACACCGAAAGACCTATCCTAAATGTTAAAGAGCGTCTTTTCAAGTAGTGGGACAACTTTAAACGTCATCCCACTGTCAACACAGTAAACGCGTCAATGGCTCGCTGGTGAATATGGCAGATTACGGAACGTCAAACCTGGACCACCGTCGAACATATAGACCTCTGAAAATATTCCTGAATATACCCATGCATCTGCTCTTCTAGAATGGCCAAGCCCAATCCTCTCAATGCTGGCAGAGATCTTGACGTTAGTATGGCTATGAGACGTATGGCTTCAGTATCTAAACCCTTCAGAGACTCCTGAGGGTTCTGCTCTAAATGTGCAGAGTCCGTAGAGGTGGGAGGAGCAAACGAGATGGATGACTAAAGAGATCTGATGGATAGGAAGAGTTCAACGGGCCTTAGTGAGAGGAACGGACGACTAATCAACAGAATTAGCAGCAGCTCACTTTGGAAAGTTTAATGAGGCTTGTGCCAGCCATCCATAAGCCTGTCCATCCATCGATCAATCGATCAGGAGCCGAACTCTTTCAGGCTAATGCATTCGTAACGGCCACTCTTACATAAAGCATGTTTAACCAATAATGCACTGTTCTCCCTATTTCGGGGAGCAAAAGCTGCTTGTCTGCGACTGAAACTAAATGATGGGAATATAAATTATCCACCTTGCATGCTATTCAGTAGTAAAAAAGACGGATGGCAATTGAGTAGAAATTGAGAATTAAAGTTGATGTAAATTGTGGTTAAATGGTTTCAATGGGTTGACAAAAATGCAAAAGTACTGGTGAAATAATGTCTTGCTTCTGGTTGGCACGGTTAGTGTTTGGCACTGGTTTTGGTAGCAAAAAGTCAAGGAGAAAATCTTCAATCTGTGCAAATCAACATCCTTTCAAAAAGCCCCTGGCTCACAAAAACAGTGATAGTTCGTCTGCTTTAGAAAAGATGACGACTTTCTATTCCTGGCGGGGACTCCAGTCGTTTTCATCCAGGCTGATGGCTCTTCGTCTTGGCTTCTGTTTTCCTTTGTTAGTCTTGGATTTTCACTGAAAGACAAAAGTAAGTTAGGAATGAATCAAATCCCTGAACTGCAATGATCTCAATATGTCCATCATGATATATTAGAAGCAGAACAGTGCTAGATATCCCAAAAAACACATACAAATTCTAAACTATTTTTGACAAAATACCCTTATTAGGAAGGAACCAATGAACAAATTCAAAGTTCTCACAGCCTTAACTTCTTATTCATATTTCTGAGTGCAGCACTGAACTTTTTTGTCTAATTTGGTGGGGAAAAGAGAAAATAAATTAAAATTAAATTAAGTAACTTTTTTATTTAATAAATGTGATTCACTGGGTTATCGAAAATTGAACATTACCATAATATTTATTTAATATATACAAATTTTCTTGGATTAAAAAGAGCTGCATTCTGCAGTCAAATAACTATATATACAGTACAGGCCAAAAGTCTGGACACATTACTATTTGTAATATTAAAAGTTTCTTCTGCTCAAGCCTGCATTTATTTGATCAAAAATACAGATTTTTTTTTTTTTTTTTTTTTTTTTTTTTTTTTTTTACATATTGTGATATATTATTATATTATTATTATATTATATATTATATATTACTATTATATATTATTATATTACAATTTAAAATATTTGTTTTTCAATTTATTATACTTTAAATTATCATTTATTTATGTGATGCAAAGCTGAATTTTCAGGATGGTTACTCCAGAAATCATTCTAATATTCTGATTTATTATGAGTGTTGGAAACAGATCTGCAATATATTTGATGAATAAAAGGTTCAAAAGAACTTAATTTATTCAAAATAAAAACATATTTTCAAATAATATAAATCTCCTTTACTATCCATTTAACACATCCTTGCTGAATAAAATTGATTTATTTAAAAAATAGAAAGCAAATTAATGTCTGACACCAAATTACTGACCAGTAATGTATATTGTTGTTACAAAAGATTTCTATTTTTAAAACATTTGCTTCTTTTATTTATTTATTTTACTTTTTATTCATCAAAGTATTACAAAAAAGTATTACAGGTTATGAAAAAATATTAAGCAGCAGAACGGTTTCCAACTTTGAAAATGAATCATATTAGAATTATTTCTGAAGGATCATGTGACACTGACTGAAGGAATTATACTGAAAATTCAGCTTTGCGTCACAGAAATAAATGATAAATTAAAGTATAATAAATTGAAAACAAATTATTTTAAATTGTAATAATATATCACAATATTACATTTTTTTTTCTGTATTTTTGTTCAAATAAATGCAGGCTTGACGAGCAGAAGAAAGTTCTTTCAAAAACCTTACAAATAGTAATGTGTCCAAACTTTTGGCCTGTACTGTATAAATACATACACACACACACACACACACACACACACACACACACACACACACACACACACACACACACACACACCTTAATAACGATATAAAATAACTCGCACAAAGATATAAGATTTCGGTTTTTATACTGAAATATGTAATTTACACATTCAGCCAGACATTAAATGACTGCAATCAATAAACTATTTAAAAATCTTAATTATATAAAGAACTGTGCATTCGGTTTCAAATACATTTGAATGTTTTTTTCCCTACAACAAGATCATCCACAATCATATGTCTGTGAATCGCATCATCCTCCACGATCAACAAGGTGCAAATTGTATGCAATATGCACACCATATTTTGTGCATATAGTAGTGCGACCTCAGCTTTCTCACATACTGAGTCACACGTTACGGCAGTGAATAACATGCACATGTTAGCATAGCTGATGCAATACAGTGGATTTGAAACCCTCAATGACAGGCACTAGGTGTAAATAAGCAAATAACAGTATAAACGCCACTTAAAAAGGCTTGCGGGAACATACTGAAGGCTTAATGCGCTCAAAGAGATGCAGCTTTGGACGAAGCGAGAGAGGAAGCGGGGGGTGACACAGCCACAGATGTGTGCGGAGTGGGGGGTTGGCAGGGCAGAGAGAGACCCTATTGAGAGGAGAAGAGAAGACAGGAAGGATGCAGGGATGGGGGAGGAAGGGTCTTTGGGAGCGAGGACCCTTATGGAAGGAGGAATGAGGTAATAAGAGCAAAACACACAAGGCTACGCACCTTTAAAACAGCCCCTCACAAGTGCATCTTATGCCATTTTACAGTGTGCTTTATGCTCACCAAGTTGCCTCTTTTCCGGAGTTGCCATCGGCAACGCCTTGTGTGGCTAATGATGTGAAGCGGAGAGACAGGGTCCTGGAAGCACGGGCTCGTGAAAGCGGTGCCTCACAGATGTGCTACAGCATCTGCACATGCACACTAACTCTCCAAAGACGGCCTGAGCATGCCACACTACACGCCTCTCGTCCTTCCTTCTTTCTCATACACTCTTTATTTTTCTCGATCTATTTGACAGTGCGTGGGTCGAAAGTGTTCTCTTAGAATAGCTCTGCTGCAGTGAGTGAGATGGAGAGGGATTTGACATAGAGATGGGCAGATGGATCACCTCGCTCAGTTCGCTCGCTTCATCCTCCCTTTGCGGTAAATATCCTACATACTTCTTCCTATAAGCGAGCGCAATACACATCTCCATTCATCTGCCTCTTCCTCTCCATTCCCCACCCCTTCATCCTCCTCCTGATCACCGTCAACCCTATTTTCTCTGACTCAGGAGGATGGGAGGCATCCGTCCCATCCACAAACAGGTGCAGATGACAGATGTCAGGCCAACATGCAGCCTATTACCATTTTATGAGCGAGCACACACCGAAATGGGGATGGAGAGATGAAGGACAGAAAGAGGACAGTAGGCCTTAGAAGATAAAATGAAAGTGGCTTTCAGGATTTTAAAGTCAGCAACAAGTCTTTGTACAAAAAAAGCTTTGTACTGTCATTTACAGATGAAGAGAAATGAACAAAGACACCCAAGTGTAATTTGTTAATGGAAGTATTTGCTTAATTATGTGCATTTTGCGACACTTGAATGCGTGTGTTGACAATGCGCCATAGTTGACATAAGTGACAAGCCGTTAAAAAAAAAACACAAAAAAAACATGCTTGTTTTTCTATCAGAGTAAGGACTTTTCATTGACTTCAATTGTTTTATACTGAGATAATCATTTTCAAACCCCTACCCCTAAACTTAACCATTTAATAATTTTTTTTGCGTTTTAATATATTCATTTAGACACCATTCCATTCACAATATAGGTAAAACCTGAACCACACACACACAAACAGACTATAGCAAGCTATACACACAGCAGCATCATGGCAGATCTCAGGGAGGAAATTAAAATTCCAGTGGCGGACGACACACGCTGTGCGACACCAATCCCCACGACATGTATCCCTCCCTGATCCCACATTTGTTATGGATATGCAAAATTGAGCTTATAACAGATGCGTTCATAAACAGAAATCATGCAAAAAACGCCAAGAAAGGACTGTAATGAGCGCGCGACCTATGTGTATGCGCTCCTCGCGCACGTTGCAGCAGTAACAGCATCAGATGGGAACAAAATGAAGGCACGTCTTACCTGCGTGTGTATGCGTGTGTTGCAACAGCTGCCCGCTTCGAATCTGTGGAAAATGATGCGGAGACTGAAAGAAACGTGATACAATAACCGTTCAAAGTTATTGTTGCCCCTCTCTTGGCTGACAGCAAATTGAATGAGATGATGCAGCACGCGCAGTATTCACAGAGATGGGGTCTTGCGTTTCTTAACAGCTCTTGGTTCGTAGAAAAAGACGCAGTTTTGTGGCATTGGCGATGGGAGAGTATCTTATTTAAAGGCGAATAAAACCGCCACTCGTCCTGGATGCTCTACAAAATAAATGACAGTTTCAAAATATAGTTTTCATTGAGTCATAAGTCAGAAAAACGGGAAAGGAATAAGTGGACGTCTCCAAATATTAGCAAAAATATCGACCATGCGTAATTTACAGTCCAACGAGAAAAGAAAACGCAGAATACTCCGTGCATCAAGGTAAAAATATGCTATTTTTCATATAAAACGCTATTGACTATGCACAGTCTAATCCGTATGTTGCCAAATAAACATAAAACGGTTGATTAATTAGATGCGCCCGGCAATATCCGTTTCCCTACTATTTAAATGAGCGTATTATTCCGCTTTCAACGCCAATTCAATGGGCTCCACACTCACTAATAGAGATATCTACCTCCGCGCCACTGAAACGCAATTGCTTCCACAAAGGTCCGCTTCGCTCAGTTTACATCGATTGGAGCGAGACGCTTACACGTGGTTTCATTTGCTAAATGTTGGAAATGATCTGCCAATCGCTGGCACGCGTTATTGGCCGAGAACGTCTTTTCTACGCGTGCTGGGGTTTAGGAAGAATCAACTGACGCTCGTTCGCAGACTGGCACGCGCTCATGAGATTCTAGCGCGCGAGAATTCACGAACATCCTTTAAAACGGGCCGGATTTTAACTTGTCTCTTTCCAAGAAACGAAGAACAGAATGACAGTCAAACTATAGAGTTTAGCTCTTCCATTTGCGTGACAGAAATGTATGGAGAGTGCTGTGCCAGTGGTTTCTGTGGTAACCGCAGCATCCCATGACAATAATGGTTCTTGATTGATTCCGCTTATGCGACGTATATGTATTATGACCATATTTTCGTGTATTTACATTTTTCCTGCTCTGTAATGCTAACATTTGCATTCATATTAGGGAAATGGAACGAATTTGTATTTAATTTGTAAAGTTGGCCCATTTGTTTAACATTTGTCATAAAAAAATTCTGTCAAAAAATAATTTAAAAATCTATGGAAATTTGTACTGTAATTTACACTAACTGAGAAATTGTAATCATGAATTATTATTATTGTATTAATAAAAATCATGAGAACAACTATTGTGAGAATGGGAATACAAAAAAAACATAATTGGTGGTGTCTCATGAAAATTATTATAATCACACACTATCTTTTTTGAGGATGAAATGGGACCTTTTTAAATAGTGTTTTTATTAAAAAAGGCTATGCATAATATTTCTATAACATTGTATAATAATAAGATATGGTTTTATTTTTGATCCAGTCACACCACACACGACTGCAAAACAGCAAAAATGTGATTATAATTGTGAAAAATAAAATGAGATCTAAACTTTTCACTCTCTCATATATTATCTGTCAATTATATACATATATTTACTCCTGAGTGATTCAGTCACCTGGATGTTGATTGTGATTGAATCAGAATGAGTTCTTTTAAGTCACTTGGCCTACAGTGAATGCGTTACCTCGAACACTAGCAGGAGTAATAGAGACGCCATGTTGCATTCATGTGAGGTCTTGGAAAGCTGGCATTGGTTATCTCTTATTGTGGAAAAAGGCAAGATGGTTTCAGGAGGCGCTCTGGAGGACAAAGCATTGTTCTCAACTATCATACCGCAGGCAACACACTTTAGGACATCAGGGTATGAGCATTGCGATCTGCAGTGACGTGAGAGTGAATGTTTGTATTCGGGGCATGACAATGACTCCCTGGGTTGCTGGAGGCAATGGTAGGGTCAGCCTTGTCACTGTGGGAGCTTCATGGTAGTGAACCTGCCAGAAGTGCTCTAACTTCGCACACACAAACACGCTCTCACACACACAGCCAGATGACTCAAACGGTCCTGCAGCCGTTGGCCCAAACCGAATGCGTCACAGAGCCGCACACTAAAATAATCACACGAAAACACGGAATCACACGCTCACACATGCGTGAACAGAGGAAAAATGTGAACAGCAGGTTCAGGTGTGGGAAAAGTTCGAGGATGCCGTATTGAGCGGTTAAACACCGAAGCATACAGAGTTCAGAGGTTTTGTTCAGAGTCAGAATCTTTTACACAATGAATAATATATATATATAATTAGTTGTTAACTTTAGGTATTTGTATAGTATTAAGGAATGTAGAACATGGCCAGGCCAATATCCTAGTAATATGCATGCTGATATATGCAACTAGTTAATAGTGAGAATAGTGCGACCCAAAATACTAAACCAAGCATTTATTTCAAAGACAGACAGGAAACATTTTAAGCAAAACATCTCACTAGTTCAGTCTGAAGTAAAACACCAGATTTATTGTTTAAAATGAAATGAGGACTGCATTGGACTGGATTATGTTCACTTTATAGGTCCACAAAAAATCCTCTTGGATAAAAAGCAAGCAAATATGAATATGGATATACTCCAAAAAGTGAAGCTACACTGTAAAAAATTACTGTAAAAATACGGGACATTTTGTACAGTAATTTACCGTTCTTCATTAATACAGCTGAATACTGTAAATGAGGCAGAATTTGACCAACAAATGAATAACGGCAAGCTACTGTTCAGTTTTACGGGATAATACAGTATTTTTTATATCATAGTCACATGCTTGAGTCTGCTCACAACTCATAGGAAAATCAGGAAGCATCACATCTCATCAACAGGCGTGCAACCAAAAAGGATTACCATAACATTTAAGGTTTAACATTACATTACTTTAATATTTTATTGTGAGAAAAGAAGAATGAGAAGAGGATTAAGTTAAGGAAGAATTTTTGCTCCGATTGTGACCCTGCCAGCACAGATCAGACGACGGTGCATCACCAGCATGTGGCTTTTCACTTCACCAATTTATCAAGGTAAATGCAAACTGAAAAAAAAGTGTTTATTTGTAACTGACTTGATTTTTTATCGAATCTACATCAGGTATTGTTTTTTTGTTTTAAATGTGCACTAAAGCAATGAGACTAGCAGTCACTGCTGGCTGCCTCTGTTTTACATAGTCCTACCATTCGTTGAGAGATTAAAGATTGTCTGTGTTAAAATGGTAAGATTATTTTGTTGTGTAGGTCTGTGGATTGTAGTATAAAAATGCTAATGTGCAACATATGTGGTAAGACCCGCAGCAATGCTCATAGTTTTTTGCTGAATGCAAAGTGTGGTATCCCCGAGTGCATAATACATTTTTCTATGTTTTCAGCCATCAAGTGTCACACATAGAGGCAATGATACTCTGTGCTGATGTGAGTTTTGCTTAGTATTCCACTTGTTTAGTATTTACTTCATTCCTATTGTGACTGTATACACATTTTCATTTCACTACATAGGCAACCATTTTTCTGTTCTACAGATATCTGCCACTGCAGCAGATGCTGAGCACACCCTGACCCTCCTGCGTCCACTGATACTGCTAGGTAAGTGTCACAAGCAAGCATGGAGTATAAAACAATAAAACAGAATAAAACATACTCTCTAGTTGTTCTTTTTCTGTGTTCAAAGAATATTTTAAAGAATGTTGGTAACCAGACAGTTGAGAGTAGCTATTGACTTCTATTGTATTTTTTGTTTCTACTATGATAGTCATTTGGGTCTGTCAACTGTCTGGTTACCATCATTCTTTAAAAAATCTTCTTTTCTGTTGAACAGAAGAAAATAACTCATACAGATGATACTCAGGTCTCTTAATGCCTCAGATCTTTTGATGCAAAATTTGATTTGCAAATACTGTCCTAATGTCAATAACCTAGAATATTTAGGCCTATATTTGAATGCAGTGTGTTTATGTCTAAAGTGCAATTAATATTTACTTACCTCACTAATATGTTATATTTCTGTGTAATTATATTGTAGATGCTCTATTTGTGTGAACCCCAAGAGAGGAACAAAAGCCAGCCAGGCAAAGGTGGTGTCCAAGCAGACAGGGACGCATGTGCAGAAAAAGGCAACAACTGTGAATCTTTAGTCACCGTCTTAAAAAACTCATGGAGTGGGGCAAAGTCACAGCATTATGTTCTGTTCAGCCTAGCCTCACTGGTGAAGCAGAAATATTGTCATTCTATGAATGGATTTTATGTTATTAGCTTTAATAAAAGCATGTTTTAAAGTTATCTTTTGTCTGAGCCCTTTGTTTGCCAGCAATTTTCAGTGTTTTTTGTTTTAAAATGTAAATTATACATCATCAGTTTCTTGTAGTGTTGCAATATAAATATCACATTTGATAGTACTTTAATAAATGTTATTGTATTAAACCATTTATGAAAATTACAGCAGGAACACTAAAATAACATTATAACGGGAGGGAAACACCTGACAGTATTATACTGTACAGCCTATATTTTCTACAGCAGAGTACTGTAATATTTTTTACAGTATTTAACTGTTGTTTCAGATTACAGTAGGTCCACTGTAAAATTACAGCATTCTACAGGTCAAGTAGCTGCCTGCAATCTACTGTAAATTAACGGGGAATTTTTTTACAGTGTAGCTCTGAGCTTTGTTTGCTTGGTTTGATATTTAGTTTTTAATGCAGTGACATTTATTTTTGTGTGGTTTAAGGGGCCACTTTACATCTTAAAGTTACTTAAAGGGGTACTACAGCACTGGGAAGATGAATCTGTGTTTAAAGCTACACTGTGTGACTTTTTTTGTTTATTCTTAGCTAAAAACACTTAGTTCTTTCAAAAATATATCGGCTCATTAATGTATATTTACTTCTTTCAAGTAATAAAGTATTCTCGTAAGTTTATAATATGCCATTGAAAATACATACGGGTGAGGGGTTCGAATGCCGGTCGCCATGTTGCCTCTCCATCTTGAAAGTACATTAGCCAAAGAGGGACATACCCGTAAATACAAGCTTCGCCTTTCGCGTTTTAACACTAGATGACACCGTGTTGAATGTGAAGAGGGGGATTGCCATATTAATCTTGAACTAAATCGACCACCGTAGGAGTTAAAACAAAATCAGAATTGAGAGGAACAGAAACTAATATTCACTGGATGGTCATATACCTTTACACCGCTAGATGGAGGAAAAAAAAAAAATCACACAGTGTAGCTTTAAACTGGGTCATCAATGTAGTAGAAATGTGAAATTATTTTTGAATTTTGTGCCTTCTAGACTGAGAAAAGACAGAAAATGTATTTTTGTCTCATGGGGATGAAAGACAACAATTCCCAGAATGCTTCGCTACCCTGTGAGACCACTGCCAAAGCCACCAACTTCATTACTGTGACTGAGTTGGAGAAGACACTACAATTAAAACCTGAACGTGTCTGTTCAATATAATCAGTGAGTCACCGCGCGAGTATCACAGCACTGAGCACTGACTGCAGGAGTCAGATAAATGAGCTGATGAGCTCTTGTGATGAGAGCTGAGGTAATCGCGACTACACTCGCGGCATACATTCACAACGCGAGATCAGTCTGGTGCGTTTCAGTTCATGCCTTTGCAAGCTTAACTTTCTTAGAAATTAATTTGAGAAGTTAAAAGACTTACATTGCTCACCATAGCTCCGTTTAAATGAGTGCCTGCAGCTGCGAGCTCTAGGTCAATTTGCATCATAGGAGGAATTTTTCCAGAAATAAAATGCATAAATCTCTTGTCTCAGGGGATATGAGGGGGGGAAGCACAATCATTTGAAAATACTCCAGGGTTTCTACTGATACAAAGGCATATGCTAATCGCTGAAGTAACCCTTTAAAGGGATAGTTCACCCAAAAATGAAAATTCGCCCATGATTTACCCACCCTCAAGCCGTGTATATGACGTTCTTCTTTCAGATGATTACAATCAAAGTTATATAAAAAATATCCACTCTTAATTTACTTTCTAAGGTTTTAAATATGGATATTGTCCTTACACAAACACAACGATTAGCTTCAGCAGAAGGCATTTATTAACCCCCCGGAGCCGTATGGACCAGTTATGATGGATATAGATGCACTTTTATGGATTTATGAAATGAATATACTCCTAGGATGACTTGAGGGGCAGTAAATCATGGGCTAATTTTCCTTTTTGGGTGAACTCTCTCTTTATACTGTAAAATTGTAATTTTTAGAATTTTTTTTAGAAAAAATTAAAAAGTAATTTTTTTTAAAAAATGTTTTTGAAAGGTCTCTTATACCCACCGAGGCACCAGAAAGCATTTACAGCATTTGTTGTACCATTCAAAAGTTGTGGGTCAGGTCAGTAAGATTTTTATTTATTTAAATAAATTAATTAATGCATTTATTCAGCAAGTGTGCATTAAATTGATAAAAAGTGACAGTAAAGGTATTTATAATTTTACAAAAGAGTGTATTTAAAATAAATGTGTTTCTTTTGAACTTTCTATTTATTAAAGAATGAAAACCAAATTTACTGTTTCAACACTGATAATAATCATAAATATTTCTTGAGCAGAAAATCAGCATATTAGAATGATTTCTGAAGGATCATAATAGCGATTACGGAAATAGGTGCAGTTACAATAGCAAAATATGTGGGAGAGCGAAAATATAATATGACTGTATATTGTATCGCAATAGATAACACTTCATAGTCAATATTAAATCAAAACTAGTTAGCAAATAATTTGTAATTGAAAAAATGAGTGACAAAATAGTTACAAAACAGATGTATGAGATGATAAAAACGTATACCGTTAATCATACCCAGCATGAATATATGACCTGAGAGAGAGAGAGAGAGAGAGAGAGAGAGAGAGAGAGAGAGGAAAAGAGCAAAGAAGAGAAGAGCCAAAGAGAAGGCCCAGAAGAAAAGAAAGAGCCAGTGAATTAAGAAAACCAGATAATACAAGAGACAGTGTCACAGTGACAATCTTCTTTTATCTATTCCTTGACCATGTGACTGAAACTCTAATTTGAAACATTCAAACTGACCAATCAGACAAAATTTCCCGTACTGTACTAAAGGTGTGTGTCATGCCTTTAGTACAGTGGGGGAAGGTTTGGTCTGATTGGTCAGTTTGAATGTGTCAAATAAAGGCACACACATTTGGCCTACAGGCCTTCAGAATCTCATTGTCTTTAGGAATTCCAAATGGCCCTTCTGGTAACAGAGACGGGAGTTGAAAAAGGTAACGCAAATGTCTGTTCAATTCAAAAATCAAATATATTTGATTATTTTCAATTCTTTGAGGAGCTTATTTAACAAATAGTTAATAATTATAGACTATTAGTTGAATTTTAAGTCATATCAAGAAAATCAGTAAAACTATTAAGGCCAAATTGGGCTGTTTTATGATGATGATAAACTGTATGGCTCTTTATAAATACATTTTATATAAATTATATGATTTTCTTGCACATATCATATGGCTTAACCACATGGTCCGAAGCTCACCAGTCATCAGATAAGTCTATAGAGCGTCTTTATAACGGAGCCTTGAAAATCCTGGAAAAAAAGAGAATAAGGTATCTTCATTGCCAAATTCTAAGCAAATATAAGATTTTAAGTTTTGCTCATTTTATCTCTCTGCACTTAATTAAATTGGTCTTCAAATGCCTTTATAACGATGCTCCCCCACTTCTTTGCAAAATAATAACAATACAGAAAAGTGGTATACCAGATCCATCACCCGAGCAGCGTTAAAAGGCAATTGTAGTATTCCTTTCCATAGAACATAATTTGCCCAAACTGCCTTTTCATTAAAATGGTAGAATTTATAGAATTCTCTACCAGACCACTTGAAATGTATTACAACATTACCCATCTTCAAAAAACAGCAAAACAATCAGGAACAATATTGCTCACATACAGTGGGACAAAAAAGTATTTAGTCAGCCACCAATTGTGCAAGTTCTCCCACTTAAAAAGATGAGAGGCCTGTGTACCTATGGTTTTCATCATAGGTACACTTAAACTATGAGACAGAATGAGAAAAAATGAGAATGAGAAAAAGAAATCCAGAAAATCACATTGTCATATTTTTGCAAATTATGGTGTAAAATATGTATTTGGTCACCTACAAAGCAAGATTTCTGGCTCTCACAGACCTGTAACTACTTCTTTAAGAGAATGGAACCTGTTTGAGCTTGTTATCAGTATAAAAGACACCTGTCCACCTGTCCAGACTCCAAACTCCACTATGCCCAAGACCAAAGAGCTGTCAAAGGAGACCAGAAACAAAATTTTAGACCTGCACCAGGCTGGGGAGACTGAATTTGCAATAGGTAAGCAGCTTGGCATAAAAAAACAAAAAAAAAAAACTGTGGGAGCAATTATTAGAAAATAGAAGACATACAAGACTACTGATAATCTCCCTCGATCTGGGGCTCCACGCAAGATCTCACCCCCATGGGGTCAAAATGATCACAAGAACGGTGAGTAAAAATCCCAGAACCACACGGGGGACCTAGTGAATGATCTGCAGATAGCTGGGACCAAAGTAACAAAGTCTACCATCAGTAACACACTACGCCGCCAGGGACTCAAATCCTGCAGTGCCAGACATGTCCCCCTGCTTAAGCCAGTACATGTCCGGGCCCATATGAAGTTTGCTAGAGAGCATTTGGATGATCAAGAAGAGGATTGGGAGGATGTCATATGGTCAGATGAAACCAAAATAGAACTTTTTGGTAAAAACTCAACTTGTCGTGTTTGGAAAAGAAAGAATGCTGAGTTGCACCATACCTACTGTGAAGCATGGGGGTGGAAACATCATGCTTTGGGGCCGTTTTTCTGCAAAGGGACCAGGATGACTGATCCGTGTAAAGGAAAGAAAGAATGGGGCCATGTATTGTGAGATTTTGAGTAAAAACCTCTCTCCATCAGCAAAGGCATTGAAGATGAAACGTGGCTGGGTCTTTCAGCATGACAACGATCCCAAACACACCACCCGGGCAATGAAGGAGTGGCTTTATAAGAAGCATTTCAAGGTCCTGGAGTGGCCTAGCCAGTCTTCAGATCTCAATCCCATAGAAAATCTTTGTAAATCTGTGTTGCCCAGCAACAGCCCCAAAACATCATTGCTATAGAGGAGATCTGCATGGAAGAATGGGCCAAACTATCATAAAAAGTGTAAAAACCTTGTGGAGACTTACAGAAATGGTTTGACCTCTGTCATTGCCAACAAAGGGTTTGTAACAAAGTATTGAGATGAAAATTTGTTATTGACCAAATAATTTTCCACCATAAGTTGCAAATAAATTCTTTAAAAATCAGACAGTGTGATTGTCTGGATCTTTTTTCTTTTTGTCTCTCATAGTTGAAATGTACCTATGATGAAAATGACAGGCCTCTCTCATCGTATTAAGTGGGAGAACTTGCACAATTTGTGGCTGACTAAATATTTTTTTGCCCCACTGTATGTAGTTTTTCCATTACATTTTTTGCTTTCTTTTTAATGTTTTTCATTTAATTGTATCTTTATCTCATGTTTAATAATGTTAGTCTTTATTTTTATTTTAACTAAAAGCCCTACTAGGGACAAGTGTCTTAGTGTTTTTAGCTAAAGCTAATTCACGATGCTATGATGCAGATTTTCCCATCTGCGTTCTAAAGCGTCTCAGCTTCAGCTCCATTTCCACACTAGCAAGAAACCATGAGCGATCACAAACCAAGAAAAAACACAGATGCTCTGACTTTCAAAAACCCGTCCCTCACTCTGCTTCCATCCTGAAAAAAAGAAAGCATAATGATAGAAACAGTAAAAAGTCCTAGTGCTCATGGGACTGTACATCAGCACTCTTGGAACAGCGCTCAGCTAATCAAATCGGAAGACTGGAAATAACTATTAAAATGGGACTAAATTAAAATGATAATCAATTTCTTCACAAGGCAGTCAATATATTATGTTACTGGAAACCGTCTCACGAGAGCAATGTAATTCCAAACAGATGCTCGGCGATAATGAAAAACCCAGATGCCCTCTTTTTGAAAAGTAATTATTTTATTTATATTTTACAGTCTTGACTTTCATTGCAATGCTTTATTTTCTCCGTGTTTTTATTTTTTACTCCAGTCCACTTTTGCAAGTGTAATTTTCCAAGTCGTTTAAATGGTTTGGGGTGGGGATGAGGGGGGTCAACAGAAGGAGAACAAATGTTCTGTACAACACTTTTCCAGTTAGGAAAAAATATATATTTATAATTCACATTTCTGCTCTCTTCCACACGCTCATCAAGAAAGATAAGCGTTACGATAAAAACAAGGTTGTGTGCGTGGCCATTTAGTAAGGTTGGGTTTTTAATGCCCCATTCTTGCTGAATTGTAAAGAAATGTCAAAATGACTGACCACATTCCTCTTTACAGCATGTTTTTTTTCCTTAAATTATTTTCATGATTGCTAATTTATACAGCACAAACAAACCAATAAGGGGTACAATACGTCATAAAATGCTGGAAAATGCATGAGTTCCACTGTGAAATCAAAGAGTGAAGTTTTAGTAGAATTTGAAAGACATGCACGTCTACTGAAACTCTCAAAAGCCTGTCGCTTTTAAAAATTACCAGCGAGAATTACCCTAGTAAATGAACATATTCATTATTCCCTTTCTGAGTTCAAAAAAACCCCTCTGTATAATAACTGAGAGTCACAAACCTGATCTGGGTAACGTACTTGGCCTCCTGTTTGTTGTCTACAAACAAAAAAAATAGTGTGCTTGAGCTGGCAAGAGACTCGTTCCGACTCATTATTTGGTGCCACAGTGATATAACGATTACGAATATCAATATTTGAGTTTGGGACATATACTTGCAAGCTTTTCTGTATATTAACACCTGTGCTTTAATTGGAGCCAACAAGAAAGGGGTGTAACTACCCCAAAATCAAGCTTCCTAAGAGAAATCAGCAGCTGTTATGGCTTTGGTGGACAGATCTATGCAAGAAAATGGTTGTGCATAAGAATTTAATAGCTGATGTTAACTTTAATCGAATCATTTGCTGAATAACACAGCTGTAGCTCAGAGGACTTGGATTAGTTTGGCTTTAGGTTATCAATATCACTTCAGTGTTTTATGCAATTAGCCATGGCTAAATAATTTGTGTTTGTAATCATCTTGCTGATCGGGTGAATGTTTATTCAAGTTCTTCTTTGGCGCAAAATATGCTCCATAAAGTTCTCAGAAAGGGCCGATAAGTCTGATTGAATGAGAGGGTGGAGTCACAAAGAACACAGCTGGTGGGCGGGAGGATTGTAAAGAGTGGGAGGGGCTCCAGATGCATTATGCACCAGCGAGACATAAAACAGCCTCGCATGTGCACCTGAATGAAAGAGAGTGTACATGTGTGTGTTGATTCAGTTCGGAATGTCGACAGTAGTCCTCCGTTCTAGTTGACCATCCGTCACTGAAGGTCCCGGTCCTCAAGGTACCTGTACTCAAATGTAAATCCTTCCTTTTTCCTCTGGCCCCATTTCTCATAGTCAAAGTAAATGTATGTTCCCTGTAGAAAAGCAAGCATAACATTACAAGTTATTATTTTTGGGGTCTTATTCACAGTGCTGGGTGGGTAGTAAGTACAGGTATACAAAAAGTATACCCTAGGTTTAATGTGGCCCGGCTGAATAAAACGACTTATTTCTTAATAATTTATATTGTTTTGAACAGTAGTGTAAAACAATGTTTAAAAACCAGAAATACAACATATTGGTCGAAGTAAGCGGTTCTTGGCTAAAATATGATAAATTGGGTCCCAGAATCATAATGCATCAATTGTTACAGTGTGACTCACTTGCTCAAACTCATCAGTGATGGTCTTGGGCTCCTCGTGCCTCTGGAACCACATCATGTACTTGGTGTGGAACCTCCATGACTGTTTTTTCAAGGCCTTGGCTGCTAGATACTGCGCTTTTGTACCCTAGGGAGCGGAAAAGAACAATCTGTCATTTACCAGAATTACGCCAACAAAAAGGGACTGTAATCAGACCGCAATCCTGAAATCCCACTCAGAGATCAATAGTACCTCTATCAATGCAAGCCATGTGTGCTTACTGAAGGACAAATCAACCTATTTGCAAATACAGGGGGCGTCACTGATAGCCTAGTCCTACCAGACTCTCATACATTTCATTTGTACAAACACTCTGGCCACTCTCCATTGACAAGCATTGACTTCCTTGAAGGCAGTTACTCTGTTGAAGTTTAAAACTATTGGATCTGCCCAGAGCCACTCTGGATCTGCCATAACCAATCGTTAATGTTTGGTCGTGACTCATGTCATCTCAAACTAGCACACAACATCAGCGTCATCGTTCTCAGCCCCTCCCTCTGTTCGCTGATTGGACAGGTTCAAATTTAAATGGAGAGAATATACCGCGATCCCAGACAGAGTACTGAAGGAAAATTAAAATGCTACTTCACTGTTAACTATAAATGTGCAGACAAGCACGCACGCACGCACACACGCACACGCGCACACACGCACACACGCAGACACGCACACACGCAGACACGCACACACGCACACACGCACGCACACACGAACGCACACACGAACGCACACACACACGCACACACCTCTAAGTAGTAAAAGATGAAGAAGAGGGTCTCTGTAGACAGTCTCTGGTAGAACTCCACAGTGTCAGAGTGAGGAGGTGGCACCTGGTGGTGAAAAGGCAGTGTTGGGCAGGGGTTCCTCATCAGGTACTGCCTGTGTGTCCAAAAAGAAGAAGAAGAAGAAGAAGAAGTGATTACTTTGAAAACTCACTGAAGTAATCAATCAAAATCAGTTTGCTAGCCAAACCACTGTGATAGGATAATATATGATTTTTGTGAGGATTAAATACAGAGAACCTCATCTTTGGATGTATCATTTTTTTAGTGGCTGTGTGGTGTATTCTAATTTTTGTGGGTGAAAAAACTAGAACTTAAAGGGTTAGTTCACCCAAAAATGAAATTGATGTTATTAATGACTCACCCTAATGTCATTCCACACCCGTAAAACCCATTCATCTTCAGTCACAGTTTTAGATATTTTATATTTATTCCGAGAGAGTATCCAATTGTATACACACTTTACTGTCCATGTCCAGAAAGGTAATAAAAACATCATCAAAGTAGTCCATATGTGACATCAGTGGGTTAATTAGAATCTCTTGAAGAATTGAAAATACATTTTGGTCCAAAAATCACTTTATACTTATTAAAAAAGACTTTATTCAGCATAGTCTCCTCTTCCGGTTTTATTTTCAGTCCTCAAAATAAAGATTCAAAGGGTTATGAATCACCGGATTGATTCATGATTCGGCTCGCCAATGTCACGTCTTTTCAGCAGTTTGACAAGTGATCCAAATCATGAATCAATACGCTGATTCATAACCTTTTGAATCTTTATTTGAGGTTTGAAAACAAATGCGGAAGACAATGCTGAATAAAGTCGTAGTTTTTGTGATTTTTGGGCCAAAATGTATTTTCGTTGCTTCAAGAGATTCTAATTAACTAACTGATCAGCATCAAATTCATTTTTGGGTGAACTAACACTTTTAGAATTCAAAAATGTAATTTATTTATTATATTTAGTTAAATATACCTACCTTTGCAAATAGACATGTGCAAAATAACTAATACAAATGAAAATACTAAAATAAGTGTACCAATAGGAACATTTTGGTAAATCAATCAAATAATGTATCAAATTAAATGCACCTCTTTTTAAATAATTAAATCAATGTGGCTGCATCAGGATTCTCAAACAAATGATCTCATGAAGAATTTTACTATTTAAAGTAAATACAGTGACATGTAATTTTTATTTTATTTAATTTTTTAAAAAATTAAATCCAGTGTTAGTTATATGAAAGCAGATTTTAAGAAATGTTTCGTGCAATGTTTCCACAAAATATTACTTATTGAAAATTGTGGTTGTTTAAAGGGCTAAATATTTTTCAATTTGCAATGCCCCAAAATATCAAAGTTGCATTAGATATTTTAGAATGAATACAAGAAAAATAAATGATGACAAAATGATGCAAAACATGGTCACATTGGAGTATAAGGTTCCAGGAATTTTCCTAGACTTTGAGGCATGTGTGTAGTTGCCTGTCAGAATAAGTGAATACTCACAAAATCGTATGTGTGTGTGTGTGTGTGTGTATTGGTGTGCACTCACCTGATCCTCTCAGAGTCGGACGGGTGAGGCATGTGCGTCCAGGCGGACTCCTGCATGGCTTGCTGGTAGAGTTGCTCTTTGGAGAGGGGGACGGGGCCAAGTGGACACACACCCAATGAAGGGGGGATGCTCACCTCCGACATAGAAGACTGAGAAGCTGGAAGAGGGTGAGAGAAAGAATGTAACCAACAACATAGAAAACGAGGCAAGATAACCTTAGAGTAATGAGTACTTGTTGACACTTACCACTAGAGATATGTAGTGCAGACAGCTCTCCTTCTAACCCTGAGCCTGGGGCGACCCTCTCTACCATCGACTTTTGAGAACTCAGAGGCTCCTGAGGCTGAAGACAGTGAATGTAGAGGGGGAAATGCATTGGTCAAATCGGTCAATAAAAGTTGACTCTAGTGATTTAACATGTTCTCAAAACAGTGCTATGGGGAAATAATTAGGGATGATGAACAATCCCACTGAAAACATTGCCCAGAGCATCACACTCCCTCCACCGGTTTTTCATCATCTCACAATACATCCTGGTGCCATCACTTCCTCAGATGAATGGCCCACATGTGACGATCCATGTGATGTAAAAGAAAACAGGACTCATCGGAACAGGCAACCTTCTTTCCCTGCTCCAAGGTCCATGTCCAATGCTTATTTGCCCACTGTAGGTGCTTTTGACAATGGACCGTGTCATGTGAGTCACAGAGTTGTGACAAATTCTTCTCACAACCATTATTAAAATTGTGTAGACAGTAGACCTTCTGTTGGCTCGGACCAGACGGGATAACCTTTGTTCCCCTCATGCAGATGAGTTTTGGCACCCGACATTCTGTCGGTAGTTTTTGGTTTGTCCCTCCTCGGACCACTGCTGGTAAATTCTCACCCCTGCTGACTAGGCACAAGCCTTGCCGTTTCAGAGGGATTCTCTGACCCAGTTGCTTTGCCAAAACAATCTGGCCCTTACTAAAGTCTCCCATACTTTCTTCTTGCCCATTTCTCCTGCATCCAATAGTAATGGGCGATATGAACGATATGCAATATAAACAAATACAAAATTGGCCTACGATAGAGTTTTTAATTCACGATTGATAGAGATTTTAATTAGGTAATGCGTGTTGATGATGAGGCAATCTACCCGCGAAATTTAGAGCTATGAGCTGCAACGCATCATTGTATTCGTCATCTTGAGTAAGCGAAACAGAGGAGCTGGAGAATGAAACATCCATTATTTAGATTTAAGCCGTTTGACGAGCAGCAGCAAACTATACTGTAGAGTGTGTGGGGCAACAGTTCCGGCTAAGAGACACGTTACATGACTAATCTGTTCTACCACCTCACAACATGCACTTCAGGAGGTTTACCTTATTGGTATTATTTCTTATCTTATACCTTGTAGAAAAGAGGAGAGCCGCATCTGCCTGATTTCTCAAAACGGTGTGTGTGTGTGTGTGTGTGTGTGTACTTATTCTGGGTGCCATGACAACAGCATGACTGATAGTAATGCCTTTACGTGAAATTAGCATAAATATGAGTTTTTAAAACCTAGGAAAAAAACGCCCTCATATTTTGAAACTTGATTGATGCAAGTTTCCGATAGTTTGTGAAGGAACCATAAGCGCCGGCGGGTGATGAAGCATCACACTCATCACAGAAAAACATGCAGAGTAACGGTCAAGCTCATTATTTTGACTGAATAATACGGTTTCTTTTTCGCAAAACCTTATAGTATGCCGCCTGAACACTGTCCATATGTGGCGCGTCTCAGTGTATTATTGCGTGATACTTTTTTATCATTTTCTTAAAGTTTTAGCCTAGGAGACTTTTTTACGTACACGTTTTTTTTGTTTTTTTCTGCTTTTTTCTGCTTTTGAGGTCCGAGAAAGATAGAAGGAAGCATTGGAACAACAGCAGGGAGAGTAAAAGATGGCTCTATTTTTATTTTTAAGCGACATGCGACAAAAGTTCCGAAATTTCAAATTTATGCAAATAAGAAGCGATTTTCACGAGCGACAACCAATAGGAGCGAAGTCAGTGGAGTGCACGTACTGCTACTGTTGTGTCGTTTCAAGATGGAGGAGAAGTTGATTTTAGCTGTTAACAATTCCTCTGTTCTTTACGGTGTCTCTGAGTACATACAGAGCAACATTTTTTTTTTAAATGCATGGAAAAACGTGTCTGGGATTGTAGGGATATCAAGTAGCCTAGAAATCTAGACGCACCGTAGCGGCAGCAAATTTAATCTGCCCGCGAGTGTCGTCTAGCAACTCTCAATTCCCTTCTAAGCTGTAATCCCCAAACTCTTGCCGGGCCAATCATATCGTGTATAGAGTCGGTGGACAGGGCCATAATGACGACAGCCGAGTTGCGTTTGCTTCTAGTAAACACAGAAACTGGCGAACGGCGGCGGTCTTTCAAATCAGCTCTGACCGCGATTCTAATGACTTGGAGTTAAGCTTTTCTCTGAGAAAAGAACAAAGAACGACACTGAAGTCATTCTTAAAAAGGGAAGATGTGTTCGGAGTTTTGCCGACCGGATACGGCGAATGTTTAATCTATCAACAAGCTCCGCTTCACCTTCATTGCTCTGGTTGGTGTAGCGCTATCCTATCGCGTGCAGAGGGAGTTTGAAAGACAACCGTTTATCCGCCCCTCGGATTGAGCCCTGTCTATGGTGAGTTTCCAGACCAAACATCTTGATGTGGGTCTGGCTTGTCAGGCTAGATGTCAAGTACACTTTGACAAAACTGCATGCAATATGGTCTACCTATTACAGTACAGTGTGTATGTATTCTAATAACTTGCAGTGTTCTGCAAAACAGTAATAAAAACGGTACTATTTAATGACATTTATAGGCAACCCATAGTGGGAACACCCACTAGCGACATGAATCTCTGGCACTGGCGACATGCAGCGGAAAAATCGCTGGCGGTGTGAACGGGGCTTTAAGGTCTATATGACCTGTTCTGAAATGGAATTATAATTTATATATCGTCATCGCAATAAGCTACAATGTATCACAATATGGATTTTAGGCCATATTGCCCCTCCCTAACATTCAACATGTTAATTATGAGAACTAAGAGTTTGCTTTCCATCCAATCAACCCAGAGCTTAATACATGGCCATGTTAGGAGATGATCAATGATATTTTCTTCACCTGGTCATAATGTTCTGGCTCATCAGTATATTATATTAATATTATTACATTTAAGTGTGATGGTTGCAATGTTCAGTATGTATAAAATTATAAATGTGGTTAATTTATTATATGTACACTATTGTTCAATCGTTAGGTCTGTATTAAGTCTCTTATTCTCACCAAGATTGAATTTATTTGATAAAAAAAAATGAAATCAGTAATACTGCAAAATATTATTACAATTTAAAATAACACTCTTTATTTTGATATATTTATTCATGTTATGGTAAAGCTGAATTTGCATCATAACTCCAGTTTTCAGTGTCACAAGATCCTTCAAAAATCATTCTAATATGCTGGTCTGGTGCTTAATAAACATTTCTTGTTATTATTAATGTTGAAAACATAATATTTTTGGGGAAACTGTGAAAAAAAAGTTTCACTTGTGTACAAATCTTGTGTAGCATTACAAATGTAATTTTTGAGCAATTTAAGGCATCGTTGCAGAATAAAAGTATTTGTTTCTTTCAAAAAACTTCTGAATGGTAGCTTATGTTTATTCACAACTAACAACCCAGACTGTAAACACCTTTTACTTTAGCTATACTTCTTGCAGCATTCAGGTGGTGATCAATAATTAAAGAGTAATTCCACTGCCTGTCTCTCATCTAATCTCAGTTTGGCAAAACACCACATGAAGACAATTTGTAGGGCACTACCGGGGAACAGCAAAGTAGACTTTGCCTTTAGACCCGCATATCAAACAGGTGTGATGTGCTGCAATGATACACAATGTTGCGGAGTATGTGCAAATGTTGTGCGACTGACCTTGATGGTGTCGGTAGCCTGTGTGTATGAGTGGGGGCCGTTCAGCAGGCTGCCACCGCATGGTTTACTCTCACTGTATGATGGTGAGGGCGAGCTGGGCGGCAGTGTCATTGACCCCAGGAGGCTGGACCCACTGTCCTTACTGTTTTGTCAGGAGGGAGAAGAGCAGTTAGAAAATTGTTTTGATTACGAATAACACCAACATGCAATTCAGAAGCTTTCTTTTTCAAGGAAAGTAGTGAAACATTACCATGCTAGTCTCCTCTAGATTTGTATATTATATGAAAGGTGGCGTTTGCCTATGCATAGATCTCTATATAACTCTTTATACAGATTGTTTCAAAGCAGCTTTACAATAATAAACAGAAAATTTATGTAGTAAAATTTAATTTCAGATGTAAAGCAGCAATACACTAGACAATAGTATCATCATTCAGCTGAAATCAGCTCGATGTTGATTCAAACCAGTTAAATAACAGTGTCGTTGTTGCAAAGTAAGTGTCATAATCCAGCTTAATTCAATTCAAATTTTGTTCTCATCCGATAGTAGTAGTGCAGATAATTATTTAATATTACTGAAAATTATTTGTCTTTGTTGTCTATTAATCGAATATTAACCTCACCAAAAAAGTTGGTCATAATGATAAGGTGTTGTAGGTGGTTGCCAGGGCATTGCTAATGGGCTTCTAACGTGTTGTAAGCAAGCTAGTACTCACGGCTGATTTGTTGAGGAATTTAAGGGTGAGGATTGGCTGTTCTGTGATTGGCTGGCACTGTTGAGGGCGGAGTCTGATGTGCTGTCTGCTACCACAGCACTATAACCTGGAAGATGCAGGAATATTTAAGTAAAAATTAGGACAAATTTGTATTTATAGTAAATATTTACTGTCTTCTTATCAGACAGTACTATTTTTTTTAGCATACAGTTGCACTCACTTGTACCACCGTTATGTTTCGGCCCACTAGGTGGCCGTGGTAGCGCGGCACTTCCCACTGCATTGCCTGATCCTCCGTTACTTCCGATAACTCCCACATTGCTCCCTGAGGTCAGTACGCCTCCCACCGGGCTGGGAGCCAGCAGAGGTAAAGGCTCCATAGCAGACTGTGTGGACCCAAGACCTAAAACACCAGACCCTGAGCCCAAGAGACTTATGGAGCCTAGACTTCCGTTACAACCCACTGACGTTATGACTCCACTGGAGTTTGTACTGCTAATATTCGTTCCAATCGATACTGACAGCCCGCTGCCTATGCAACCTGCAGCAGCCGCTTGCGCATAAGGCGCTGGGGTTGATCCACTCGAAAACCCAGTCATGCTGCTCAAGGACGCCGGCATCCCTGAAAGGACCAGACTGGGCATCTGGTTCATGGTACTCGTAACTGCCATACCCTTTCCGAGGCCCAGACTGGAGGAAAGAGCTGTTACCAATGAAGGCTGGCTCTGTGAGCTGGGCGTCAGGGGGCCCAGCATGCTGGTGTTAGGCGGCGATGTGGAGCTGGATGTTGGGAGTAGGATACTGTTGCTGGAGGAGACAGCGTTGGTGCCGGTGTGGGAGGTGACAGAGGTTTTGGGCTGGTGCTGCTGTTGTTGGGATTGCTGTGTCTGTTGCTGTGTCGCTGAACTATAGCTGCTAGAGTTCTGGAGGGGGCCGCCCATGTTGCCTAAGAGGCTGCTGCCCCCTAATGCTGAGCTTCCACTGATGGCGACAGAAGCCATGGAGATCAAAGAGTTTGAAGAGGTTCCCGAGGATGAGGATGACAGTGAGGAAGAGGATGATAGAGATGAAGATGGATTTCCATTCTTGACAGGTGACTGCAACGAAAGGACAGGATTTTTAAATTCAGTGTCAGGCCAAAAATGTAAAAGACCATAAGACTTTTAGAACAGCGATTTTGCATATCTTTTTCACCTGACTGATTTCACTGTCTGTCGAGCGACCTCTTTTCTTATCATCTTCCGAATTCTCATCCGTGCAAATAAAGAGAACATGCATAGAACAAAAACAAACCAAACAAATTACTGAATTGCTTTTTACTACATTCAGTTTAAATGAGTAAGTATTTTTGGTGTTTTTAAATATTTACTGACCAATAACTGAGGATAGACAGACAGACAGACAGACAGACAGACAGACAGACAGACAGACAGACAGACAGACAGACAGACAGACAGACAGACAGACAGACAGACAGACAGACAGATAGATAGATAGATAGATAGATAGATAGATAGATAGATAGATAGATAGATAGATAGATAGATAGATAGATAAAGCACACTTGAATTAAATTGAATACATCGTATTATTACAATAAATAATAAAAAAAGTATTATTTTAAAATAAGTTTGAAATGCTGAAGTGAACATAGGCATTACAACATTATAATGCTCAGTATGAAAATTTGATATACATTTTTATATGTTCTAAAAATTTCATTTAACAGTGTTATCAAATAAAAATCTGTAGAAATGAGCATGCAAAATTAAATATCCAATATCAATAACATAATGCCATGCAAATACCAAAAAAATAAAAAATAATAAAAAAGATCTTAATATTAGCCAGTAACCAGTATGGTACTGATATATTGTGCATCCCAAGCTCTGATTAATTTTAGGTCTGATGCTCACCGTAGTGCAAGTAGCCGGAGAAGGAGGTATGGGAGATGAGGAAGTTGTGGAGGTTGGTGTGGAACTGGAGTGCTGGAAGAGCTCATCCTCTGGGTTACCAGGTGGAGATGTGGTACCTAGTGGCTGGGCTACAGGAAGGAAAGGGTTACAAATAAGAATAAAATACGCAATCGAATTCTCAACTGAACACTTAATACACAAAATAAACACTTACGAATTTCCTCTAAATCAAGGTCATCATAGATGAACTCATTTTCCTCAAAGTCAGGATCCTGAGAAGAATCAAGGTAGTACTCAACGTCATCTTTAATCTTGCGGATGGCATCCACCTGTATTGAGTCATTGTCCAGCATTCGAAGGATGGTTTCCAGCATTCGGATGTGATACCGGTGCCTCTCGATCATTCGTTTCAGTTCCTCGATCCGATCTTGCTTCTGCTTAACATCATCACAGCATGGAACAAAAAATAAAATTCTGATTTGAATGATCAGTCACTTTAACAGAACGAGTGAAACTGCTGGCAATGGTTTTGTATATGGTCACTACACTGTAAAAAAAATATTGTTGGTTTAACTTTACCCTTTAACTGATTTCTCAACCGCAAGGTAGACCTTACTTTAGCACTATTCGCACGGGATTAGTATTATCTAGGGACCTCTGTGATTTAGAAATGACTCCTCCAAATCGTAGTTTTGCGTGACGCATTCGCACGGGATAAGCAAAGCCTGTGATTTTACTCGAATTTACTGACTTCTCCCGGATATGATGTCAAGACTTCGTTATAGATAGCTGTATGAAATCATAAACAGGCATCGATATCGTTTTGATTATTTTATAGTAATAAATAAACAATTTTGTTCAGTTAGCAAACAGACGCCAAAAACTGAGCTCAGACCAGCGCCAGGAGCCAGATTTCATTCATCACGAGTGAGAAGCTGAAAATATCGGTGGAAGATTCAGTTTCAAAACTAAATGTAAAAGCGCCTGTTTAAACAAGCTTGTCATTGTACTGTACTGTTCTGTTCTGTTTTTCATTAAGAACTGTATTGCTGTTAATATTAAACACACCATTCAGTCAGTTTACTCCCAAATTGATACTCATTCTAAAGTGAAAGTGTAATCCGTGCGGGCGCGGCTGCACAAGAATTCATAACAGTGCGCATTATGAATGCAGACTTTATTCTTTGTGACAGATAAAGATAGAAATGCTCTAAGGAAGAAAAAAAACTTGAAAAATTATATACGATCCGCCTAATCATGCCCAAATTACAGAGATGTCGATTCGCAAAGGACTACTATTATCACAGGACCTCGGTGTAGGGCGAAATATGGTAGGTAATTTGTGGGGGAATTTTTACTTTACAAATTACAGACATGGCCGATTCGCACGGGATTAAGATCACAGACATTCTCTGCAATTATTACAAATCACCAGAGGTCCCTAGATAATACTAGTCCCGTGCGAATGGGGCTTTTGAGTGTTAAAAAATGCAGTCAAAAGAAGGAGATGAGACAAAATTCTTCAACAGCTCTATTGCTCCACCCCCCGTCTGATTTTAGCATGGAGGGATGGGACTTTTTGATGACAGTTCAGTTTGCAAACTTCAGTCGGTCACACAAAAGAATTAAGTTGCTGATCGTTTATCGAATAATAGGGTCAAACAAGATATCAGGTAAGTAGTGAATCAAACCATAATTATGTAGTTTAGAGTGGAGTCTAAACAATAAAATATGGCAAAATATAAGAGAAATACATAATCAATTATTTGCCATAATTTTCTATAAAGGGTTAAAAAAGTAAGTAACCTGGTTGCCTTCAAATTTTTTGTTTATTGAAATAAAAAATTAGAGTTGATACAATGAAGGAAATTGGTTTAATAAATAAAACTCAAAATATTATTGTATCTGAACCACATAAAAATCATGAAAATAGAAAAATAAAACACAATTACCCAATATACTTACAAAAATCTTTTAATAATATTTAAATAAATGTCTCGAAAAAATTCATTGTATTAACTAATTTCAATTAACTCAAAATTTTAAGGCAACCAGGCAGGTAACTTGTTTTTGAAAAAAGGTTTTTACAGCATAAAATGGTATTTCCATTATTACCATGTTTGTTTGTTTTTTTGGACATGCATGGTAATCCCACAATATTCTATTAAGTACACTGGAGTAAAAATAATATGGCACATTTATATGAAAATTATTAAGTACTAGAGTATAACCATTTGATACCATCAGATATTTTAACATTATTTTTTCCTTTAAAAAAAGAAGAAGAAAATAAATTATAAAAATAAATAGGAAAAGTACACAATCCATATCCTCGGCGTCAATAATAACAAATTAATTTGTAATTTTGCAAACACTTATCCAAAGAGACAATAACCTCAGCCCAGAAATGCAATTATTAGGCTATACAATCCAACATCAAACAGTTGCATTGTAAAAGGCGAAAATGATGTGAATTAGAAAATTTGACTGACCTCTTTGTCTCCTTTCTTTTTCTTGGTCTGGACAGAAAGTGATTCAACCTCGCTCTCGAACTGGTCCACTTGCATGTTCAACGTGTCTATCGTGTTCTAGGGGAACCGAGATACAAAGCAGAAGTAGATGACATCAGTAAATGATGCAAACGGAGCAACAGTAGGAGATTTTTGCTGAATATTCTGGTACATAGCAGTTTGAAAAGCTTTTGGCATTGTTTGCCAAAATACGCTCACGACAGTAGCTATTTTTCCATCCACTTATTTTTTTGCACATTTTGGGATATCACATTAAAAAAAAAAAAACTGCTGGATGGAAACCAAGATGCGCATACGTTCTAAAACGGCACATAAAAAAAAACATATGCACTCAACTGAGTCGGATTCTTTCTTTTTTTCAGCTAATAAAATATGCACATAAACTACAATGGAAACATGTACCAAATCAATTCCTTGTTGCACAATAAAACAAATCATATGACTTTGTGATGGAACGGCATAACTGGACTAACCAGCCGACCAATCATTTTGCAGATCATCTTAAATGCTGTATTGGTTGTTGAAATGCCTGAACAAAGTCTGTCGTCAAAGTGGTTCACTATAATTACCTTCCAGAACTGTCTTTCACAACTACATTCCCAAAAAAACAGCCATCTGCCTCCGAAAGCCATTTGCACGCTCTAATACGCAAGTAATTTATTATATACAGTGGCTTCTCCTACTTTTCTTAGTGATATTTAGAGCCAGTTTATCAGAAATGCCAGTTTTGTTCTCTTCAACTCACTGGATGGTATTGCTGCTTTAATTGCAAATGTTAAATGCGATGTTTCAATTTTGGCAATTTGCAACTTTGGATGAAAACATAGCTAGTGAGGTGGATGCAGCTTTCAGAACCAGGCGTTACAGTGGCTTTCCATAGACTGCAAACAAAAAGAATGATGGGAAATGATTTGCGGTCACATTTACACATTTACCGCTTTTCGATGAATTTTCGTGGGTCAGAAAAAATAATTTCAACACAAATCCACACGATCAGGGATTTCAAGCAAGTGTAAAAGAGATTTATCCACACAGATTTTGCAACCGGGATACATTTTTTGTGTGAAATTTTGCTCATTTTGAGGTCACAGTTCAGATCATACTTTACATACTGCTGAACTCATGTCTTATTAAACTAAAAATGGATGGAAAAGATGCAGATTGCAGTACAATGTAACAATAGATACACTGAATTACTTGTTTATCCTATCAATCTTGATGTAAATGGGATGTCAAATACATCCACTTCACTTCAACCAAGGATGCGATCACGATATTTGCCTTTGCATACATACAGTAGATTGCTGGACCACTACAAGAAGTGGGAGTTCGGCTGCTCTTTTTTCACTCCTCCCCTGACAGCAGCCGCCTACTATCATCTACATTAAAAACAAGGCATTTGGCATCTAAAAATGATCCTAATGTTTTATCATATTGAGTCAAGACACACATCCTTTTCAGAATGACAGGAATATTTGTCAAGTCAACATGAAATCAAAAACGAATCCCATTTACTTTCTTAATGCACATTTATTTCAGCGTGAATGATTTATTGATGCAGGTTAGTCAAAAGAATTGATAAAAACCGAGGCCCGTTCTACTTTTCCACATTACAGAAGTCAAACGGGCTGAAAACAATTCACATCGACTTTAACTCGAGTGCTTCACACTGCCGCTCTTACCGTTAGCCACTGCCCGACCTCTTCTTTCTCTTTCTGTGCAGGATCGACTTTCTGAGCAAGGCCGAGTCCCTCTTTAGAGTACGCTTTCGTTTTGGTTTCCCGTTCCACAATCTTAAAACGCTCCATTTGCTGCGAAAAACAAAAACTCATAAATCCACATTTTATTTTACTATTACCTTTAAATAGTGTTCCAAAGCTGAGCACTTTTCTGTTCCAGAATACGGATATATTGGTCTTATATGGATTTATTATTTACATTACTTATGTACTTCATCCAATGAAATGCGATTATATTGGATGAATTTGTTCAACGCACATTAAATCCGGCATAATTCATTAGCATCCAGTCTTTTTATTTAGATTTAAACAGACATCTACTCACCGTCTCAATGAGTTTGCGATTCTCTACTAGCTGTCTTTTGTCTTTGATCTCATTGGAGGCGACCCATGTCTTAATCTGGTCACGGAGGCGCTGCAGAACCAATGCAGACAGAAAAAGAAAGAGCGTGCAGAAAGAAAAAATGAAAGAAAATTGAGCTGGACACCTGAAATCAAGCATGCCCGACTTGTCTTGTGCCGCCAAGCACAGAGGACACGCACATACATGACCCTCGGCATGGGTAGCGCTTGTCCTCATGGTTACCAATAAAGACAAACACATCATGAGCAGAAAAACAAGCCAGTATATTACAAATGAAAGGAAAAGCAGTTCAATCTTTTAATATTTCAACTGGCTAAACTATGGCCAAAAAGCTCTCACCTGTAATTTTTTAATCTCTTTTTTGAGATCAGACTCATATTTCTCTTTTTGGTTTGCGTTGGCTGCATTGTGGAGCTGAAAGAGCAACAACAACAAAAAACCCATATCAATTATTTATTAATTTAAAAGCATTTTTGCTTGGCTTGAATCATAAGAATGTGATTGTACCTTTTGTTCTATGCATTGCATATTTTATATATTGGGCCTTACTCAAGAAGCATGAGCAGAGCAAATTTCAATTAAATGACCATTTACCCAAGTGTATATGGTGAAAAGCATCAAATCTTCAGGGTTTTCTTTTCTGTTCTTAAATCACACCAGAGGTTTAAGTGTGTCACATGCAGTGTGTCTCTGAACACACGCACATGAACCTGCTGCCCACATTTACAAAGATGAACCACAAATAGTTTGCAATCATATCCATAAGCATCAAAAAGAAACGAAAAGCTGCACAATAAATTAGGTACATACATTTCCTTAACTCTTCATATTAAGAAACGTCTTATTTCATTGATTATAACACTTGTTCATTGTGGATCTAAGGGATAGTTCACCCAAAAATGAAAATGTGATGTTTATCTGCTTAACCCCCAGGGCATCCAAGATGTAGGCATCATTGTTTCTTCAGCAGAACACAAATGAAGATTTTTAACTCCAACCGTTGCGGTCTGCCAGTCGTATAATGCATGTGAATGGCAATGGTTGGAGTTAAAAATCTTCATTTGTGTTCTACTGAAGAAACAAAGACACCTACATCTTGGATGCCCTGGGGGGGTAAGCAGATAAACATCACATTTTCATTTTTGGGTAAACCATCCCTTTAATGTAAATGCTGAGCAAGGATGTTGTTGTGGGTGTGAATTAGTTTGCAAATATGCTTTGCTGTGTGATTTTACTTTCAGTGTTCATTTTTTAAAAATGCAAGCATAGCATTACTACTGTACATGTTGTTATTTGACCATTTCTATATATATTAAATATATATATATATATATATATATATATATATATATATATATATATATATATATATATATATATATATATATATATATAACATTATACTACTTTTCAAAGGTTTAGGGACTAAGATTTTTTAAATGTTTTTGAAAGTAGACTTCTCAATGATAGTACTTTATGCAATAATCAACCACATCTAAATTCACCCAGTTTAGATATGTTCATGTAAAATAACATGTAATTAACATTATATAATGAGCTTTACATGAAAAATAAATACTGTAGTCATTTCTTACCTTTTTCCAAATGTCCTCAAACTGCTCTACCCCTTCTGCAACTTTTTTCAAACATCTGTCTATTTCACCTTAAGAGAGAGGAGCAAACCTTCAGTACATGATGAGGTGAGACCAGGCCACATGCTCAGAGACACGCATGCACACGTGGGGTTGGTTGATACAGCAGATAATGTTAAATAATGTAAGCTATTCATGTAGCATTCTCCTCAAACTAAGCTGCATAAACATATCTCCCAAAAATACCATTAAACATGTATGGCCCACAAAAAGCCCTCATTACCTTGAAGTTTTCTTTTATCAGCCATGACTTCCTGACTATGATGTTTTCTTCATGCCTTCTTCTTCTGAAAGAAATATAAAGAGAAAATGAGCACTGTATGAGCACTCTTCCATTTATGGTGCTTATAAAATCAACAAAGCAGGGCTCCAGACTGACATTTGTTCTAGTTCTACATATGTTGGCACCTACACCTGATTTGGTAACATATGATTGGGATGTTTTATCATAAAGATAACTTATTAATAAAATGACTATTGTTATGCATTAATAAGTGCAGTAACTAATAATTTTATATGTTTGTTTCTTGGAAATGTACATTTGACAGTTAACTTTTATTAACAACAGTAACATAGCAAAAATATTCTACTCTTATTAAATGTGCATTGTTCTTCTATAATATCATAATTCTTCTGATTATAAAATATTACTTGCTTGCTTTCTGCGTAATTCATTAGCAATTTGAAGTAAAAAAAAAAAAAAAAAAAAAAGCTAACAAGCTAAACTTTGACAAAATTTTCTTTTTTGAGGATTCTATTTTATAACAGTGATTTCATAATGTCTAAAATATAATATAAGATGACCAAGTAATGTTTTTAGACATCACATTAAGTGGGTGTAACGATACACTCCCGTCACGATACAATACTATCGCGATACAAAACTCACGATATGATATTTATATCAATATTTTAAGTCAAAATAAAGTACAGATGTTTTTGTATTATTACTTTTTTATTACTATTTAAATAATATTATTGCTATTATATTTTTATCAGGACACACAAATATCCCCCCATTGCATTACTATACATTATATTCAACAATATATATAGTAGTTTAATGTAGTAATGTCACTGAAACTCCGTAAACTTCTCATGCAGTTCTCACGCTGTTTGTACAGACTTTCCCGGTACTCGCTATGTTCCGCCTCTCCTGCTATTAATGTGCTATACAAAAACACACTTTTGAATAAACATACTACTACTACTAAATGTGATATGGTGATTTAAATTATGTTTCTCTTTAAATACTGTTTGCGCTTCCAATTTGAGGAGAGTCATTCCAGCAGCGTGTAAGTTTTAGATGATCAATGCAATCACAGTTCTAATCGCAAGAAATAGAGTCAAAATGGCCGTTCCCAAACTGTAAATGGTTAGTTCGGCTGTTACTCACTTGAATTATATATTGAATTATACCTTATTGATACAGTAAGCTGAGTCTTGGATGTAACTAACTATATCGCAAATGATATTGTTTACATTATCAATATACATTGTTGCATTTATATTCTGATATACGATGTAACGTTACATCCATAATTACTACATTAACTCTATGGTGAATGAAGGTGATTTGTGGACTGAAAACATTCTATAACTTCGTTCCTGGCAACAACAAAAAAATTCTCCAGCCACTACAACGCTGGCTGATCTGGGGCCTTTCTTCACACCTCCATGATCATCCGAGATGATTTGACAGATCCGAGATCTTCTAATCCTGATAACTGATCTCTAGCTAATTTGGTTTTTCAAACGAATTTGCAGATTGGATTAAAATATCTGGATTAATTTATCTGAGATCACTGCATGTTCTTGTGTTCCCTGAAGAGGGCAGATGCATCAATACTAGAAACCACATTTAGAGTTGCAACGATTGGCTGGCGTCAAGACAATGTAATGACATCATAATTAAAAATAACACCTGGCAAAAAAACTTGACAAGAAAGAAAAAACACACATTTCTGGACCTTTATAAGGAAACGACCAAACCAACATAAAAGTTAAGTTAAATTAAGTAGTGATTAAGTAATTACTGCAGTGTTTTGATGAACATGATTGCCAATGATTTATAAGCTATTCACGATTTTATCGAATTTATACACCGTTTACATTTTTATTTCAACGTTGTAATTACATTTTTAATTAAATTTAAAACAGATTTGTTAAGTGACAGTATTAATTAAAGTTTCTTAACGTCAAGATCAAATTATCTGCATCTCTGCATCAAGCCTCTCCCATATTATCCATCATCACTCAAATTAATGTACAACGGAGATTAACTGCACAATGTGTATACACCTCCAATACAACCATAAAGTAATTATTCCATCACAATTCACAAATAAATATCTCAATCAAGTGACTGTGTCTATAATATTATACGCAAACTTTACACAACATTAAAATATTATTTTCAAATAAACTTTTATATTTATTATTATTTTAAATTATTATTGCCCCTGGTTCAGTAATGAAGTCTTGTAATAAAGTAGCAGAAGCTGGGACAGATTTTAAAGCTACACTGTGTCACTTTTTTTGTTTATTCTTATCTAAAAACACCTAGTTCTTTCAAAAAATATATGTGCTCATTAATGTATATTTACTTCTTTCAAGTAATAAAGTATTCTCGTAAATTTATAATATCCCATTGAAAATACATACGGGTGAGGGGTTCGAATGCTGGTCGCCATGTTGCCACTCCATCTTGAAAGTACATTAGCCAAAGAGGGACATACCGATAAATTGAAGCTTCGCCTTTCGCGTTTTAACACTCTATGGCACCGTGTCGAATGTGAAGAGGGGGATTGCCATATTAACATATTAACCATGGACCTGTTGCTATGGCAGCGAGTTCAGGATGAACTTCGAAGAACCAAATAATCAGAGATTAAGCCAAATCGTCAACAGTCAAATCCAGCTAACCGAGTTAGCGACGTACGAAGGACAGGCCCCTTATATCTATGGTTTATGACAGAGAACTCAAACACTTTCTCACTGGAACTCCAAGTTTTGCGTAATAATCGTGTTGCGTGGTCAAGATTGGACCAAGAGACCTGTTTTGAGCTTGTCAGAGGCTCCAAGCTGATAAACGGTCCACTCTGCATAGCTCAAACGAAAAGCACTGTTTCATTCCACATTTGATTCTCATATGCAGGTGAAATGGCAGCTCTTATCAGTTTGGCATCGTGGTGGTGGCACCAGTGGAACTTATAATATTTAGCTTAGCAGGAAAAAATTTGGTTGCAGTCTGGAACACTGTATAAATAACTTACAAATGACTGGATTTGTAAGAAACAAGAAATATTATAATGTGCTTCAACGCCATATGTCCAATTAAAGAACACAAGCCTTTTAGACGGATGGCCTATTTTATAATTACATGTTTTTTTTTTTTTTCTCCCTGAGCTATTAGTGTAATTACTTTAATGGCACAATGACGTCATTATAGTCACACAAATCGACCCTTGTGATTTCTGTTGGGGAAGGCAGGACAGGTTTGTTGTGAATATAAAGATTGCAATTACTCTTTTCCTCCTTAGTAATTCTGGGACCAGACCGAACCCAATGATGTATTTGACTTGTCAATAAGCAGCAGACAACCACGTAAAGAAAAAACAACCAAAGTTTGTTTTTATTTGACATTTGGGGCAGTTTTGTGGTATCATGGTACTATTATACTATAATAACAAACCTGCATGGAAAAAAAAATATTAGATTAGATTGGATTTAATTAGATACAAATACAGTTAGCATCTAACCAGAAGTGCAAATAGCGCATTTGTATAGGCCTACATAAAATTATTACGCTTCTATAGAAAAGGGTAGGGTTTTAGGTAGAGAATAATATAATAGCATGGCAGTAATAATATAGTAATAAATAATAGTCTTTGCTGGCAGTCTCTGCAAATAATTGTACAGAAAAAAACCCACGTCATTAAATGAGATGCTGAAATGTTGTCAATGTTGTCAATGTTGTCAATGTTGTCAAAGACACAAAGACCGTGTTTACACTCTCTTTGGAAGCCAACCTATGAATTGCTTTCAATTACAGAGTTGTTTCCGCACATTAAAATGGAAAAAGATACAGTATTTTAATGTTGAATAAAATGCATACTCCACCTTTTCACCTACACCATCCAAAAATCATTCTATGCAAATGTGCTACACATTGCTAATTTTAATCAAAATACCTCCAACGCAAAAGGCAATTTTGCTAATCATGAGGCAACTAAGCTCTCATTATACTGTAGAGTTTACAGATATGTCTTCAAACATCTCCACAATAAACTAAATCTGAACCTTTCAGTTTAGATCCAGGTGTATTTGCATTAAGTAAATAAATCCTATGTTGATCAGCGTGTATAGACTCACCTAAAGGATTATTAGGAACACCTGTTTCTCATTAATACAATTATGAAATCAACCAATCACATGGCATTTGCTTTAATGCTTTTTTTGGGTGTGGTCCTGGAAAAGACAATCTCCTGAACTCTAAACTGAATGTCAGAATTGGAAAGAAAGGTGATTTAAGCAATTTTGAGCCTGGCATATTTGTTGGTGCCAGACGGGCCGGTCTGAGTATTTCACAATCTGCTCAATTACTGGGATTTTCACACAAAAACATTTCTAGGGTCTACAATGAATGGTATGAAATGGGAAAAAAATCCAGTATGCGGCAGTCCTGTGGGCCAAAATTCCTTGTTAATGCTAGAAGTCAGATGAGAATGGGCCGACTGATTCAAGCTGATAGAAGAGCAACTTTGACTGAAATAACCACTCGTTACAACCGAGGTATGAAGCCACAACATGCTAGAGCTGCAACTAACGATTATTTTTTCTGTCGACTAATCTAACGATTATTATTTTTTTTTATTAGTCGACTAATCTAACGATTTATTTTTTTACCCTTTGAAATTTTTTCAAAATTCTGTTGCACCCCCTCACATAAGTTACGCTAGAGGTGTAACAGTACAGACTGCTCACAGTTTGCTTTGTATCACGGTTTTAGGTTCACGTTTCAGTACAGTTCGGTATTTGCTATGTTCAGGGGAAAGAGGACTACTGTCAAATGAAAATAAAGAAAATAAGAACAGATAACTTAAATAGAAGCAGCAGCACAAATAAATACTATTGAGCAAAGATGAGAATAAAATAAACAATGCTTTTCAGGTTTTTCAGGTAGGTCTAACATTAGTTTTTAGGTAGAGAAATGGAATAAAGTAATCAAATGTAAAATAACCACACATTTAACTGTTTAAAATTAAAAAAATAATCCTTATTAAACATACAAAAGCTATTCAGTCAGGAGCAGTAAGTGATGTCTTTATCTTTTGTTTGACATTAAACAGACAGCAGTGAAGGCTACTGCCCCTTTAAGACCCACGGATAGTCGTCGTATTTTCTGTATAAAGTTCACTTAAGGCATATACAGAGTAGGCTATGACATTTTTACTTTTTGTGAGTTTATACGTTTAAGCACAGGATTTGAAAGATAACTCAATATTTGCGTGCTTTGGGACGAGTGCACACAGACAGATCTTCTCATTCGAGTCTCCTTGCTACACAGGGGTGATGACGGTGAAAATGACTGCTCATATTCGGACGCACGGCAGCACTCGCATGCGTTTTATAAAGTTTACAAAGAGAGACCATTTTGCCCACGTTTTTCTTTTATTATCGCTGTTGTTGTAGTGTATACCTGAGGAGTCAGCACGTGTATCCATCAACAGAAGCATACATACAAGATTATTTTCAAGTTACAACCCATATTAAAGATGCGTCATCAGATGTGAGATGAACCGTGGTGTAAATGCGTCCCGGCATCTTTTGCTCGGGATCCCGGTTGGGAAACACTGGTCTGTAATTGATTGACACCGCGCTGGTTTGTTTAGAATTATAATGAGCACCGTGACCGCGCGCTGCCGCGTGATGAAGGCGTGTCGCAACTCTGTTATTCAACTGCTCAGGTTTTAAAAGCTATGTCATACTAAATGCGCCAAAATGAAATAAAACTTGTTTTACGCTCGAATGCAACGCACGTGTGTGTGTGTGTGTGTGTGTGTGTGTGTGTGTGTGAGCGAGTAAGAGACATGCAAAAGGACGGAGAGAGAACTTAAGGAAATGCAGCTAAACGAATATGCGTGCATCTTTTAAATGGCGTAAAAATGAATGAATGACGAATCAATATGTGGCGGCCGTTATTGATTATGTTGCGGTCCGCCACAAATTAGTCTATGTCTCTGTTTAAAGTATTCCCATACTTTTGATATTCGTGGTCTAGGTTTTTGTGATAGAATGGAGAACTTTCTCCATTCCCAGGAGCAGAAGCCAACATTACGCGAGATGAATATGTGACACGACGCGCCGACGCATTTCACGATCATCGACATATTTCCGTAGTCGACGTCATCGATGATGTTGTCGCATCGTTGCAGCACTACAACACGCACAACCTTGAGGTGGACTACAAATAGGAAAAAGAGGTTACAATTTACACAAGCTCACCAAAATTGGACAGTTGAAGACTGGAAAAATGTTGCCTGGTGTAATGAGTCTCGATTTCTGTTGAGACATTCAGATAGTGGAGTCAGAAATTGGCGTAATCAGAATGAGAGCATGAATCCATCATGCCTTGTTACCACTGTGCAGGCACGACATTTACCATGTACCTATCCTCTGATGTGCACTTCCAGCATGATAATGCACCATGTCAAAAAGCTTGAATCATTTCAAATTGGTTTCTTGAACATGACAATGAGTTCACTGTACTAAAATGGCCCCCATAGTCACCTGATCTTAACCCAATAGAGCATCTTTGGGATGTGGTGGAACGGGAGCTTCATGCCCTGGATGTGCATCCCACAAATCTCCATCAACTGCAAGATGTTTTCCTATCAATATGGGCCAACATTTCTAAAGAATGCTTTCAGCACCTTGTTGAATCAATGCCACGTAGAATTAAGGCAGTTCTGAAGGCGAAAGGGGGTCAAACACAGTATTAGTATGGTGTTCCTAATAATCCTTTATGTGAGTGTATATTCCAATGCGTACTCAAAGGAAGCTTTGAGATGCACACAAGAATGCCGGTGTGAACCAAAGATGTGCAATCTCTCTCTATCTATATTTAGTAAATGCATTAATCTATTCTCCGCACATCTCACATTGTAGAGACTTCCAAGGATGCAGACATGAAATCCGTGTTTATAAGATTCAAAAGGCTTGAGGCTTTTGCTCAAGACAAGCAGCATTTTTAGAAAAATGGTTTAATCGGGTTCTTGACTTCACCCTCATGTCGTTCCAAAACTGTAAGACCTTCGTTCATCTTTGAAACACAAATTAAGATAGCGTTATGCTTTCTGTTGCTCTCCCTGTACCGGACGATAAGAAATAGTTGAATAAAGTTGTTATTTTGGGGGGTTTTCTGGACAAAAAGTCACTTCATAAAATTAAGGTTGAACCATTGTAGTCACAAACTATTTTAACGATACCTTTACTACATTTCTGGCCCTTGAGAGTAGTAATTGAATGGCTGCCTATGGAGGAACAGAGAGCACTCAGATTTCATCAGAAATGTTCTCATTCAAGTCTAACGGAGGTCTTACGGGTTTGGAATGACATTAGGGTGAGTAATTAATGACAGAATTGAACTGCTTTAAGGTTCTATATAGAACCCTTTTTTTCAAAGAGTGGACAATAAACTTTTTTTTTTTTTTGTATGTCTTGTTGTTGGGCCTAGAGCCTGTAATAAAGTTTATATATAATACCTACAATGCTCTTTCATTTAAAGATTAATTAGAATCTAAAAGAGCTCCTGATGTAAAGGCACTTGAAGAAGCACACATGTGTAAACAATTAAATAGCCCCTTTTAAAGGGGTCATATAATGCCATTTTTATAAAGGTTAATATGATTCTTTAGTATCTAAATGAAAACTTTGCAATATACTTTAATTAAAAATTCTCATTAGTATTGTAAGAAAACACTCATTTTACCTGGTCAAAAACAGCTCCGTTTTCACCAAGCCATTTCAGTTGATTTGGCTTTAAATGATGAATGAACCCGCCCCTCTGTTCTGTGGGCGGCACGAGGTGTGTTACCCTTGACAACACTAGAAGCGAATGGCGCCGTGAGTCTCTGAGGAGATCTGTGCAACTGTGTCAATTTGAACCGGAGTTGGACAAAGATGACCGCTCCAACGAAATTCGACATTTAAGGCTAAACAGGACATTTCTGAATGGTTGGTTAAAGTAATGTCAATTTGATCTGTCTTTATGTACTGGCAGGGTAATGTTAGCGCAAATGCTATGTGTTTACTGATGTATACATAAGTTCATTGACATATTGATGTTACACCTAATGCCAATAAAAACTTTGTTTCTGTTAATGTCGGTTTGTCAGTGATGTGTAACGTTATCTATGCATTGTAATAACTGTTACAACACGATTAATTTTTAGACAGTAACAGACACCGTTATAAACCATCTACATAATTAAGCTTAGTGTTAACTTACCACATCCACGTTAACTTTAAAATTGTATCTGGACAATTTTTGCCCTTAAAGGGGGGGGTGAAATGCTGTTTAATGCATACTGAGCTTTTTACACTGTTAAAGACTTGGATTCCCATCCTAAACATAGACAAAGTTTCAAAAACTAAGTTGGACGTTTGATGGAGTATTTCTTTGTCAAAAATACTCCTTCCGGGTTTCTCACAAGTTTCGGACAGTTTTTTTTGCGTATGGGTCCGCTTGACGTTGACAGAGCAGAATGTCCTTATACAGGCCGTACGGGCTCTTCTCCCGGAAGGGTGCGCGCGCGTGACTTAAGGGGGTCGCACACCGGACGCGGAGCTCGGCGGCGCGCCACGTCTTTAAAATTCGAATACATTGTTTTCAATGAGTGTACGCACACCGGTGGCGGCATTCGGCGCCTGTCCGCGGCGACTCAGGAAGTTGTTCTAAATCCTGCCGCGCCACAGAGCGCCATTTCAAGGCTTTATATTAAAAGTATATTATCGTTAAGGTATACTGATTTCACCCTTTGCTACAAGACACATTTGTTTTACATTCTGAGTTCAACAGCTTGAATAAAGTCTAAACATATTTTGGGGAAATGTATAATAAACGTAGCCTTTTAAAATGTGCGCGTCCTGTGTGCGATACCTGAGACGCTGCGTGGCGCGCCGCCGAGCTCCGCGTCCGGTGTGCAACCCCCTTAAGGCGAGAGAGCAAATGCACGCCCAAAAACACTGCTCTCAAGGTGCAGGTCCACTCGTCCGTGCAACACTTCTGTCACGCTGCGTTCCACTTTATTCCTATGAGTATTCCTGATTTATCAATGGAGCATGCGATCTATGGTGTGTGTTTAAATACATTTGTTTAGCTGATCACTATAGGTGTCAGTTTGTTTATTGTAAAACCACCCAAACATAAACCTGCGCTAACGGCTACTCCATTGTTGTTCTATGTATAACGTTACACTAGTCTGACGTGCAAAACTGTTTTGCTCTCTACTGCTAATGTTTAGTCACATACAATAGCGCATAAACAAAATCATGTCATCATAAACTGCGAGTAAACACAAATGTTGACAAGCCTCTAAATACAGTACATACCACAGAGACGGATGTCCTGCTGTTGCTGTTTCTCCTGTTCAATTTATTTCAGCCTCCGGATCTGATTCTGGACCATATATTAGTTGAATCTGATTGATAGCCATGGATTATTAGAGTAACGTTTTCTTCTCCGCGCTTGAGGACGTCACCGCTTTGTGCGCGCTCTTCATTTTTTAGCACTGTTCACACGATACGCCTCCAGCTGCTCGTTTTTTTCCAGAAAGACTCGGTACAGCCTATATTTCTTTTATAAGTATAATAAAACTAAAGACTTTTTGGAAATATGAAGGATGCAATACTACTCTATAGGTACTCAAGATTGACATGACTGAAACTGAGTGTTTGCATCATAGGAGGAATGTTTGGCCAAAGGCTAAAGTCTACAGCCAGCAGAGGGAGCCATTTCCTCATGATTTGAATCTGCACATGGGGGATGGGAGATCACACTCAGAGCTCAGCTCGCAGCTGCCGGCACTCATTTAAACGGAGCTATGGTGAGCAATGTAAGTCTTTTAACTAGGGATGCACCGAATCCAGGATTCGGGTTCGGATTCGGCCGAATATTGAGCTTTTTGACTGGTTTCGGCTTCTGCCGAACCGTAGAATTTTTTTCTACCGAACCGAACCCGCTTGCACTACGCAATACTGGTCGAACATGATGCGGCGGTTGATTATGGCAACGTGTTTACTAGGTGGACCGTTCGAATGCAGTAGGCTGTGAGAGAGTGAAAATGGAACTTGTGAACAGAAAATGTGTTGTTTGGCAGTACTTTCAATCACAAGAAGGCAATTCAAGTCGAGCTATATGTTCAATTTGCAATGCCGATTTGTCTCGTGGTGGCCTGAAACCCTAAACAATAGCCGCTGGATGTCTGGTTCGCGAATGAAACGTTCTTTTTAACCAGATCTTTTTAGTGATCCGGTCAAACCAGTTCACCAAATCGGACTGAATCGTTCTAAATCGTTCTAAATCTAATTGTTATAAATGGTTCGCGTCTCAAATCAGTGCTGATCTCACAAGTTATTATAGTTACTCACTTTCTGACATGAGTGACAGTCCCTCAGACTAGAAATAAACTAATACCTTGAAGTATATGTTGTAACTTAGGGCTGGACAATAATTCAATATCAATATATATCACGATTTTTCAATATATATCGCGAATTTTTTTCAATAACGGTGATATGATTTTTAAACACATTTCCGATATTTCGATATGACTGACGTTCAGGGCGCATGCCATCAGAAAGAGCAGAACACGATTGGCTTCTTGCGCGATGACTAGGGATGGGACGAAATATCGTTTGACAAAATATCGCGATACAAAACGTGACGAAATGCATCGAGGTCGAAAAAAATGTATCGCGAAATAAAGATAGATGGCACTGCTGCATGATTTGCGTAGAATGAGGGTGGGGTGCAGCAGCAAACATTGATAGGGAAAGAAAAGGGTTGACATTAGCATTAATATTCTAAACCAAAAATGCAGTTATTGCCTACATAAACTACCATATTTTCTGTTTAACTTTTATTAGACTCCAGAAAGAAAAGGGCGTTTTTTCACTGAGCACATTCTCTGCAGTCTGAGCGCGATGCACTGCAGCTCACTCTCGCTCATGTCTGAGGTAAATCATTAACACCATCACCGCTTACAGTACACCTGTTTTATTGAACTAAATACATTACAATCGGCTAAAACGAATGCACAGGTTACTTTCCTGAACAAGCGCGCTCCCGAGTCCGTGTTCTTCACACTGTCCACGTGAATCGCGGCCCAGTTTGGCGCGCACGCGCAAAATACCAGCAGTTAGTTCAACAGGAAATGCGGATCTCTTAAAGGGGCCGCACTATATTCCTACTCGTGTAATATGGACCTCCTCCAGGTATGGTGTGGTTCTGGTTCGTTCACTGGTACACATTAACAATTTTTCATTCGAACTTTGCCCTGTTCTGAATTAAACTGCCAGTGTAAAAACTCCCTTTATATTCTTAAAATGAGAGAAATCACTAACAGTTACTTACTCATTATTTTTAAGTTTAGGCTTAAGAGAACAATTTCTTAGATAAACATATCTATGACCTTTGATATGTCTAGTCTTCATACTGTATTGATTATTATTGAATAAGTATGGTTTCACTAATAATAAATGTACATTTCCATAAAGCATGCATATTTGTCCATACCTATGTTGATTAGAGTATTAAAAACTTAATTTAAGATACATTTACAATTGCTAAAAAGGTGCGATTTAAAATCGAGTTAACTCATGACAATCATGCAGTTAATTGCGATTCAATACTTTAATCGATTGACAGCCCTATAGTGCCCTCCACAATTATTGGCACCCCTGTTTAAGATGTGGTCGCGGACTTCTAAAAATTCTTCTTCTTTTTTAAACAACATAGAACCAAAATGCAAAAAAATAGAAAAATCCTACCTTTCGTTTAAGTACATTACTTTGGTGGTAAAAAAAATCACAGATTTGAAAAAAATAAAAATAAAATTTGATATCGTATCGTGACGTATCGTATCGTAACACTGGCATATCGAGGTGCATCGTATCGTGAGTTTAAGTGTATCGTCCCATCCCTAGCGATGACGTACACCACGGACACGCAGCCAGTGCTCAGCAGTAGTGGGCTGATAGATCCAACGTGGCACATTTTAGCTACAAAGAGAGTTTCCCTGACCGAAACACAAATGTGACTGAACGAGCTTCCACAAGTAAGGAGAAATAAATAGTTGATAAGAGAAGAAAGACTAACTTTCTTTAGTGGCGTGGAAGTGGTTCGTCTATCTAAAGCGCTATTCGCACAGGATTAGTATTATCTAGGGACCTCTGTGATTTAGAAATTACTCCCCCACATCTGAGATTTGCGTGGCGCATTCGCACGGGATAAGCAAAGCCAGTGATTTTACTCGAATTTACTGACTTCTCCCGGATATGATGTCAAGACTTCGTTATAGATATAGCTGTATGAAATCATAAACAGGCATCGATATCGTTTTGATTATTTTACAGTAGCCTAATAAATAAATATAATTTCGTTCAGTTAGCGAACAGACCCCATGAACTGAGCTCAGACCAGCGGCAGGAATCAGATTTCATTTATCATGAGTGAGAAGCTGACAATATATGGTGGAAGATTCAGTTTCAAAACTAAATGTAAAAGCGCCTGTTTAAACAAGCTTGTCATTGTACTGTACTGTTCTGTCCTGTTTTTCATTAAGAACAGTATTGATGTTAATATTAAACACACCATTCAGTCAGTTTACTCTCAAATTGATACTCATTCTAAAGTGAAAGTATAATCCGTGTGGGCGCGGCTGCACGGGAATTCATAACGGTGGGCATTATGAATGCAGACTTTATTCTTCGTGACAGATAAGTCTAAGAGTGATTTTCTCTTTTTCTCTTGCTGTTTGACAGAGAGTGACAGGTTTACTGTATTAGCTGCCTGTCATTTTAAGAGCTAATGCACAGATCCTATTGACAAGCATTCGGTTTCTTTCCCCATCTGATACTGTTCACTTAAAGCATAACCGACTGGGTTTACTTGAATACTCATCAATACAGCCGTTTTGACATAACTGTGTGTGTATATTCACAATGTTGAAGTAGCCTATTAAAATCATTCAGATATTGCGTGCCGTTGCAAAAAGCATATTGCGATATTTCGATCATTTTGATAAATTGCACAGCCCTACTTTTAAGTAAGAATGAAAGAGAAGTTTTGGAATTCTTTCCTATTTTGACACTTATCTGAGTAAAAGCCTTCTCGAACCAGAAATAAAAAAAGGAGATACTTGATTTTGTCCACTGGGAATTGTTTTATGTGATCTCATGTGAGTGACAGGTTGTCCCGCACTCACACCAGTAAACATGTCATCAGAGATGTTTTTATAAGAGGGAGAAGTTTAGGGCACATTAGTTTAAAAATAATAATGATAATGTGCACACCACAGGTAAATTATTTATAATAAATACTGCAACATCCCATTTAAACAAATAAAATGGATTAATCAATAATGACTTAACCTGCTTTTGGTGATGGTCAGTGATTCACATGTAGGTATAACACAAATTAGACAACAGTAAAATATGCCATGAAACAGCAGAAATCTAAATTAAACATTAATTTTTATCAGAAAGATGTTCATCGTCCAAGCTGAGCAAGATGCAACATCTTAATTTGCTACAATTAAGACATTATTTCATGCATCCATGCGCTTCCACAATGACTAGTAGTTAAGTACAAGTGTGACTGAAGCAGAAATCGAATATTGCATAGAAACGTGACATTCACTAAGCAGCAGTCCTGATCATCGTATATAATATAAACAGAGAGGATGACAGCTGCATGTCAATCAAAATTATCTGACACACAGTTGCGCGCGTCCATTGAGTTCTCGCAACAATGTAGCGCGTGAAACCACAACACCTGGCAATTCGCGAGCTGATCCTGCATCCGATATGTTACCAGCTTAAAGTAAACCTAAAACACAAGATCTCACAGTCCTGGTGATAACAGCTCATTTAGAGCAAGCCCGGGTTTAGATGGGACTCAATAATACTCCAGCAATTTGAAACCAGAGACTGCCACTGTCTTTGCATGCATGTGGCTTTTTTCTATGCTCTTAGCCAACTTCATTTATACACACAATACTTTTTCTACGCGACCAGACACCGATGCGATAATATTAACACTTTAGAGGAGTTCGAAAGCTCAATTCCAGCAAGCAGCTCGCGAGCCAGTAGTGTACGCGACCGGTGAGAGCTTTTTTTTGGCTGGGATACAAATTGGAAAGGAAAAAAAAAACAGCACATAATTGGAGTGACCCTCCCACGTCGTGGGGATGTTTACCTGATTTTCCTGAGTTTCACTTTCCCGCTTAATATCCCCTTCAGTTCCGCCACAATTCCACAACTTTTCACGCTATATTTTTATTTCCTATTATTTCTATTCGCCAAACAATCACTTCTCGCATCAAAGATGGCCGCCAGGAACACCTCCTCCGCTGGTGCGCTGGAGCCTTGTGGCCCCGCCCACTAATTTGCCATTGGGTGCCAGCCATCAGTTCTCGTCTCTCATTTGATAAGAGGAGCTGTCTATCTATTCGAAGTGCTTGACAGCTTCCGTACATAGCGAGTTATGGTTGGTGTATATGGAGAGGTTAAAGGTGTACCGGGATATCTTTAAATTGTCTGACTTGCTATGGTTTCTATTAATTACTATTTCGATCAAAAGTAAGAGGTTTCTAACAAAAGCAGTACTTTATTCACATTAATTTCCAATCTAAGAAGCTTCTCACCATCAATGTAGTTTGTCAAACAGCTTGCTAGGGAAACGGATGGGATATAGGATATGAAATATCACGAGAATGTGAAAACGTGAAATAATTTCTAAACCTTCGATTAAGTATTTACACTTGTTTTACGAAGCATAAATTAAGACTGTTAAACTGGTTTGAAATGACTGAAATAAGTTGGGGTACTAAAATGACTTTTATTTTATTCCATTTTATTTAACCAGGAAGGCCCCATTGAGACAAAACATCTCTTCTATCAGGGAGTCCTGGATAAAAATAAAGCTATAGAGAAATAATCTAATTTTAGTTTAATATGGAAATGAAACGCATTGAAAGAATGAAAGTTGAAAATATGAATTAAAAAAATTTCAAATATTCAAAGCATTAATACTATAATAGTATAGTAATACAATAATCTCTAATCAAGTTCATTGAAGTATTATTGAGGGATGAAATAAGACAAACCAATAAAAGTCTTTCTAAGTAGTATTCTTTTTATGAACAATCCAGTGCACTTTTATTTGCCAACGATTTATGCTCTGTTATCTTGAAATCATTTGGGGGGGAAACATAACTTTCTCAAAGTAAGATGCTGTTGTTGTTGTTTTAAATGCACAAGAAAAAAAAGCATCTTCAAAAATCATTCCATTAAAAGACTGTTGATTGTTGTAAAAGCATTTTACTACTGTTTACATAAGAAAATCAAGACATTACCAAAAGTATTCAATGAACAGAGAATGAGATGGAAACACATCATGAACAACTGACCGCTGACATAAAAATACACAACAAGCCTATTCGGTTTTCTATCAACCGTCTTACAGTGTTTGTTACCACATATCTCGATGTTCAAACCACAATGAACATGATTAGACTGGATTTGAACTAGACGGCATAAAAACTAGTTTAAATCAGAACACACCAGTAGAAAAGTGTTCGCAGCATGTTGCTGCACGGCAGTGGTAAAGTCTTTAACTTGACAGAGAAAGAGAGGGAGAAATAAGTGATTAACTTTGGTTTGGAATCACAAAAGACTTCTTTAAACTAAACACAACTATCAGTCCTTAGCAGTACATCCCAGTTCAAGCCGATATTCTGTAACAGAAGCTAAAAGACTATGATGACCTTCACGCTAAATAGTCCTTAAATGGGAAACATTCGGAAATCTGTCATTGATTATAGACACTTGCGGCACATGAATGTATTATTTCAATCTACCGATTTTAGGTTTTAGGGTTTGTAGCGCTAAAGAAGTTCCTAGTACTATTTAAAAAAAAAAACCTGTAGATATACAAGCCTGGTTGTTGTGCTGTAATATGCAAGAAGCAATAAAAATATTCAAAACAAGTTAACTAGACGTGCAGAGGGAATAAAGACGCATATTAAGCCCTCAAGATGAAAAAGATACCAGTTCTGTTTAGAGAGAAACCATCTGATCAGCCACAAAGTACAAAAATGCTACATATTGCTTCTTAACAGAGAAGCATGCGGCGTCTTTCAAACCAATGACAACCAGACGGACAGATTGACAACGGATCATACTTCCAAGAGTTTTATTATCAAAAGTGGCCTATTATACTGAGAAAGAAAAAGACATCACACATACAGAAACAGAAAAGGTGCCACATTGGACAAATGTCATCACCATCTAATCGGTTGGTGATATGTATGGAAGAGACCCAGTAAGTGTAAGAACGAAACAGACAAAAACAAGATCTAATACCTGGAGATATGAACTGCAAAAAGCTACAAAATGGGAGGGAGATGTGGTGAGCTGGCCAACAGAGAAGACAAATGACTTCTGAGAAGGATCTGTCAGTTGGATACGATTCAAATGAGGAATAAAAAGAGAAGCGATAAAAACAAGGTAAGGGACCGAAAGATTACATCTTCATTTGAATCACCCAGCGATTATAAACAAATCTCAGCATTTGGTTGGGTATCAAGTTCTTTTATCTTCTCTGATGGTCAACAATCACGATTTTACATCATTTGTTTCAGTGTACAATTAAAAAATAGTAACAATTTTATTAACAGAATAAGTATAATCAGTATAACAGAATATCTCCCGCTAATAATCTTAAAATACAAACAAAAGCAAAAACCCTCCCATAATTGCTCACAAATCATCTTTTAATTTAAGCCTCAAAACAAAAAAACACAACATTCACCTTTTGGCTTTTTTTAAGCATACAAAAAAAAATGTTCCCCCGTGTCATCTCTGCCTCAATTTCTCTCTTTTACGAGTTATCGCAAAGCTGCTACTCCATCACAACTTTTCTTGCTCTCTTCCTCTACCAGAAGTCTCGGCGGTGGTAGGCATCTGGATCGCAGTACTTGGTCACCACCACCCTGTTGGCGAACTTTCTCCCCGTTAAGCCCTGCATGGCTTTCTGGGAGTCGTAAACGGATGTGAACTCCACAAAGATCTGGAAAAATAAAACAGATTGTTGGGATGGTTTGCGTATGTTTGTGTAGCACTACCAGATGTTCATTGCTGATGTTCAGAGTCAAAGTGCTTTAATCAGCACCTACGTGAGGACTGATAAACAGCCGAGTTTGACCCCAATCCATCACTTGAGCTGGTCTGGTAAGTCTTACCTTGCCGGTTCCAGGGATATCAAGGCCATCAACAGGCCGGGGAATCTCTATGCTCTTGACCTGGCCGTATTTGGAGCACTCTTCCTTGACATCCTCCACTATCTCCTCGTACTCTTCGTCATCCAGGAGCTCCTCTGGAGCGACCATGTTCATCAGGCACAGGACCTCGGTAGGGATGCCGCCCATCTGCATCATGGAGTTGGTCATCAGCCCCGGTACTTGCAACGTCACCGGAGTCTCATTTATGCTTGTCTACAGAGGGTTAGGGAAAGAAGAATAGAATATTTATCCTATTTAAAATCATCCTTTTTAAAAACATATATAATTTAACTGAACCCAAACTTTTGTAATGTAACATAAGAAATAAGGTCTTATTTGTATAAAATGTCACATTAGTGAATTTAAATATTTAATTTCAAGCTGATTTTTACCATTGTGGCATTCTTGGCCCCGACACTTGCCCTCTGAACCAGCAGCTTCTTATCTGCTAACTGCATACCATTCAATCCTGCAATAGCCTGGAAGAAATATTAACAGATACATAAATGTTAAAGTCTTATCCTATACTAAATCCATGGATAGAATGAAACACGAACTATGCCGACTCACCTGATCATTGATGTTAACATCCACATATTCACAGAAAGCATAGCCCTTTGAGAGGCCGGTAGCGCTGTCCTTAACCAAATTGAAGGCTTTGAGAGGTCCAAAAGAGGTTAACAACTCTTTAACCTGAATACACAAAGAAAGAAATTCAGGTTTTACATGACACCTAACATAAGCAGGGAAAAAAAGTAAAAAAACATACAAACGAAACAAAAACATGAAATTTTAGATATTTATTTACCCTGTGGTACACTTATAAATGTATACTTTTTTGTGCCAAAAACATTTCAGCTTTTCCCTGATCAATGTCCACCTTTTGCTGTGAGTTTGCTCGTGTGTCAAATATGCATATATTACCTGGGTTTGAAACAATCTGTCCTGTAATAGAAATATTAGGGACCTTTTTAAAAAATCAACTTTAGCTGCTCATTTCTCATGTTGGGAAGGCTATGCAGAGTATGAAGAGCCACATGCAACCAAGACAAGCACAAAGCTGGGCAAACCTTACGACATATTGCGAGCTGTTATAATGTTTAGGAAGAATAACATTTTATACTAGCTCATTATTTCACTATCATTTTTATGACAGTGAAATAAGTATGGTGTGCAAGCATGTTGTGCAGATTACTTTTATTAAATGCTGTTCTTTTTTGTTAGTTCCAGTAAAAGGGAGCAGCCAGTTTTCATGGCACATGAGGCTCTTGCATCTAAAAATATTTGATAAATTATGCTAAAACATTTCTCTGATAAAATATATGCGTTATATAGACTTTCTACCAGAAACCATTTGTAACCAACCTGGTCATCGTTGAGATAGTTCGGCAATCCTCCAATGAAAAGCTTGTGAATAGAGTCAGGTACAACAGTGGACACCACACCTGTGGAGCAGACGGAGAACATTCATTAACAGACAATTGGCTGGCAGAAGAAAATAAAGAGAATAACAGACTAAAATCATAGGGGTGAAATGTACAAGACTGGTAACAGACGAATGTTCTTAGGGTCAAGTTAACTACAACATGCGTTCGTCTGAACACTGAGAAAGTAATAAAAATGTATGCGGAAATCAGCTATTTGTAACCAAAAGAACAAAAGGAGCATGCCATGTTTGTTGTAGTTTAAGATCTACAAGTAAAAGGGGCATACCCGGCACATATACGCTGGGGTTCTCGCTCATGCCAGGTAATGGCTGATAGTCGTGCGGCCGGCGAATCTTTAAACTCTGTGCCTGGAAGATGATACCATCAAATGCCATGGCCTGTGTGGTCTCATCCACTGATCGGAACTGAAGAATTAATTGGGAGAAAATTGTAAAGAACCGAGCTTGCCTATTCAAATGCAATACAAAGTCAGTGTGCACAGGTGTTACCCACCTCAAGGAAAGCAAAGTTCTTGTCCTGGTTAATCTGGACGGCGAGGACAGGGTTTCCTGGGGCCTGAGTCAGACCGCCAAGTCTCATCTGGGCATTGAAGAAGTCCATCATGGATTCCTGAGGAAGATGGGTGTAATATAAAGTGTTAAAAAAAGGATGGACAGATAACCAAGAGATTATAATTTTTAATGTTGTGACCACTAACCCACATAAAATGGTCTATATTAAAGAGTATACTTCCAAATAAACCAAAAATAAACACAAACATTTTAAAGATGTAAAAGTTGTATTCATTTATTACCGTTTTTAAAGATTAACTTTAAAGATGCAGTAAGTGATTTCTGAGAAACACTGTTGAAAGTGGATCTGACAAAGCACCACAACACACGTGTAGCCTATCAGAAGTAAGGGGCGTGTCCAAGAGGGAGATTTGAGGAAAGACTGTAGAAAGAGAGATGGCTGAGAAACATTACAAAGAGAGGAGGTCGGGGGAATATCACTGGAAAAAGAAGGTTTACGTTCAGGCAAGAGGACCCGTGTTAATATTAGAAAAGCTTTCTAACTCTGGGGAGGAAGCAGGCAGGCCTTGAATGGACATGTGAGTAACATTCGTTTTTCTGTTTCACAGAACCAAGATTTACTTTTTTTTTGTAATGTTAGCTATAGTTTTGAGTGTCATTGTTTGTCTAGAGCTGGTGTTCTACTAGAGAATAACATTTTTACGCTTTTGTTAAACTATGATTCACTCTTGCATTGCATGTTCATGCATTTTGGTGGCGGACCAATGAAGGGAGGGGTGAGTTTGTTTGGGTTGATTTCAAATATCAACAGTGTTTCTCAGAAATGTGAACATAGGGGAAATGAGCATGTACAGTTAAATATGCTTTTGCATAATACATCTAATTGTGCCAGTTATCGGTGTGGATTTATTCTCCAAACCCCTGCAGAATAATTCTAGTGTGTAAATGGTGTTCATTCAACACCTCTGTGATGCCAAATGGGATATTGCCAACGTAAAGTCTGCGAGCCTGGCGAGTCATCTGACTGCCCACTACGGGCACCGGGGTCGGCGTTACTGCCAGGCCGTCTGGCGTCATGGTGGGCAGCAAAGCGGTAGCAGGGATCTGACCAGCAGCTGAGGAAGAAACAGACAGAATAATTGCATGAACAACAGAACATGAATGATTCAATTCTTACATTGTTATTATCAGATGTCGTCTGCAAAATTTAAAATAAATAAATAAAAAAAGCCAGACAAAGAAAGAGATGGTGATGATAAATAATACTTGATAGGAGTGGTCGATATGAGCAAAAAACTAATATTTCGTTGATAACATACCAAAAGTATATATTGTCCAGCCTGGGAAAATTTACATCTTCACCCTTTATTTATTAATTATTATGAACATATTATTGTAATCATATTACGTAGCTGTGCTGGGAGTGAATTGTTTTATTTGTGATAAAGAAATTAAACATGCCAAATGGTGTAGACATCATTTTTGGCCAGGCTGACATGCAAAGAGATTATGAACATGGAAAAACAATATTCTATGCATAAAATTAAACCTGTAGATTGCCTTTTTTGCCAAATAATTTTGTCAGATAAATGCCTTAACCAAGTTTAGTGTTTTAGTAGTCTAGGCATCAAACTTGTAGGGTCATAAAAAAACAACAACTACTGTATCACGTGAAATATAAATTTTATGGAACGCAATTAAAACTACTGACAAATAATAATAATAATGTCATTGATATGGTTATCAAATTTTATACACAACCAGTAAATCGTCCACCCCTACTGAGTAAAATGAGTGGACACTAGACCCAGCATAGTCTTTTGTCATGTTGCGCACCTTGCATTGCCTTGTACTGCATGGGTGTAATATGCTCAAAGCCAGGGGGTGGTACATCCCAGTACTTCTTAATTTTCTTCTTTTTCTCCCGTTGAGGTGAACGGCTGAGGAAAAGAACCAAAGTAAATTAATTTCTATCAAACTGTTATATTACATATTAAACAATATTAAGATTATTCATTTCATTTAAGAGTCACTTATTTAAATTATTCCTTAATCCAAAAAAAAAAAAAACAGTACAATAAAAAAAATGCTTTTAATCCAGAAATGAGTATTAATTCATCTCACAAACTCCTTCAAAGAGTCAAAACACTTGCAAATCGTAAAACTGGGTCAGCCCAACTGCAGTATTACCTGACATTTTCTTGGGGATGGTTCTGAATTTGATCACTGAAATGACATTTAAGAACAGTGTTTGACAAGTAGCTACTTTACAGTAGCTTAAACCACAGTACATAAATAAGAGCAGGACTAATGATTGTGTGCCATTGTGTGTGCACTTAAACCTGACTATTACAGTTTTAAATTCAGTTTAAACTGCACAAATTAACAAGAAATAGCATTATTAAAGGGCACGAACTGACCCATATTGTAGTAGCAACATCTGTTACAACAGGGCTCAACACTAAGAATACCTAGCAGAAAATCAGATGTTTAAATATGCATGTACATCAACTGGCCCAAAGCTCTCACTCTGCACCATCTTTATTGTTGAGCCTTGAACAGCGATGACAGTCACGTTACAACATTCTCTCTCGCACCTGCGTCTATGACGGCGGTCCTTGCTGTCGCTGCGGCGTTCCCTGCTTCTTCTCTCTCTGCTCCTCCTCTTCCTCTCTCGACTACGGCTGCGTGAAGGGCTGCGTCGCCGGTGCCGATTCTCTTTATCCCGCTCTGAGACAGAAGGAAGAAATGAAAAATATAAGCATCCAAAAAAATTAGACAAAGCTACAGGCTCCTGAAGCAAACCAGTAGGGATGCTCCTATCAGGATTTTTGCAGCCAATACCGACTACCGATTTCGTCATCATGATCGGCCGATACCGATCATTCAAGTTTTATATAAGTGATAAGTAAGCTGTCTGTTGACTGTGACTGTTATCCTTTCCTCCCCCCCAGATAAAGTAATACTACAGATGTTGCCCTCTTGCCTTATATTGTTCACAGCAGTGTTTCCCAACCACAATCCTGGAGGCACGCCAACACTGCACATTTTGCATGTCTCCTTTATCTGCCATACCCATTTCAGGTCTATGAGTCTCAACTAATAAGATGATCATTTGAATCAGGTGTGTTTGATTAGGGACACAAGCAAAATGTGCAGTGTTGGTGTGCCTCCAGGATCGTGGTTGGGAAACACTGGTTTACAGTAATGTTGTTTTTAAACTGAGAATCAAATAACTAACTTCAACAAATATATATAATTTTACAATAAACATTTAATAGGGCTTTAAAAACCAGGCTTATGCAAACCACTATTCATCTTCTGGCCATTTTTACAATCCAGTCAACTGCATCTGGGCCAAATTTTGTGTTGATATCTCAAAGTAGGGATGAAACGGTATTGAATTTTAACATCGCGGTTATAGTGACCCAAATTATCACGGTTATCAATATTATCACGGTTTTGTTCAAATGAGATAAAGCGTTCAAGAAGAACCAAAAGCTATCGAAAGTTATGGCATTTGGACCATTCTGAAGCCCGGTTTCACAGACAAGGCTCAAACTTAGTCCCAACTAAAATACATGTCTTAACTGAAAGCGACTTGCTGTCAGTGCAAGTTGCTTTCAGTTAAGACATGCATTTTAGTATTTTATCTATCTTAAATGAAATACTAAATAGATATTTTATTTATCTTAAAATATGTCAGTGCCATTGTTCTGTCTCAAGATGCACACCATTACATTACACCAGTAATGTTTTTCAAGGTGGGATTATAAAAGATACGATACTGTTAACACTTTACAATAAGGTTCATTAGCTAATGTTAGTTAACTACATTAATTAACATGAATAATGAACTGCACTTATAAACCATTTTTAATGTTAATTTCAAAATGTACTAATGCATTATTAAAATCTTGATAACATTAGTTAATGCACTGTGAACTAACATGAATAAACCATGAACAGCTGTATTTGTATTAAGTAATGTTAACAAACATTTACCAATGTGGAACAAATGTGTTGTTCATGGTTAGTTCATGTTAACTAATACAACCTTATTGTAAAGTGCTACCAAGATAAAAGGGTTAGTTCACCCAAAAATGAACAACCGTAAGACCTTCGTTCATCTTCGGAACACAAATGAATATATTTTTGTTGAAATCCGATGGCTCAGAAAGGCCTTCATTAACACCAATGTCATTTCATCTCTCAAGACCCATAAAAGGAACTAAAAAACGTAGTTACAAAGCCCATCTCACTACAGTAGCTCTACAATAATTTTATGAATTGACAAGAATATTTTTTCTGCGCAAAAAACCCCGAAATACCGACTTGTATAGTGATGGGCTGATTTCAAAACAAAGTTTCGAAAGTTATGAATCAGCGTATTGATTCTCGATCTGGATCGCGTCAAACTGCTGAAATCACGTGACATTGGCGATCCGAATCATGAATCGATACACTGATTCATAATGTTAAATGGTTCCCCCAAAAATGAAAATTCTGTCATTAATTACTCACCCTCTTGTAGTTTCAAACCCGTTTAAATTAAGAATAAAATATTACTACAAATTAATATTTTATTTATGGGTTTGGAACGGCATGAGGTTGAGAAATTAATGACTGAATTAAATAAATTCATTTTTGGGTGAACTATCCCTTTAAATGTCGTAATTTATTGAAGGCCTAGTCCTGGCTTAATCTAAGCCCTGTCTGTGAAACTATGCCTGAGTGTTTTACTAAACTTAACAATTATGTCTAAACGCTAGGGGTGTAACGGTTACAATTACTCAATTCAGTTTGCATCAAGGTTTTAGAGTCACGATTTTTGTACGGTATGTGCTATGTTCAGGGAAAAAAGGACTATTGTCAAATAAAAATCAAGAAAATAAGAACAAATAATCTAACTACAAGCAACCGCACAAATAAATACAATAGAGCAAATATACAAATAAAACAATCAGTACTTTTCATGTAGGTCTATCATTAGTTTGCATGTACAGAAATTGAATAAAGTAAGCAAATGTAAAATAATATTGCATATTTGACTAAATTAAAGATGCATCATTATTAAAGTTACAAAAACGATTCAATCAAGAGCAGCCAGTAATTTATGTCTTTTATCTGATTAAAATTAAAAACAGACAGCAGGAATATTAGGCTGCTGTCACTTTAAGATAATGCACGGATCTAATATACTGATACATGTGCATGTCGTTCTCGACTGTTTATATTCACTTAAGATGTAACAGACTATGTCAGCTAGGATACTCACCATGACGGGCATGCTGACATCTCTTTTGTGTGAATTTGTCCAAATGCAAAACTTTTTTTCAAACTCAATATTTGCGTGCTGTCTTAGACATGGGTTTGCATGCTTTGAATGAGCGGATATACTAGGGAATCAAATAAAGATTCAAACGGTCATGAATCAGTAAATCGATCAATAATTCGGGTCGCCAATGTCACGTGATTTCAGCAGTTTAACACGTAATCGGCTGAAATCACGTGGAATTGACGATCCGAACCATTGATCGATTCACTGATTCATGGCCGTTTGAATCTTTATTTGAGGAACACGTAAGAGAAGACAATGCTGAATAAAGTCGTAGTTTGTGTTATTTTTGGACCAAAATGTATTTTCGATGCTTCAAGAGATTCTAATCAACAAACTGACGTCACATATGGACTACTTTGATGATGTTTTTATTAACTTTCTGAGCATGGACAGTATGGCGGGCATAGACTGCATATGCTCTGGGACTAAAATATAAAATATCTTAAACTGTGTTCCGTCTTACAGGTGTGGAAGGACATTAGGGTGAGTCAAAAATGACAAATTTCATTTTTGGGTGAACTAACCCTTTATGTAAATGTAAACACTGAGAAAGAACGTGTGTGACAGTATATTGGGTCCGTGCAGTTCTTAAAGTGACGGCCGCAGTCATTAATGTTAATCAAACAAGAAAAAACAAAGATAAAAATCACTCACTGCTTGAATGAATAAGCTGTAGTTTTAATAAGGATTAGTCTATATTTAATGTATACAGCAGTGATATTTTATATTTAATTATTCCATTTCTGTTGTAGGCTATTGCTTATCTGAACACCACTGTAAGTACATCATATTGAAAAACCTAAAACACTGTTTATTTAATTTGTATTTTGCTTATTTATACTGTTTTGAGGACTTTTTACTTGGCCTACATTACTTAACCTAGTAGTAGTTTTTGCTGAAGTATCGATAACTGTGAAATTTCACTGACGGTCGTATTAGAGCATACGGCACTCCAACTGAACAAAGTTTACTAAGAGTGACTGTTTTGTCCACATTTTTTTGATCATCGCTTTTGTTGTAATATATTGGGAAGCCAAAATGTGTATCCATCAACAGAAACATTAGCTGAACTCAGTCTTTCTGTTTAACGCATTGTTATTTTTAACAAACCATGTTATTATAGATGCATCGTTAGATTTCAGTTGAAATCTGGTGCAAGCGTGTGCCAAACCTTGAGTGTAGAATGATACGGTTCGGATTTTTAAAAAGTAAAAAAAATTTTTTTTTTAGAACCGTTACACCCCCAGTAAACGGCACAATAAATCATACAAATATATGTAAACAAGTCGAATAAGTAACAAGGAATAAGATCCTGGTTGGTGAATAATGATCCTCCAGCATTCTATTCTATGGCGGAAAATCAAGACCTGTCAATCTGAGCTATCAAACCAATCTAAGCGCACTCCAGCTGTTAAACAGTGTCCGATTGGCCTCTACACATTGTCACTACACACTATACCCACCCACCATGCCTGAGATCTAGCTTCCATTGGTTGAACTTTCAAATGAAAACACTGCATAATGATCGTGGCGCGATCGGATTACGGACGTCCTATAGCTTTAGCTTTACAGCATGTCATGTCACTTGGTGAGGATTTTCTCAAAAATGACGCATCATATTACGTATCTAAATAAAGATGTGCGATTTGCTAGGTTTAATAATGTTTCTCAAAAATGTGGTGCAAAACCCTAATCTATATATAAAGTTCCCGTCGACTTTTCATATGCATTTTTAGTTGGTCACAAATTGAAACAAATGTTTTTTTTTTTTTTTTGTAATCTGCTAGACTGTTCCTTTCTCAAATTTAAATGGGTTCGTGAGATCGGCCAAATTGTATGACTACCAATCGAGTCAGAGTAGGAAAGAGGAAGGAACAAGAAGAGAAAGCCCATTCCAGCTGCAGAATAAAAGATTTGGCACACTATTATGTAGAATTTCAGATTTCACAGTGAGTATCTAGGGAAAAAAGGAAGATTAGAGGTAAAGGAAAGAGACAGGTTGTGTGTGCTTTTCTGCACCTCATTATTGGATACCCACCATGACCGTTTAGACTGTCACCTGTGCGGAGAGAACGAGAGGGGTTAAAAAAAGGGAAAACAGAAGTTAATGCAACTCAAATAAACTTACAAACAGAATACAGAATGTCACTTATGGCAGGTGATCTGACAACAATGTAGACATAAAAAACCTGCAGTTAAAGGGTTAGTTCACCCAAAAATGAAATATCATTAATGACTCACCTTAATGTCCTTCCACACCCGTAAGACCTCCGTTCATCTTCGGAACAGTTTAAGATTTTATATATTTAGCCCCGAGAGTGTATGCAAGTGTATGCACTGTCCATGTCCAGAAAGGGAATAAAAACATCATCAAAGTAGTCTATGTGTGACATCAGTTGGTTAATTAGAATCTCTTGAAGCATCGAAAATACATTTTGGTCCAAAAATAAAAAAACTACGACTTTATTCAGCATTGTCTTATCTTCCCTGTTTGTTTTCAATTCTCAAAAAAAGATTTTATCGGTTATGAATCAGCGGATTGATTCATGATTCGGATCGCCAATGTCACGTCATTTCAGCAGTTTCACACACGATCCGAATCCTGAATCCATACGCTGATTCATAACCATTCAAATCTTTCTTAGAGAATTGAAAACAAACAGGGAAGTGAAGACAATGCTGAATAAAGTCGTAGTTTTTGTGATTTTAGACCAAAATGTATTTTCAATGCTTCAAGAGATTCTAATTAACCAACTGATGTCACATATGGACTACTTTGATGATGTTTTTATTCCCTTTCTGGACATGGACAGTATAGTGTGCACACTTGCATACACTCTCGGACTAAATATAAAATATCTTAAACTGTGTTCTGAAGATGAACGGGTGTGGAACGACATTAGGGTGAGTCATTAATGACATACATTTCATTTTGGGGTGAACTAACCCTTTAAAGTCAAAGCTTTTAAAATGGCATGTCAATTGTGGGACAATCACAAAAAACTTAAAAAAAAAAAAAAAAACTAAAAAACACACACACATAAGCTCTGAACTGTTGATTACAAATATAAAACTCTCAGCAGTTATTGTAGAGGTGTTCAAAAAAAATGTAGTCGATGTACTACATTATTCCAATTTTAAGACTTAAAGTCAACATGAAATGGAAGTTGCGATAGTCTTTTCTTCCCTGAGTGAAATGGCTTCTTGGAAAACAACAACAACAAAAATGTAGGGCTGGACTTGATTTTGGGGATTCCATGGGGAATTGGATACTTTGGGTTTTCTATTGGTATTGGTTGATCTCATGTGAATGACAGGTTGTCCCGCCCTCGCGCCAGTAATGACGTCGCCAGGCAAGGGATATCCTTGTAAGTGGGAGGGAGATTTTTTTTTAATTAAATATTACAAGGGCACATACATTTTTTTCAAAAAGTAATGATGTGCACGGATATATTATTTATAACATCGTCTGCAATGTTCCATAAATTTAATTTCATGTTGACTTTAAGTACACTGAAATTTTGTTGACAACTTTTATATCCAAGCAAACGGAATGTTCACCAAATACAGAATACAATTAAATAACGCGTTTTATGCCAGAAAAATATAAACAAATGACTAATTAACAAATGTGTGTGCATATTTACAGCTTTCTTTTTTTTCTCTACAGTATAAAACAACCAACATGCTTCAAGTGCTGAGTGAGTTTCATTACCGTAAGCATCAACTTATTTAGTTATTTTGATATTATGATCTTATGCATGCGATTACTGTTCAAAGCAGTCAATGGTGCACATCTATACTCACCTTGTTTGTTTTCAGATAGCTGTCTCTCGAATTCATCAAAATCGGACATCCTGGTGTTTTGATCTAACCCAGACTCTGAAACTTAGGTTAACGCGCTCTTTCGTTTGTAAATAACGCTTTCTCTGTCGCACGCAATTTCAAGGGACGGACTATAAAATACAGATGTTTTAAAATCTCACCAGCATATATAGTTTCCCGAAATGCACCTAAACTCGCGAAAGGAGAAATACACGCTTTGCTTCAGAGCAATTGTTAGCTGCTAATGCTAGCTCGAACCACCGCAGGATGATAAAGAAACGCTCGCGTCGGCAATACAGATGATTAAAGCACTTAGCTAAACAGACTTGCTCTTTTAGATAGTCTCCCTGATAGTCAAATGCTGCCAATTGACATTATTAACTGTGTTGAAATCTAACCCGTCTCGGCCGAGGAAGCTAACTGCTCATTCCGCGTTGGCGGATGCTGACCGTTTCTTCACAGCCCAAAAGTCACTGTGAACAAAGGTAATGAATCTGTGCGCCCCTACAGTCCTGGAGGAAACCGTTTTTCATGTAAAACATTTTTTACAGTCTATGGTTCAAATGGACCAGTGCATGCAGTTTGTGTTTTATAAGATATAAGAACAAGAGCAAAGAAAGCAATATCGTAGTTTTTCATGTGGCAAAATGTGTTTTCTTGTGTGTGTTTTTTTACACATAGGGTGAAGTGAACTTCTCGCTATAAATGACTGAAAGATACGCTCTTCCACAATATTGTGTTTAATAACAGCACGGTACAGTTTTGAAATTAAGTTATAATACAAAAGTAGTAATAGATACAACAACAGAAGCTCAATTTAAGCCATTAAACTGATGTTGCAAAGTATAAACACAGATTGAGCTTTTTATTTAACATTATACAGACACCAAAAGAGGATTTTGAACTAGTAAACAAAGACACCAAGAGTTATGAACAAGACATTTTCTCATTAATTATATTTTAAATCAATAAAAAAATCTTTGGCATTTGTGGTTTGCGTTGTAATTTTCTGAGTAGGAAAGTGTACAAAAGTAAACAATGACTGATATCAAATACATGGTGTACATAATTAAATTTCCACTTTTGTCAATTACAAAACAAGAAAAGAAAAAGATTTTGTGCATAGTCGTTTTAATAAGGCAATACACTTTTATCCAAGTAATTTCAATGATTAACAGATGTTGAACACAGCATAACTATGATTCTGTTTTTTAGGTTCCTCTTCACTAGGTTATGTAATGGAATATTAAAGAATAATATGCGCTCTATCATTTGATAGCAAAACGTTTTAGTTAGGAAAAGTTTAGAAAGAAAGTCTGAAGATGATTTAGGAACACAATTTGTTTTAGATGGTAGCAAGCTGAGAACATTTTTTTATTTAATAATATTTAACCTCAGACTCATATTGCCAAAATGTGATCACAAGGTCAGGATATTAAAGAGAAGAGGTACCTTATGTGATCTCCGACTTATAAACTCAAACAAGACAAAGTCTTTTATATTTAAGGAGTGAGATTTCAAAACGTCACAATGAGAAACTTAAGCAAAAATACAAAATAAAGACAAGCAACCCTTCAAATACAGTGGCTGACTTGTTACCTCACAAACGTACTGACCTTTGTGACCTCACACATTTTTTCTCTTTAACTTTCAAAACTGTACCGTATTTGTCCAAATACTTGCTCAACATCCAATTCTTTCAATATACACACTCTAACTGAATAATTACCATCAATAACTGGCACATAGTTGTGGATGTGTAGATCTAGAATTGAGGTAGCGGGACAAAAAGAGAGAGAGAGAAAAAAAAAAAACTGTCCATAAAGTTCCATAGATGGACTCTATGGTGTCCAAACCACTACCTCAACACCGCTGGCTCCTTCTCCCCCAAAAAGTAATACATTTTGTTGGAAACTCAGTGCCTAAACCTGTATGAAATGGGCAGCAAGAGGTTGTTCTTCTTCAAGGTCTGCACCTTAGCGTGAGAGTCCTCATCAAGAGCTTTATAGCAGCGCCTCGCATAATCCAGAAGCTTCTCCTTGGAGGAATCAAACTCGCCAACCTCAGACACCTTCTCAGGAGCAACCAAAAGCATTTCAGCGATAGGAGTGGTGGAGGCCACAGTGTTTCGGTCAACCCCATGGACCTGGAATGCTCGAGACATGCTCTTCAACTTCTGATAGGTCACAAGGATCTTATTGTAGCGAAGCAGAACCCCTGCAGGGTCTTTAACTGTAAACAAAATTGCCATATTGAACTCCTGTTCGGAAATATAGAGTTGTTTTGAAGAATATAGAGGCCCTCTTACCTCTTTGTCTTTCCATGCTTCGCGCAATACGAAAAACACGTCGTCTTTTCACTCTCGTTTGGCCAGTCAGCCTGCCCGAACGGTTCTTTTGTAAGCTTTTACTGTCTGAATCGTCTCCATCATCATCTGTAACAACCTGCTCCTCTTCCACATAATCTTCCTCCGCTATATACTCTTCCTCCTCAATCACCTCCTCTGCTTCTTGATCTGAAAAAGTAAAAATAATAATTACATAATTTTATAATTACAGATCAGGGCTATTTAGAGACATCTGCTGATGTAACGAGAATGCCCGTCTGGATTTTTATTGTGCATGCACAACTTTAACTGCTACTTTGTGACGTTCTACAGCAACCGTCTACTACGGGACAATAGCTGATTTGCCGTAGTCGCTAATATGTGACCGATTATATACTTAAATGTAATATTTTATATATATTTACTTACTATAGCCCTCACCATTTCATCAGTAGCTGTTGCTTAAAGTCATTATTATCATTAACTAAAGCAAACCATAAAAAGTATTTTGATAACTTAAAATATAATAAACTAACTCAAATAAAATAATTTCTAATTAAAGGGGTGGTAAAACACGATTTCACTTTTCTAACTTTAGCTAGTGTGTAATGTTGCTGTTTGAGCATAATCAACACCTGCAAAGTTACAACGCTTAAAGTTTAAAGCAAAGGGAGATATTTGCTTTTAAAGAAATCCATTTCTAAGGACTACAGCAAACGGACGGTTGGGAACTACAGCCTTTTCCTCCAGGGTTGCTGACATCAGCAGCTCCAATATTTACATAAACCTTTCCTCCGAGAATATAAAATAAGGGGGACAAGGACATTTTTTATTGCTGCGTAGAAGAGTAGGCTCGAGTGCATTAGGTTTTTAGCGAATCACAACACAGCTGGGCCAGCTAACCAATCAGAGCCCACTGCGTATTCTTGAGGGACCGGTTACATAGAACCATGAAACTATCAGAAGGAGAGACAGAGCAGTGTACAATAAAGGTAAAATGTATGAAAAATAATGCAATTTTTTAAAAATGAAGCATGAACACACGTTACAGTGCATCCCGCGAACACAATTAAGCATTTGAAAGAATATGTTTTATCACCCCTTTAAAAAATTTTTTTTTACAAAAGTAATAATATTAAATCAAATAATAATTTACAAAAAACTAAAATATAACAGAGCTTCTAAAGGCCTAAAATGACATGGTGATGAAAAAATATCATTGCAAATGCAATTGATGTTTTCTTTAATTGCAAAAGCAACATTTTGTTTAAAAAAAACAGAAACATTATAAAAATTAAAAAAGAAAATCTTGTTTAAAATATTAACAAAAACAAATATATTATATCAATGATAATAAAATAACACTGTTGAGAAGCATAAAGCAACAGTGAGATTGCAATTGATTTTTTTAATGATAAAAAAAACAAAAAGTGGTAGTAAAAGTGAATTAGCTGATTTTTCTGCTGCGCTTTTGGTTGCGTGTGGGGATTTTTCCAGAGCGTGTCATCATGGGCGATGAAGGAGTGGGTGTTTTCCGGATGGGAGGCTTCAGATTGGTGGGCTGCTTCTGATAGGTGGGTTGCTGCATATCCTCTGCTTCCGTTTCTTACATAAAACAATAAAAAATTACTTCATAAAATACACAAAGACAACTTTGCACAAGTGCAATTTAAAACTACCGTTTCTCATTGTGCCATTGCACTCTTGGCCCTTGGTGGTGAAAATGAATCTGTCAAGTTGGCAGCGCAGGAAGTCCCTCTCCTCCTCCAGATCTTCGATGCGCTTTTGGAGCCAGGAATTCTTTTCCAGAGAAATCTGCAGTTGTGCTCGGAGGCTGGTGATCAGAAGTAACGGACTGCAAGGAGGAACCTGACCCGAGGCCGACTCTACAGAAGCATCGGTTTGAAGATTTATAATAAAGTGTAGCGCTCAATTCTAATAATCAAACGTGACGCGGTCACAACATGGCTGAAGTAAATACCGTCGAAGGTGTGGTCATTTTCATTATAGAAACCAGAATCGTCCAGGTTGTTGTCCTCAAAGGGGATTGAGATTTCATACCCATCTTCGTTCTTCAAACCTTTAAACAGGAACAAGACAAATGTGACCTGGTTTTAGCTGATCCACACTGGCCATTTGCTCCAATCTTAACCCTAAGAGCCTACAGTATAAAATGTGATATGTGAATTTCTAAGACCTCTAAATTATTACCATGATAATAACTTTGCTGAAAAACCTGTTGTACACAATTTACTATATGCCTTCTGCCCTCTGATTGATAATTCATACTCTTTAGCAAGTAAACGGCCTATTAATATAAATCAAAATATGTCTACCTTTCAGATTGTGGAACACATTCACTTTTTGCTGTGAAATCTTTCGTAAGAGGGACCACCAGAGGAAAAACTTGTATATTGTTAGTAAGTTAGATGAACATTTACTGGACTGAAGAAACTTAGTTTTCCTTGAATATCCATACATCATTTTTGAGAAGAACAATTATAAAATTTTACACGATTTTGAGAAATGTTATGGAATGTACAGTCTGCTATATAAAGACCTTATTGACATTACAATCTATAACAATTTAATTTTCGGTTTTATAAAATAACTGCATATTTTGGGCTGGTTTTTCCTTCTTTGAGTGTAAGCTTCATATTCTCACTATATTACACTACTTAGTAACTACTTACACCCAACTCTATACATCACATAGTCACTATGTGACTTAATTTGTTCTGTAATTTAATTAGTTAATATAAGCAAACTTTTATCACTTAATATTTTGTAAAAAGACTGAATAAACTGTTCCATTTTCAATTTTTATGTCAGGATTTGGAGGGTTAAACCAGCAAAGAAATAGCTTATTTTGTCAAACATCTCTGAAACAGATAAGTCAACAAGCTAATATGCTTGTTCAATGGCTAAAAAGGTCCCAAAAATCCCCTTGAACCATCTCAAATTGGATTTTCCATAAGGAATAGGATTTTACCCAGTTTAAAAGCTTTTTAAAACTACTAAAGTCTGACCTCTGCAGCTCCCCGTGCTTCTCTGTGCATCAGTCATGATTCCGGTGATGGATATGGCTGATACATCCGCAAAACTACAAAATATAAACTCTCGAAATCACGAATCCAACTGCTCTCAAAAACCGATAGTAAACATTTCAAAAGACTAAAAATGCATGACAGCACAGGGCGTGCTGCACTTAATAACAACCACGTAGTTAATTAGGCATTAACATTAACAAGTAGTTAATTAAACATTAGTTAATTTGCTTGTGCGTCTCTTGCCCTGTATAAAAAGGGCAATGGATTCGTTTAATGTATGTTTCTGGCTGCTATATTAAATTCATGCGCGTAGCCTGTATTTAAATACGCTTTGAATATATGAATTTGCTTAAATGAGTTCATGATACATTTGTTGCATATGGGGGTTAATAAACTTGTGTACTTACACATGCAACTCGTTTGCTAAGCGTCCGCCTGTTGATTGGCTCTTGTTTGTTGCTGCGCGTCTGTGTTGATCGTCACATCATGAGGATTGACTGATTGAACGATAGTCTCTGGGGCGAGATTATCCGGGTTACTAGAAAGAAATCGTAAATCATGTGTGGCGCGTTGAAAGCCTACAAAACGATACCAGACGATACGTTTGTTTTAGTTTTTTAAAATAGCATAGCCCATAAATCGTATAAACTTTATTATACACCATATAATTTAAACAACATGTATAGGCGTATTTTTATTAATGTAGTGAATTATGGGATTCAAACAGTTTTCAGGATTCAGTTTTATTTTGATGTCGTGGTAATTTAATCTTGCGAATATTATAAATATTTGCACAAAATAGTTGTAGGCCCTACGTCATATATTTGTTTCAGCGTAGTGCAACAGTGCCATGTTAATCCAATTATTGTTACTTTACTGTAAATTCATCATACATAAAGGGGATCTCCATCTAACAGTGTAAGAAGTCTTTGCTTCATTTTGTTTCATGCTCAGCTTAATAACTGTTTTGACTTGTTTGAAAGGGTGGTGTCAAATGTCGCCATGCCTGGGAGGGTCCGGAAGCAGCTTCAAACAGGTCATACCTGACGCAAACACACCTAAAAGCGATGAAATACTTAATATTCGTGAAGTGAAGATACCGAGAATCAAGGTTAGTTTATTGAATAATGTTCGATGAACGTCTTTGTCTGTAAAATGTTTGTGAGTAGATAAGTGTTGTTTATAAATGTTAATCGCACATGGTCGTTTTCTGAAAATAAAACAAACATGGACGAAAGTGGGTGCAGATGGGGTTATGTTGGTCGTTTTAAAGCTAATAGTTTAGACGTGGGTAACATATTTTGGCTTCAGGGTCCAGATTTTACACGACTGGACATCAAGTGCCCCAAAAATATGAACAAACTTTAAAAAAAATTTTTTTTTTTTTTTTTTTTTTTTTTTTAGAAAAAGTGTACACACTTTTGCTTAGTGTGTCATCCTTTTAATATTTGCAGTGTGCAATTTTACACTGTTATTGTGTATTATTACACATTATGTTCATAAATGCATTTATTTGTATGTTACAACAATATTTTGTCTCCAACAGTTACCATGGCATTTGTTGGTCTCAAACACTGCAAAGTGGCCCTGGGGTTTGCTGTTATTTTTGACATTGTTGGCTTTACGGCCCTGTTTTTTGGGCTCTTTGTGCCACTGAAAATGAAGGAGAGAGATTTTGGAGACCTGCTTGTCTACACTGGGGCTGTCTTGGTACTGATATCACTTGGCGGCTGGGTCATGTGGTATAGTGGCAACATCGAGGGTATGCCAAAACAAAAGGATCTGAGCGGATTTGGCAATGCCGTGGATCGCTTGGCCCGCAACCTCAGCAGGAAAATATATAGGCCCACACATCGTATTCACAGAGGGCCCTGACTTTTTGACGGTGATACCGTTGATGTTTTAAGACTTTTAAGGTTTTTTTGTGTGTGTGCCTTTTTCGACTATGTCAAACAAACTACCCTGACCTTATATATCCTGCAAATAGCCGTTTTAGATAGGCTAACTGAACAACACTTGGCCTCTAGCCTATTTTACTATTTTTATATAAAGATGATATAAAAAATTATACTATTTTAGTTTCCGTTACTGTACAACAAAGGCCAGAAAGAACTTTATACATGCATTGTTACAATACATTTAACTGTACCCTAGTGTTAACATGCATGCAACATATTTTTAATATGTATTCTCTGTTTTAGTTATCTTTTTGTTAGTCATGCAAATTGATTTATTGAACATGTACACAAAATGTATCTTGATTTATATTTGTTAAATTGTCAGTATTGTGTGTATGTTGAATGGACATGTTCAAGTGGCCTAAAGACTGCAAATCAGAGTGCAATCGTTTGCAGTACTTCATGTGATCTCTAGGTGGAGACAGACATAAACATTTCAGTTTATGGCAAGCGTTACTAGTGGTAACATGACTTTTACATGACTAAAAATTATAGTTTTGACTCATTAAAAGGCATTTTTAATCAGTGTATTGAATTGTTTTCCCTTTACATTGTTCTTTGCTCTAGCCTCGATGGTATGACAGACAAAATAAATCAACTAATTAGAAAATAAATATAAAAATATCAAACAAAATCTTTACCAAAGTGTATGGCTAAAAGACTGCTTTATTGTTGTCATTTTAGACTGCAATATCAAGTAGATCAACTTGTCTGCCTCTTCTAAAAGTGTCTCCAGTAAACAAAACAAAACAAAAAGAAGCGTACGGTTAGTCTAAGACACAACACTGGGCTTTATTTAGCACTTGGGTATTTTCCTGTTTTATACTTGATCTCTGAGGGCTTTTCTTGTTTTAAGCCTTCTAATGGGATTGGGATTTATTAGCACATGTGCTCTAAAAGTGGCATATTCTGTGTGGCACAGACTGGAGCGAGTAAGGAAGTTGTGCCCTTGACATGACAAAAGTAAACCTACTCTGTGGGTAAAGATATACAAACACTAATCATTGGTAGTTATGCAGTTTCATAGCGCTAAATTAGTGGAATCTAAGAGCTAACAAAAGTGTTTCTGGTGAGCTGGTAATCATTGTTTGTAGATATGGTGGACCCCAAAGGTCAAATATGCATGCTGTACCACATTAGGAGGAAATCCTGCTTGATATTTTTCAGCCTGAACAAATAGGGGTACACATATTCCATAAAGTATCTATATCAGCTTAAGAAAACCGCACAATAATTATAATTTTTAAAAAAAAAGTTTTATTCTGACTGTAGTGTTTCACAATACAGGACATTTAATAGAGATCCAGCTATTTTTCCATCAATTTGATTTTACCCAAACAAATACCTAATTTAAAACTATAAAAAACTTATTTGTTAATGTACTTGCCCATGTAGCACCATGCATTTTACAATACATTTCCATTATTTAACAAGAGCTAACAATAAAAATAAACAAAAATAAATATTGATTAATTGTATTTAGCATTAATTTCAATATTTACTACTACATTGTTAGAATCAAAAGTTGTATCCTTTCATTTTATTTAATATTTACATAATTATTTTAATAGTTTGTTTAAAAAAAAAAAAAAGGAAATAGAATGTACGTAGGCTTGGTCTTGGCGGATTTATTAATAGCTTTCACCAATGCAAACCCTCTTTTGCAGTTAAAAAACTACTGTCAGAATATTTACTAAAGTCACCAGTGAAAATTAGCAGTGAAAAGGCATAGATAGGGATATTTTGCGGCTGGCCTTATTGCATAGGCATTTGTTTATACCTTTTAGACGAAAACTTTACGGGAGGAGAGTATTAAAATGAATCACGCAAAGTGATTTACTATGGTTTGCGGTAGTCAATTTACTGGTGTATGCCCTATTATTTAACGCCCAAAAATGCATTTTTTAAACTAGACGATAATTTGCGCTGCTCCTGATAGATTGCGTTGAAGGCCATAAATTAAACGGCAATTAGTTTGAATGTGTTGTGGTTATGAAGAGAAATGGTAAATGTGTATTTAAATTCGATTGGGTGAGAATGCTGCAGTGAACAAGTAACATTAACAAAGGTTAATAAATACGGTAACAAATGTATTGTTCAATGTTAGTTAATGCATTAATGGCACCTTATTGTAAAGTGTTTCTTAAGGAACATTTAAATGAACATCTTTCATTTATGGAACAAAACCAACGATTTTAAGCTACTACATGACTTTTAACAATTAAAATGTTTTGTCTATTTAATTTTAATGTGTTAATAGCAGACAAAATGGATTTAAACTGTCACTGAACAGTTACAGTTGCAATCAAAACAATTATTTCGATCCCCTTTTACTGTTACCCTTTACTAAGTTTCTGTCACCTCTCTACTGCAATCTCAACCCATTCCTCTTTTGAAAAGGCTTCCAGATCACTGATAATCTTTGGTTCTCATGTTGCCACTGCCTTCTTCAAATTCCACCCAATATTTTCAATGAGATCTAAATCTGAAGACTGTACAAGCCACTCAAGAACGTTCTACGACTAAACCCTGAACCAAGCTGAATTTGGATGTGTATGGGATGGCTGTACTTCAGGAAAGTCTCTGCACCAAAGGCATCACCATCTTTGTCAAAATGGCTTGATACTTCAAAGAGTTCATCATGTCCTTCACACAGTGAAGATTTTCACTTCCTGCAACAGCAAAGCACCCCAATAACAAGACTGTTTCACCTTCGTGTTTGACCATGGAGATGGTGTTCTTCTACTCAAGCTTTGCCTTTTTTGAACCAGACACACCGCTGATCCATGGGACCAAGAAATCCAGTTTGGTCACATCACTCCATAAAACATTCTCCCAGAACTCCAACGGTCTATCCAAAGTTTAACATATTCTTTTATGTTCTTCTTGGTCGAGAGAAGCATTCAGTAAGATGTCCCAACATGAAGGCCATGCTTGTCTAGTGTCCTTCTTATACTCTACATTGAAATGTTTTTTTTTTTCTTCTTTTATCAGGTCATCTTTGAAAATGTTGGCAGTAAATTAAGGGGTCGTCTCAATTGCTCTGATCAAAAACTGTATTCCCTTATTGTGCTTTTTCTTCAACACCCTCAAAGGTTTTCTGGTACAACACATTTTAAACTTATGAATAAGGCTGCCAGCTGTGTCTCGAAGAACGTTTAGTGTTTTTAGTCTTCTTAGACATTCTAATGTAATAAATATAATACATTTATAATAAAATTTCCAAAGCCTTGATTATGTTTTAACATAAAAGCTTACATTTGTAAATGATTACAGTCTTCAGGGGTTGAGCAAAAAGGGAAAAAAGGAGAAATGCTTGTCTAAAGACATAGATTAGGCATTAGCCACTACAGATTAGTCACAATAGATTAGGATTCACCGTGTTAAATCTTGGGACATGCTCACTGGGGAGCGTTTACAGTAAATTGACTTTATGTGAGTTTAAGAAGACATAATTAACTGTATACCAGTCATTAAATGACCTGTGCACAGAAGTTCAGCAATCCTTTCCCTGTCACGTAATCTTTTTCTTTCCCTCCTTTCAACAGCAACTCCTTTCATGTTCATTTATGTGTTCCCTCTTTCATTATAAAGCAAACGTTTAGGGATTGTCTGGTATGGGGACATTATCGCAGGCAAGAACAGGTAGACTAGGGACAGTAAGCTGATCAGAACAAGACTGTTTGTGACCCAGAGAAAATCCAACGCTTAAAAAAGAGGAAAGATAAACATAATGATAGAGATTAAAAAATAAGGACAGCTTGAATGGAATGACAACAGACAACATTCAAGCACTGTTTTATTCTCGTTCTCTTCTAAAATTACTTTCAAACTATTATGGAGGTAAAATCGCCCTTTACATGACTGCATAAAAACCTCAAAAAGGCCTGTCTAAATAATTAAAAAATAATGAACATAGCTGATGTTCATAACATTAAGCGAAGATAATTTGTTGCATTTGATCTGACTGTAAACCCTATAACACTCAAAATAATAACTGGTTTCAGTAGGGCAAACACAGTTTGACCAAATAAGTTAAATCAAATGAACTTTTATGTGTATTTAGAACATAATTTTTCTTTTGAGTTCACTAAACGGACACATTTGAAGTAATCTGAATTGTTTCATTGTTTTGAGGTCTATGAACTTAATTTAGACAAACTGAGCTTTTTCCCAGCATGCTTTGCCATGGCACTCAAAAAGGAGAGTAAATGCTCAAATTAAGTGTTATATAATGTTAGGTACTATGCTAATTTAGAAAAGTTTGCCTCATGTGGGTTTTTTGGGGGGTTTGCATGAGTGGAGTGGAGCATGAGGTTGATTTGACAATTTACAACCCTGACTCCTTCAGCGCTTGCTTGGCTATGCTAATGTTATCAAAGCTCTGTGTTACTCTTTTAGCAATGCAGTTTAAAAACAATTTTAGCGTAATTAGCAGTGAAAGACAACTCATTTCAGTATATGCGCGCATTCTGTGTGAGACATGAAGCCGATGCAAGTGACATGTACAAACCCGATTCCTGAAAAGTTGGGACACTGTACAAATTGTGAATAAAAACAGAATGAAATGATGTGAACGTTTCAAAAAATCTATATTTTATTCGGAATACAACATAGATGACATATTATATTTTTAAAATGAGAGAATTTTTTAAGGGAAAAATAAGTAAATATTTTTAAATATTTAAAAGATTTTAAATTTCAAGGCATCAACACATCTCAAAAAAGTTGGGACAAGGCCATGTTTACCACTGTGTGGCATCCCCTCTTCTTTTTATAACAGTCTGCAAACATCTGGGGACTGAGAAGACAAGTTGCTCAAGTTTAGGAACAGAAATTTTGTCCCAATCTTGTCTAGTACAGGCTTCTAGTTACTCAACTGTCTTAGGTCTTCTTTGTCGCATCTTCCTCTTTATGATGCGCCAAATGTTTTCTATGGGTGAAAGATATGGACTGCAGTCTGGCCATTTCAGTACCATGATGTTGTAATTGATGCAGTATGTGGTCTGGTATTGTCATGTTGGAAAATTCAAGGTCTTCTCTGAAAGAGACGATGTCTGGATGGGAGCATATGTTGTTCTAGAACTTGGATATACCTTTCAGCATTGATGGTGCCTTTCCAGATGAGTACGCAGCCCATGCCACACACACTCATGCAACCCCATACCATCAGAGATGCAGGCTTCTGAACTGAGCGCTGATAACGACTTGGGTTGTCCTTGTCCTCTTTAGTCTGGATGACATGGCATCCCAGTTTTCCAAAAACAACTTCAAATTTTGATTCGTTTGACCACAGAACAGTTTTCCACTTTGCCACAGTCCATTTTAAATGAGCCTTGGCCCAGAGAAAATGTCTGCGCTTCTGGATCATGTTTAGATATGTCTTCTTTTTTGACATATGGAGTTTTAGCCGGCAACGGCGAATGGCACGGTGGATTGTGTTCACTGACAATGTTTTCTGGAAGTATCCCTGAGCCCATGTTGTGATTTCCTTTACAGTAGCATTCTTGTATGTGATGCATTGCCATCTAAGATCCCGAAGATCACAGACATCTAGTATGGTTTTCCGGGCCCTGACCCTTACGCACAGAGATTGTTCCAGATTCTATGAATCTTTGGATGATGATATTCACTGTAGATAATGATAACTTTAAACTCTTTGCAATTTTTCTCTGAGAGACTGACTTTCTGATATTGCTCCACTATTTTTCGTCGCAGCATTGGGGGAATTGGTGATCCTCTGCCCATCTTGACTTCTGAGAGGCACTGCCACTCTAAGAGGCTCTTTTTATACCCAATCATGTTGCCAATTGACCGAGTAAGTTGCAATTTGGTCCTCCGACTGTTCTTTTTATGTACATTAAACTTTTCCGGCCTCTTAATTCTACCTGTTCCAACTTTTTTTGGAATGTGTAGCTCTCATGAAATCCAAAATGAGCCAATATTTGGCATGATATTTTAAAATGTCTCACTTTCAACATTTGATATGTTAAAAAATATAAGTTCATGCACTCGAAAAAATGCTGAGTTATAAACAACCCAAGTTAGGTTGAATATGAACAAACCCAGAAATTGGGTTGTTTGAATCCCGTGAATGGACCCATTCAAACAACCCAATTTCTTGGGTTGTTTATAACCCAGCATTTTTTAGAGTGTGAGATTTATAAATTATTATATTATATTCCTTTTTTTTATTCCCAATTTGTTCAGTGTCCCAACTTTTTTGGAATCGGGTTTGTATTTGCAAGTCATTTATGTCTTAAGTGAACATAAACAGTTGAGAAAGAACTGAGAAATTGAAAAAAGAATAACAGGAGTAAGCTATAATGGATCTGGGCCTGTATTTATCAAGCCTTTGAGAATTACTCACAAGAACACTGCTAAGAATTGACTTAAAGGACAACTCCGGTGAGCAATGAACCTACGGTTAAATAACAGATGGTTATCAGGTAGATCATTCTCTGTGATGCGTTTTCACGAAAATCGAAGCTAAAGAGTTGTATCTCTAAAAACAGATTAGCTTATAATGCTTGTCTGTGGGGCAAAGGGTAAGTGAAATTAAATCACTAATACCACTAACAAGGCTAAAAATAGCCTCACACTAACACAGTAGCATAATGAGGGTCCCTACATGCAAACTGAAGGATTGAGAACTTTGTAAATGTACAAACAGTTTACTAAGAAGATACTTTATAAACACAGTGCATTATGCGTTTACGGTCAGGGGGCTTCTTAAACAGTCTCGACGAGTAAGAGTAAAACAAATCTTGGCTTAAAGCTGCGCTTAACTTAGTTATCCAGCATCTCAGTCGTAATTTAAGTGAAGTGTAAGACTAAATCTTAAGTGTCAGTCTTAGAGACAATTCACAACACTGTGATGTGTCAATGAACAGCTGATGAACTGGTGGGAGGAAGAAGCGCTCCTGCTTGCTGAATTAGTAGCATAACATGTTATAAAATTTCAGCCCAACATTAAAAAGGGCTGACAAAAATGATGCCTGCTCTGTCCAAACCATACCGTTTGATTAACTGCTCGTTGTCAAACATTTCAAAAACATTCTTCAGATTTGTGCATGTCTCAATCTTCTTAATGCCCATCACAAGCCCCTACTGGCAACTCCTAACCACTTGAGAGACCTTTTGAGCTGTCTTAAATAACTGGGAGACAGGGGCGTAGCACCAAATTTTGGGCCCTGGGTACAAACCATCTTGCTGGGCCCCCGTACCATGTATGTGTACGTATAGAAAACGGACTTCCCTGCCTTGGGCCCTGGTTACTCAGTACCCTTTATCCCCCCAGTCCCACGCCCCTGCTGGGAGAGTAAGAGTGATTCTTTAAGAAATTTGATTTTATACTTAAGTTTTAAAGTAGGAGTAAATTTCATGAATTCTCTGCACTTAAGACTAAAATGGCACTTTGAGAAGCTTAATAAATACAGGCCCTGGTCTTAAAGTGCCAGCATACAAATGTACCGTATTAATAATCAACCAACAAAAAAAAGAAAAATTCTGCTCTTGACTGAATCACTTTTGTAACTTTAATAAGAGTAAATATATATTTAATTTACACACTAAAGACTTTATACATTTGCTTGAAGTTTTTCATTTTTTCATTTCATTTTCTTTTTTCTACTGTAGTTTGTTTTCTTTGCTCTTTCTTTATCGTTGTTTTTTGTCTACTTCATGCTTTTTTAGGCTAGTATTATTTATATTGATAAAAAATTAAAATTATATTGATAAATTGTGATGATAATTATGACATTTCAGTGGTATTAAAAATGTTGTGGTTAAAAAGGACAGAACAGAAACTGTGCATTATGGAATGTAAATCTCTTTCTGTCTGAGCCTTGGGCAATCTTGCGTAATTGACTTAACCCAGTGTGAAGTATAGCCACCTCCCTCAACACGGCCTCATTACTCTTCCACACTCCAGCTTGATTGCTTGCACCGTGATTCTTCACCCTTGAACCACAACCACAGGTATGTGGCTTACTCCATACTTCTTACATCCTTTGAGTTTATTTAATTACAGTTTTTTTTGTTGTTGTTGTATTTATTATTTTTAATTGCTTTTAATAAAGCTATGGAAGGAACTTATATCAGGCTAAATCTGTAAAATAGTTTGGGCAAAAATGCATAGACTAAACAGTTTTTTGTTTACTGCAGTTAATAAGGACACTTTCATATTTAATGACTTGTAAGGCACAGCCACTGACTGTTTTCACTAAAAAAATCTTGTTAATAGTTCACATAGTATCATAAAAGTAAGTAACCATAATTTCTGCAAGCAAATTTCTGCAAGCAAAAATGTTTGAAGCATAGATATGTATAAATATATGCCACATTCAACCACTCATGTTGGCGCATCCGCCATCTTACGTTTCGTCATCCACCATAAGAATTAATGCCATAACACTGCATACATAGCTTCTGGTATTAAAACCAGATCTAAGATTTAAATTCCAGAAGATGTCTCTGAGGAAAAGGTATGGTTTGTGTTTTTTCGTATTTACTCAATATTGCAAGTTTTTATTGTGTGTTAGCTGACACCTTCATCTTTTATTGTGTTAGTTCAAAAAATAATCTGCTGAAGTCTATTGTGTTGATATTCATACATGCGTCTAGCTATAGTTGCAGGCACACAATTAACTTGCTCTTAAGTCTTCATGGACCTGTGTTTTGACCGTTCCAATATGGCAGATGGCCCATAGAAACCACAGATAGAAACAGCCATCTATGTTATATATTACTATGGTTAGGACATATTTCCGAAGTGCTGTATTTTTTATATCTAAAAAGACTTATATTGTGACTTAATTTTTCCCCCCTAGATTTGGGGTTGTCATATTCATTAACACAGACACTAATTATCAGCAGAGGGTAATAAAGAGCAATTGGCAGTCAATTTGAGGAACGTTATCCACCCTTTTCCAACTCCAAAGCGGAATTTAATGAGATTACAATGTACTCTTCAACCATCAAACATTTAAAAGGAAATGTAAAAGTGTACTGCATTACAAGTGTACTAAATTACTACAGACCAAGAAAGCTCATTCATTTCAACAAAGCAATATCACAGATGTGATAAATATCTTTGTGGTAATATGATAAAAATGAAATTGGAAACTGGAACATTCAGTGATAAAATTTGTGATTTCTGTCATTATGCCAGACAATCAATATTGTATTTACCTGCTTTAAAACACTCAGTAAACACTCCTAATAGGTGTTAAAAATAAAAATGGGAAACAATCACATTTTAAAGCATCCGTGCGAAAAGCAAACCTGAAAGAGTTGTCCTAGACAGCAGAGGTACGTCTCTAAGATGTCTGTTTAAGAGCGCTTAATCTGGAAAACATCTGATAAATGTCTTAGATAAAGCAGTTTTACTCTTAAGACATTTGCTTAATGTCTATTTAGTGTCTGACAGGAAACTTCTTAGAGACATATTGCAGAAGTAAATGTAGACATCAAATAGATGTCTCCGTGATGTGCGTGCGCTATCCGTGGTGAGGATTTGGGGAGAAAAAAAACAAGAGATTAGTGATTGTTTTAGTTAATCTTGAACTCTTGAACTTTTTCATACTGTTACATTGGAATACAAAGGAAAAAAAGATAAAAGAATCAAAAGGAAATGAATGCATCGACTGAAAAGTGCTCTTGTCATATATAACACCATCACATTAAAATACCAAGCATTACGTTGTTCTCCTAATGTTTGAGAATAGAACATGAAGGAAATTGTACAGCTTGTTCAGTCAAACTGGCTGATATGAATATGGATTTTTTGTGGCGCAACCTTATGATCTAAAATGATGTTTCAGTCTTTTTGATTGAAATTTCCCCAAACCTCCCATAATATAAAACACTGTTGGCATATTGGATGCAATAAACATGACTTAGGTCAAAATATAAAAAAGGACAGGAAACTTTTCATAGACTGTTAATGGTTAAATCGTAAATTACACACAATATATTCCATATTGTAAGGCATATTTTGGTATGATGGCATTTTGACCAATTTAAAAGAAAATGTCGGGGTGAAATATGACCCACACTTGTTCTTGTCAAGTTTTCTGTGCTAATTTCCCATCCGATCTTTACTAAGGACACAATTTCAAGCCTTTGTTCATCAGTTTCTTCTATATTACTCGAAGGGAAGCCATGGGAAACACACAGAGTGGAGGGATTCCTAGAGAGATCCTGGATGACCTCAAGCTGACCACCAGGTTCTCTGAAGCTGACATCACCCAGTGGTACGAGAACTTCCAGAAGCAGTGTCCTACAGGTCGCATCACACTAAAACAGTTTGAGGAGATCTACGGCAAATTCTTCCCCGACAGTGACGCCAAGGCCTATGCCCAACACGTTTTTCGGTCCTTTGACGCGAATGATGATGGAACATTAGACTTTCAGGAGTACATTGTTGCTCTTCACATGACCTCTTCAGGCAAGTCCACCTTGAAGCTGGAGTGGGCCTTCTCACTGTTTGATGTGGACAAGAATGGTTACATCACAAAACCTGAAATGATTGAACTCAGCCAGGTAAGAAATTGAATAGAAAGGTTCAATTTTGCTAAAAAGGTTCTATAATGACAAGAAAGAACCCTTTTGGCACAAAGGTTCTTTAGGCTATTATTCATTAACATTATTCTGCATCATTTTGTAGTTGTAATTACATTATTGTTTATTCAACTGTTTTAGTAACTTAATATCACATTTTAATCATGCTGATTTCAGGAGGAGAAAAACTGAAATGGCACTCTTCATAAAATGAGACAAATATATACATTTTCTAACCCCCATATCTTGAATTATGTGATCATTCACATGCATTCATAAATGCATTTGAATACACTGAATAATACAGTGAAATGTTTGTCAATAATATGAAATATTTAATCCGGAAACTACAAAACAAATGATAATGAATGAATCCAAAAAAGGTTCCATATAGAACCTTTTTCCTGGTTACAAAAAACCCTAAATGGTTCTTTTGATTGAACCCTTAAAAGGGGTCTATAAGGAACCTTTTAGGAATTCCAAATACCTATAGCGCCAATAAAACCTTTTCTTCTGAGTGTATTCTGTACAGCTGCCATCCTACTGGAGAAACCACCATTACACAGATTTACTCAGTTCCCAACATATCTATCACAGCATGTACTATGAAAAAAATATTATGTTTTTCTAAACTCACCTAAAGGATTATTAGGAACACTTTTCAATTTCTCATTAATGCAATTATCTAATCAACCAATCACATGGCAGCTGCTTCAATGCATTTAGGGGTGTGGTCCTGGTCAAGACAATCTCCTGAACTCCAAACTGAATGTCAGAATGGGAAAGAAAGCAAAAGAAATTGTTTTAAGCAATTTTGAGCATGGCATGCTTGTTGGTGCCAGACGGGCCAGTCTGAGTATTTCACAATTTGCTCAGTTACTGGGATTTTCACGCACAGCCGTTTATAGGGTTAACAAAGAGTGGTGTGAAAAGGGAAAAACATCCAGTATGTGGCAGTCCTGTGGGCAAAAAGGCCTTGTTGATGCTAGAGGTCAGAGGAGAATGGGCCGACTGATTCAATCTGATAAAAGAGCAACTTTGACTGAAATAACCACTCGTTACAACCGAGGTATGCAGCAAAGCATTTGTGAAGCCACAACACACACAACCTTGAGGCGGATGGGCTACAACAGCAGAACACCTCACCGAACACCACTCATCTCCACTACAAATAGGAAAAAGAGGCTACAATTTGCACGAGCTCACCAAAATTGGACAGTTGAAGAGTGTCCAAGAAAAAATGTTGCCTTGTCTGATGAGTCTCGATTTCTGTTGAAACATTCAGATAGTAGAGTTAGAATTCTGCATAAACAGAATGAGAACATGGATCCATCATGCCTTGTTACCACTGTGCAGGCTGGTGGTGGTGGTGTAATGGTGTGGGGATGTTTTCTTGCCACACTTTAGGCCCCTTAGTGCCAATTGGGCATTGTTTAAAAGCCATGGCCTACCTGAGCATTGTTTATGACCATGTCCATCCCTTTATGACCACCATGTACCCATCCTCTGATGGATACTTCCAGCAGGATAATGCACCATGTCACAAATCTCAAATCATTTCAAATTAGTTTCTTGAACATGACACTGAGTTCACTGTACTAAAATGGCCCCCACAGTCACCAGATCTCAACCCAATAGAGCATCTTTGGGATGTGGTGGAACGGGAGCTTCATGCCCTGGATGTGCATCCCACAAATCTCCATCAACTGCAAAATGCTATCCTATCAATATGGGCCAACATTTCTAAAGAATGCTTTCAGCACCTTGTGAATTCTGATGTTCTTTGTTAGCTTGAAGAGTGTCCATTCTGTACCACTAGCATCACACAAACAGGTTTCCTCCTGAACACTCTCTCCATCTGTCATTGGTCCGAAAAACAGATAGTCCCACCCCCAGAATTACTGTTAACTGAAACTTGTGGAACAACTGCAGTTATGGAAGAACAAAAATAAATGACAGACTAATAATTAAATGAAGAGTAATGGAATTCTATGTAGAGATAATTAAAGGGCCACTTAAAATACCAACACTCTTTGCAAATACATTAAGATAAAACATTATTAACGTAAACTCTGTCCATTTATATGTTCTGTTTTACTGTAAAATTTTGTGGCCGAAGTGGAGCCATTGCATTTAATATCGAGGCTTATTCGGATTATCTTTTTTTTATCGTTCATCATCTGGAAAAAATAATTCTGAAAGTGATTTCAAAGTTATGGTTTTAAACTTTGCCTTTTTTGAGCTAATTAGCATTAACATTTCAGTTAAACAGTTTGTCCCAGGAACTTTTTCCGCCAACCTGTTGCTGTCTGCCTTTTCATTGCGGTGTAAAGTACCATGAAGATTAGGCAAATTAGTTTGTGACCTAGGATATAATGTGCCAGTGAAATGGTAACACTAGTTTAGAGTCCAATTCTCTCTATTAAAGGGTTAGTTTACCCAAAAATGAAATTTCCTTCATTAATGACTCGCCCCAATGTCGTTCCACACCCGTAAGACATCTGTTCATCCTCGGAATACAGTTTAGGATATTTTAGATTTAGTCCGAGGCCTTTCTGTTCTCTGAATGTAAGTGTATGCCCACTTGCTGTCCACGTCCAGAAGGTAATGAAAACATCATCAAAGTAGTCCATATGTGACATCAGTTGGTTAGTTAGACTCTTTTGTAGCGTCGACAATACATTTTGGTCCAAAAATAACAAAAAATACGACTTTATTCAGCTTTGTCTTCTCTTCCGTGTTCTCAAATAAAGATTCAAACGTTCATGAATCATGATGCGGATCGCGTGACAAACTGGCAAACTGCTGAAATCACGTGATATTGGCGATATGAATCACGAATCAATCTGCTGATTCATGACCGTTTGATTCTTTATTTGAGGTTTGAAAACAAACGCGGAAGACAATGCTAAATGAAGTCGTATATTTTTTTAATTTTTGGACCAAAATGTATTGTCGACACTTCAAAAAGAGTCTAACTAACCAGCTGTTGGTTAACTAATAAACTGTGTTCAGAGGATGAACGAAGGTCTTACGGGTGTGGAACAACATTGTGGGGTGAGTCATTAATGAAAGAAATTTAATTTTTGGGTGAACTAAGCCTTTAACTAGTAGCTTATTAGCATGTATATTAAAATATAAGCTGTTTATTATTACTTATACTTATGAAGCAAATATTAATGCCTTATTCTGCATGACCATATTATACATCCCTTAATCCTACTTTATAAATCACTCAGATTCCAAATGTGAGGTAGTTAGGGGTTCTCAGGGTTTTGTTTTATTTCTGTGATCTATATGTGCATTTTAAGATGCTCTGATGGCAAAAAAAATTGATAACAATAGCTTGAAAACCATGTCAGTGGGCAGATATGACTGATATTCCATTTTTGTCAGTGAAGAAAGTAAACATATGGTTAACTGATATTTATATGTTTTGTGAATCATTTTCACGTTAATTTACTGAAGGCACCAGGAAAGGTAACCAAGTGTATTAAATTAATTCAAAATATGCACACATTCATTACTAATTTTATGCCCAATACAGGCTGAAAGAAATTGAGCTTTTGTATTTACTGAAGACTACAAATGGAATTATATTAGTATACAATATGTAGCCTACACATTCATCATAAATTTTAGGCTATGCCTAATCTGAAAACAGAAAACAGCTTTGTTAATATTTCGTGTTTGTTAACTACAATATGAATCACATTGCATATAGGTCTATTTTTCATTCAAAATGGTGACATTAGACAAAATTGTATTAACTTGGCATCATTAATTTGCGCTCAGCCTAAGCAGCTTCTTTGTGAGCATAAAGCCCACCTACTCTGATTTGATTGGTTTTCTCAAATATTTTGACATTGACGAGCGGTGACAGACCAATGAGTGTCAGATGAACGCACGCACCTCTGCTTCTGACGTGCGCTCTGCTCGGGCCGCTGCAGATTGAAGAACACGCTGATTAACGCAGGCTAAAAAACGGGACAAAGCCAAAGCCTCCCGCCAGTTTCATATGTTTTAAAGGTTAATCCCATATTGAAGCTGTCTGAAAAAGGGCCAAGTGACGCCCATGCTACTTTCCAGTTCCCATTGCATTTAGTTCTCTGCATATAAGCTAAATAAATCATGAATCCCGTCGTTGGTCCATCGGCCGTATTTCTTTCAACTCCATTGTTGATTCGAATAGCAAAAAACTATGAACAGTTTAGTTTGTGGCCAACAAAAAGTTCCTCCCGCAGATTTCGCTCATGTTCAAATTTGCCACATTTACCAACAAAAAGTTGCTTGATTTGAAAGTGACTTATGTGCGAGCTGTGATTCATATATTCCTACACTATTGACATTTAGCAATTTCCCTTTTTTCCTGCTAAATCTCACCAGTGTGATTGGTAAGCTTGCCTGGTGGGGCGACACCACACCTAAGTCATAAGGGATCACGGCTGATTGAATGTGTCTCAGACTAAGAGTCAGGTCGTTTAGACAGTGGCGATTAAACCATAAAGAGCATTTAACATCAAAGCGGACCTGAGATCCGTGATTAGAAGCATAGACTGACATCACCCTTAAGTCTGTGCTCTATAAGAACTCATTGCGGTGGGAGGCAGAAGGATTCAGTGGTGGGTACTGAGAGAGAGATAAGCGCCTCAATGTGCAATCAGGATTTAAGACCACGGACACAGGGGGATTCAATGACATGTCAACTCTTAAGCCTTCTTCTCAGAAATGGCCGATCAATTTCTCAGGGAGTAGTATAGGGTGTCAGACAGAGATGTTGCAGATGAATCAACAGAATAAATGATATCCCTTATTTATGTTATATCATCAGGAGACAGTCAACTTTCATTAAAAGATAAATAGTGTAATATTTTTTTTCTGCTGGATTATGACGACACTGTAAACCCGAATAAGTTGGTAAAAAAAATTACAATTGAGGACATTCAATTGCTTCAAATCCTTTAGATTGAAAAATGTAAAGTTCAAGTGAGCAGAACTCACAGATTTCTATTTTGCTATCATCAAATATTTGAGTAACACAATTCACAAAAATATCATGTAATCTCAAATCTTTAGTAGTGAAAACTTGATTTAACTAGCTAATTCAATAAATGTCACCATGCTAGTGCTTTGGTAACATGAGCGTAGCTCTTTCTGAATGAGGGAAAGCAATATAATACATTTAACATACATCTGTTCTCAAAGTAAGTTCATGCTCCACTCGTCACCTAAATGGAAACTCTAAAAAAAAAACCCAATGTAACAGAAACTCTTCTAAACTAGCATAACAAAACATTAAACAATAAATCGCTTAATGTTGTTGACAGAGACTAGCGCTCCTCATAAATATTACACACTGAACATTTTATGTCTGTTTCATTAATGTTAATCAAGCCATTGAGGTATCATGGGGAAAAAAAGTTGGATATATATTTTGTCCTATATATTTGGTTTTGACTTGGTGTTTGCCAAATTTGGTGTAATTACCAGAGTTTTTAAGGTATGGTTGCTAGGTGATTTTTGTTTCGGAACCTTCAAAAAAGAAGAAAAAAAATCCTCAAAATCGAGTTCAATTCGATGTAGCAGTATTTTTTGTGTCTAATTCCAGCAAATCATACATCATTTTGAACGTTTTTTTTAATAGTAGATGTTAATAATGATATTAATAATTTGCTCATTGCACCTCATTTTGCCAGGATGGGTCACATATAACTTTGATTTACACAAGATGTTCATGTCGGCAGTTTAGAAGTGATACTGTTCATCCAGAGTAATACCATAGTGATTGTGTTATTATTAAAGCTTGTTAGCAGGTCCTCAACTCAAAGCTCCACCACAATGGTAACCAAAACACTACAGATCAAACGGTTAGTTCACCCAAAAATGAAATTGATGTCATTAATGACTCACCCTAATGTCGTTCCACACCCGTAAGACCTCCGTTCATCTTCAGAACACACTTTAAGATATTTTATATTTAGCCCGACAGCGTATCTAAGTTTATGCACACTATACTGTCCATGTCCAGAAAGGGAATAAAAACATCATCAAAGTAGTCTATATGTGACGTCAGTTAGTTAATTAGAACATCTTGAAGCATCGAAAATACATCCAAAAATAGCAAAAACTATGACTTTATTCAGCATTGTCTTCTCTTCCACGGTTGTTTTCAAACCTCAAATAAAGATTCAAATGGTCCGTTTGGATCTTTATTTGAGGTATGAATAAAGTCGTAGTTTGTGCTATTTTTGGACCAAAATGTATTTTCGATGCTTCAAGAGATTCTAATTAACCCACTGATGTCACATATGGACTACTTTGATGATGTTTTTATTCCCTTTCTGGACATGGACAGTATAGTGTGCATACACTTGCATACGCTCTCGGACTAAATATAAAATATCTTAAACTGTGTTCTGAAGATGAACGGAGGTCTTACGGGTGTGGAACGACATTACGGTAAGTCATTAATGACATAAATGTAATTTTTGGGTGAACTAACCCTTTAAAACTTTAAAATAAAGCTTCTATTCACTCATCTTTCTAAAAAATGCTAAATTTCAACATTTACTTTCCCAATTTAAGCATGATGGGAAGTGAAAGTCCTGCTTGCTTGAGTCCTGCATATGTTGCTTCAGTGAAAAATATCTGTACTAGTTTTTACTGGACCAAAATGTTTTCAGAAAATATAACTAATTTAAGTTACAGCAAAGTGATTGAATTGAGTTGGTTGGATAAAACTACTTTATACACAAAATACACCGATTCTTCTTCAGTCAGTTGTGTTGTAATAACACAAAGTTTTTGCATTGAAAATAAACCTTTCATGTTCATAAAAACTAAGTTGGTTGTGTGGAACCACTGCCCATCATTGAATTGAATAGTTTAAAGCGTCAGTGTTTGGGTTTCTTGATTGAAAACATGTTATTTCAAAACGAAAACACCAAGTTAAATCAAAAAGTAAGTATTTCAAGCAACATTAACATGAAGCATTCACATTTGAAACCGAAAACTCATATAGTGGTGTTGAATTAAAATTAACTGTTTAGTGAAAAGCACACCCTATAGAAACAGATAGATCACCCCAGAATAAAAATGATTATTTTGTATTTTACTCTCACCATTCCAAATCAGTAAGGAGAAAGTTCAAACTGCATCGCATTCAATAAAAATCAATGGGGGTTGTCATTGTCAAGTTACAAATATGACCCAAAGCCTGCTCACACCGGGGAAAATAACCGGTGTGCTGTCCATACCAACGCAACATAACATTTCCTTTTCAGCATTTCCTTCAGCATAACATATGTTATAGATTGACATCTGAAAAATTGCAGACTGATTGATTTAATTGAACGTCTGTTCAGTGTCATGCAGATTTATATTTTAGGTTAGAAGTGCACTCCAGATACGGCTGTCCTCTTTATCTTGCTAAAGCTCTTAAGTAAGATTGGTACAGCTGGCACTATTTCATCTGTTTGTATTGAACTATTGTTAGGTAACTTCAGTTACATTAGGGTAAGTCAAATCAGCATGCAAACAAATCACTAAACAAGCAAGTTAAGCTCTAAAGGAGGAGTAAGACAGATATAGCACTCAGGTCAAGCAGACTATACATTTAGCACATAGCCTAAGAGAATCCATTAAAAAAAACTGAGCTAAGCATGGATTACAGAACAAAATAACCTCTTGTGCGTCATAAGATGTTAACCCCCCCCAAAAAAGGTCCATGTATTGGCCAACAATAAAAACCTGAACAGAGGTCTGGACAGAAAAAGTCGTAATAATTATTTATTAAAGGAATATACTATTACTATACTCAGTGCCATCACTCGCTGGGTGAAAAGTTGTGATGAGATTTCAAGATACCACGCATTTTAATCTGAGGGGGAACCTAGCAAACCCATAGCCTGCCCCTAAAGCGATTTCAAGGTGGTCCACAGCATTAATGCTCACCAGGGGCCCCGGTAACCCTAGCTACGGCCCTGACTTTACTATTCTATTAAGTTCTACAGTGTTATAAAGGTCTTGACATACTTGATTCAGCTCTCTCTGATTTCTCATCAGGCCCTTTTCAAACTCATTCCCAAAGAGAAGCAGGCAAATCTTCCCAGCGATGAAAACACACCAGAGAAGAGAGCAGAGAAACTCTGGGCCATCTTTGGGAAAAAGGACAATGGTAAGAAAAAATGATCCTTTCTTAGTTTTTAATTTCTTTCTTAGTAATTTATGGACGCCTGTTACCGCCGCCAAAAAAAAAGGTCGTTGTGTCTTTCCTTTTTCTTTCACAGTTTACATGTCACAATTTGGACTGTAGCTTTACACTGTAAAAAAATACCAACATTTTTAAAAAAGTCTGAAAAAATAAAGCACAATGTGTTGTATAAATATGAAGGAATTTTCCGTATTGGTTGTTTACAGGTGTTTTACCTGTATTTTGAATTACACATTGCATTAAGGTCCTTTCACACCGGACGCGTAACGAATAAGCAAATATTTCGCGTCAAAACCATTCACATCAGCCGCGACACGGATTTGCGACGTTTCAGAGCTCCAACATTCCAAAACATTCGCAGCGACAGCTGAGAAAACACAGGCACTTCATCATTCAGTGAAGATGAGCTTTTCATTTTATTTAAAGGGCCGAGAGTAAGGTTTTGGGTGCCGTCAGTCTTAGAACAGAGTCTGAAGGGGAGGATGCTAATCTTGAACAGGAGCTAAAACTTTATCATGGCCGGTTCTTTCTAAAGTCTGTGGGACAATTTGAGGATCTCCTCCAGAGACGGCAACGCATCTGACGAGACAATCTGACGCGCACTTCAGGGAATCGATCCGAACAGATGTTTCCAGTCGAGTCACATGTAAACATTTCAGTGCCACAGACGTGATGGCAACACGTTCACTTTCCATAATCGCAGACACAATGTTTAGAAAAAAATCAACTATTTATAAAAGGTATATTGTTATTATACTAACTTATAAGTTAAGTTATTGCTGTCTGTATCATACAGTGGGCAAACACAGCTGCAGCTGTACAGCTTACAGTTGTAATCTCATGAGAAATGCCATGCCTGGCAAAGGTTAAAGTTGATTGAATAGCTTGTGACATCAACTGGACATTTCTTCACCTTTGTTTCCTTTTATGTGATTGGTTGAAGCCGTTTTTGTCGCCGCTAGAGTAAAAAAAAAAAAAATCAACATCGAAACGAAAAAAATAAATGTCGTTTTTTCGCCTCAGCACCAGTGTTGCCAACTACTTTAACCAACTAATTGGTTAAAGTAATTAAAGTAATTGCCAACTAATTTTCAGAGGAAGTTGCTAAAGGCAGATCGTTTTGTTGCTAAAAGTTGCTAAATGACATTGTGACGTAATTCTCCATGACATTATTACGTAATCGCAACGCAAAACTACATAGATATTATTTGAAATGCTAATTTTGATTTGTTTGTAAAACTTGTGTAGAAATTATAAATTTGTCCTTTTAAAAAACAATTGTGACTTGCTAACCAAACAATTGTACTCTGAACTATATGCATTTAAATTATTTTGCTAAAAATGTGAAATCCGTGCATGTGCTACTTCTGGTGCACTCAACAAATAATTTTTGCTACTGCTGCTGCCTGCAGTGCAGCGGCAGTGCCTGACTATAGACCTGTGTAGCCCCAACCCCACTCACTGTCTTTTCTCTTCCAGTTTTTACAGCTATTTCCACAGCGATCTTCGGGAATTATGAATTAACTGCTCAGTCTATTTAACTAGCTTGTACGTGTGCTGTTTTAATTAGAGTCACTTTACAAAAGTTGCCAAATAAATGTTAAAAATTGCTAAATTTGTTGCTAGGTGCTTTTTTGGAAAAAAAGTTGCTAGTGTAGTCGGAAAAGTTGCTAAGTTGGGAACACTGCTCAGCACATTTGTGTTCGGTGTGGAAGCGCTCATTACACAAACAGCTGATCGAAGAAAAAAAAAACATTGCACGAATTATGCGCACGTGAAAATCGCGTCCAGTGTGAAAGGGCCTTATAGTCTGTGTTTTAAGGGTAACGGAAATTTCCGTAAAATTACTGGATAATACGCTGGAAGAAAATTACCAGTACATTTTCCGTTATTTATTTTTTACAGTGTATAACTCACAATTGCACATTTTTATCTTACAATTCTGAGACAACGGTCTGAATTGCCAGACATAAACTCGCAATTGTGTGGAAAGTTTTTTTTTCAGAACTGTGAGATATAAACTCGGAATTGCAAGGGGGAAAATCTGAATTAAGGCCTGGTCCACACAAACACGGGGATTTTTATAAGCAGTTTCTCCCTCCTCTGTCCACATGAAAATGCAAAACCCGCTATAAAGCACTGTCAAGCGCATGCCAAACCAACAGGTGACAGTCTAACCCTAACCGTAAAGCCATGTTGGCCAATGAAGCCTGAATATTTTTTTATTGTCAGTTCCGGTTCTGACGTAACAAGCCAAAATCTCCAGTTTTGCTGTCCACATGACATCACTGCAACCCGAGTTTCTAAAAATGTTCACCCTGGCAGAAGTCTTCAAAAAAAGTTTGGTTTCAGTGTCCGGATACTGCATTCGCGTGTGGACAACCTGCCAAACCGCGAAGAAAAAACTGTGGTGTTGAAAATACCTGTGTTGGTGTGAACAGGGCCTAATATATAAACTCACAACTGCAATTTAAAAAGTCAGAATTTATCTCACAATTCTGAGAAAAACAGCAGAACTGTGAGATAGAAACTGACAGATGTGAGAACATTTTTTTATGTTGGCAACAATTATTGGCACCCTTTTATTAAATACTTTTTGAAACCTTGATCCTTTAGCCAAGATAACAGCTCTGAGTCTTCTTCTATAATGCCTGATGAGTTTGGAGAACACCGGACAGAAGATCAGAGACCATTCCTCCATACAGAATCTCTCCAGATCCTTCAGATTCTCAGATCCATGTTGGTGCTTCTTCTCTTCAGTTCATCATTATTTCCTATAGGGTTCAGGTCAGGGGACTGGGACGACTATGGCAGAAGCTTCATTTTGTGCTCAGTGACACATTTGTGTGTTGATTTTGGTTTTGGAACATTGGCCTCATAGAAGATCCAACCATGGTCCATTATAAGATTTCTAGCAGATGCCGTCAGGTTTAGATTTTTTATCGGCTGTTATTTACTAGAATCAATGATGCCATATATCGGAACAAGATGTCCAGGACCTCCAGCAAATTTTTTTTAAATAAAATAGGCCCACAACATTAAAGATCCAGCAGTATATTTAACTGTGGGCATGTTTCATTTTTTTCCATGAAACACATCTGGGGGGTTTTCTGCAAAAAAACTTTTCTTTTCTTTTTTTTTTCACCTGACCACAGAACCAAGTCCCTTTTGACGTTCCAGTCGTGTCTGACAACTGAATATGCTGTAGTTTGTTTCTGGATGAGCGAGGAGGATTTTTATTAAAATCCTACCAAACAACTAGTGGTGATTTAAAGGGGTTGTTCGATTTTTTTTAAAGGCTTTCTGACCCCAAGACTCAACTAATCTCTGTGATTCTCCATCTGTGATCTTTGAGAGTCTTTGTCCATTCAAACTCTCCTCCTCACCGTGCATTAGGATGATATAGACACATGTCCTCTTCCAGATGGATTCATAACATATTTAGGTGATTTGAATTTCTTAATTATTGCCCTGATGATGAAAATGGGAATTTTCGATGCTTTAGCTATTTTCCTACAGTCACTCTCTATTTTGTGAAGCTCAACAATCTTTTGCTGCACATCAGAACTATATTCTGTGGTTTTACTCATTGTGATGAATGATTAAGGGAATTTGGCCTTTGTGTTTCCTCATATTTATACTCCTGTGAAACCAGACATCGTAGCTGGACAGTTTCATGCTCATAGTCACCCTGGGGCCTATTGCACAAAACTAGGATAAGGGATTAAGCCGGGATATCTTGGATATCGTAATCCCTTAGCCTAGTTTTGTGCAATAGGCCCCTGGTGTGATAAAAATGTAAATATTAATGGGAATATTTTACTCATAACATTTTTAGGGGTGCCAATAACTATTGCCAACATGTTTTGGAAAAGTATTTCTCTCATAATGTGATTTACCTCCTTCTTTCCATTCTTTACCCTTCAATGAAAGGTTAGATTTTTGCGGCTTTTTAAATAAAATCAAAATGATAAACATTGCAGATTCATTTTTACAGCCATCTTTGATCATATTTACCAGGGGTGCCAATATTTATGAGCACAACTGTATTTGCCAATTTTTCATATCAACAGAAAAATATACCGGGATAACCTGGCTTTTCTTGAGACTCCCCTGCTTCACAGCATAATGATCATATGCTAAAGCCCGCCCACATGTTAACATGATTGGTTAGAACATTCTAAAGAAACACCAGCGATTTCAAACCGCTTTTTTGAGGCTGTGTTTGGTTAACTGCAGTTTTCAAGAGAAAATACTCAACAATGGTGTTGACTTATGAATGTATGCACATGGTTGCATATTAGCACATTATAAACAGCACATAGCTATTGAAAACTTGATTTTCACCACAGGGGGTTAAATATTTTTTGGCGGAAATCGGTTTTCATAGATATGACAACATTTTCATAGTGAATTCTCTCTCACGCATGCAGAGCGGATCGCAGAGGGGGAGTTCATCCAAGTCGTCGAAGACAGCGAGACTGCGCTACGGCTCATTCAGTATGACCATAAATGATCCAACATAATCATGATCATGCAAACGGCAGTTTTGTCATGCTTGACTTCATGTGAATTTGTTGTGTATTAAATGTGCTCATTAAAGATTTACCATTCTTAATTTGTCACCATTGTTTTGCTAGTTTTTTATATTTATTAAGAACTAGATACAAATTGTGCATTTTATTTGAACCGTAATATCTCATTTAAAGGTGCGCTGTGTAAATTTGAGTGGCAACTAGTGGTGAGGTTGTGAATAGCAAACACCCACCGCTCACCCTTCCATTACGAAGCACGTAGAGAAGCTACGCTGGCCGACACTGGAAAAAGATGGCATCATCTGAGACAACAGAAAGTATAGCGCTCTGTAGAGCAGTTTGTCTGTTTAGGGCTACTGTAGAAAGATGGCCCCGCAAAATGGTGACTTCACTATCGGGACCCGCAGGACCCCACTTTTTATTACGTGACCTTAACTAATTTGTACTCACATCAGAAAATAAGTACAATGTATTATATTGTGTTTATATTGCAAAACACTTTTGCTGATATTGAGGTGGGATACAGGTAAGTTTTAAGGAAGTGTATGTAAGATTGTGGCCAAAACTGGTACTGCAATCCCTTTCAAATCACTGTAGAGCAGTGTATCCCCTCTCCCCCTCCCCCTGACTCGAGGCTGCCAGATCCAACAGGAACGTTTGTAGATCTGCAGCTGTGGTAACTAGAGCAGAGCTGGCAACCCGGATGCCGAAACACTAATGACTTCGTGATTGGTAGATAGCTGGAGGGCGGAGCTTCAGGCCAAAACACAACATGCCAACATCAACATCAGTTGAGGGCTGCAACAACAACTTTTCAATGACAATATCCTGTCCGGACTAACTGTTGTCATTGATATAAGTATTTGAAATGAACATGATTTCTTAATGTCTAGTGAGATCAGAGCCATTTTATGATTAACTGAAATACATTTCTTACATACAGCTCCTTTAAGGGTAGGGTTAAGTGTAAGGGAAGGGTCATCAGGGTAATTATTAATGTAACTACAGAAATTAACTTCACTGTAAAAAAAAAAAAAGTATTTAAAAAATAAGTTATCTGGTTGCCTTAAAATTTTAGAGAACTTTTTTGAGAATCGACAACCTTTTATTAAAATATTATTAAAAGATTTTGTAAGCATATTGGGTAGTTGAGTGTTTTATTTCTTTTTTATTTGTGATGACGCAGTGAAACATAATAAATTGTGCTATTTTCATGTTTTATCAAACAAATGCATGTGGTTCAGATACAACAATATTTTGAGTTTCTATTTATTAAACAAATTTCCTTCATTGTATCAACTCAAATTTTTAATTTCAATAAACTCAAAATTTTAAGGCAACCAGGTTACTTACTTTTTTAAGTTAAACCAACAAAAAACAACCAATTTTTTCTACAGTGTAGTAGTTAAGGCCACCTATACAGTGGGTCGACCTGCGGTGTATATAGATTGAAATGTATATATATATATATATATATATATATATATATATATATATATATATATATATATATATATATATATATATATATATATATATATAGCATTTCTGTCAATAGAGCCTCACAAATATTACACACTGCACCTTTACGAGTAGATTTCCGGCCTGCTTTTGTTGAATTAGTGGTTTGTTTGCATGCCACTTTTAATCGCATACCTTATACAGCCTAATTATAACAGACTTTTTTAGGTTGCAGGTTTTATGTTCAGTTGATGTATGCTGTTTGTAAAATGTATTGTGATTGAAACCAATGAAGTTGTTGAAGATGTTTGATTATTCCCTCATGTTAAGATGGTGTCATTGCGGGGTTTTTTTTTTCCTCCATCCAAACAAGCTTTACATGGTTTATTTTTGCACTATATATTACATTTTATTCCTAATATTGCATTACAATGGTGGAAAGATGACACATCAGAAGTTTTTTTTTACATTTTTGGTTAGTTTTTGATTTGAATATTCAGTCTTTGGCCTGGGTTGATAAAAAATGACAACAAATGCAATTGTTTACCATAACTGCCTGCTGTAACCGTGAGACATTATTCCCTTAAAACATAAGAAAAAATATTTCTCCTCTCTTGTCCTTTGTGATTTAGATTTTTTTCCGTACTGTTTCTCATTCTCTCCGTCTCTCACTTGATCCCTGTCTCTTACTGAGGAGATTATTCTCATAATCTTCTGTCCAGCTTTCGAAAGCATCTGTCTAAAGCTGCTGGAATTCCTCTGTTTGTTGTAATCTGTCCATCATTCCATCTTGTCGTATATTCAGATTATGTGATATTGTGCATGGCGCTCTTATTAAAAAAAAAAATTAATGAAGTGAAGAATGATTACAGAGGTTAACATAACCTAAAGAGCCAGATGTCATCCGAATGAGCCTTCCAGACATAATTAAAAACGTTCTTAGAATTCCTGAAGCTAAAATCTGAGAGTGAACACAAATTTGAAGAAAGATTTTTGGAACGAAGAGGACATTCATTGTTTTGTTTTTTCCATTTTTATTATTATTATTTTTTAACAAATATTTTACAAAGAGTAAAAGAATGTTTGATCTACATTTTGCAATTGTTCAACTGTAAGGACTTTTAATGCTTAGATTACTGTCCAAAATGATTTGATGCATCATAATATTGAGAAAAAAATGAAAGGGAAAGAACCCCCACATGTGTTTATTCGGAATATTACGTGAATAAAGGGATATTTCAATAGCTGCAAAGCATGTAAACATCTTTTTTTTCAGAATAAAGGCTTAACCAAAGTATGAATCCTAAACTTGGTCACTGATGCTACTGAGGATGAAGGGCTTCCTGCAGTTCAGGGCGTTCCTCTGTACAAATGTCCCGTTCAGAGCCAGACCTTATTATGTGCCGTCCACGTCTCCTCAGCACATTTCATCATTCCCTTCCCTCTCTAAAGCATCTTCCATCTCATCCAGTTCTCTCTCGCAGTCTTCGCATCCCTCTCTCCTGCATCCCCCCACCAGTACCAGTCCGTGAGGACTTTTTGCCCCCACCATACCCCCACCAGATCCTTCCTCCCTGGGGGTCCACATAGTGTCGATAAACGCACCCTTCTGACATTGCTGAACCAGTCGGCTGACAGAGTAGAGGCTCCCGCCACCGGTCGTGATGACCTCATCATAGGGCGGCGCGTGGTTGGCGGCGCGGGCCTCCTCCAGACGGATCCGGGCACGGTGCTTCATCTCGATCAGAGTTTTGGTGTAAGAGTTTAGGGTGAATACGGCAGCTGCCATGCAACAGCTGAAGGAGATCCACGCCATACTGTGGAGGAGCAACAATGGAAACTTAAAGGGAAACTTCACCGCTTTTTCATATTAAACTGTTATTCTCTTAACTAAAACGACTTGATACATCCCTCTCTCGTCTGAGTGCGTGCACTTAATCGCTCTGACGCGCGGTGACGATCTGATAGCATTTAGCTTGGCTCACTAAGCCCAGTTCATTCACTATGGTACCAAACAGAGATCAAGTTAGAAGCGACCAAACACCTCCACGTTTCCCTATTTAAATACAGTTACACTGATAGTTGAACGATCAAGTATGGTGACACAAAATAAAACGCGGCGCTTTTCTAAGTGGATTAAAAAGGAGAACTATAATGTATGGTGGAATAGCACTTCTGAAAGTACTTCGACTCGGCGCAGTAAAAATTCCTGGCCGAAAAATCCTCCCTCATCTCCCCCTCCCCCCCCTCTTATTTCTGTCAATAGGGGGGAGGGGGAGATGAGGGAGGATTTTTCGGCCAGGAATTTTTACTGCGCCGAGTCGAAGTACTTTCAGAAGTGCTATTCCACCATGCATTATAGTTCCACTTTAACCCGCTAAGAAAAGCGCCACGTTTTATTTTGTGTCACCATACTTGATCGTTCAGCTATTAGTGTAACTGTATTTAAATAGGGGAAACGTGGAGGTGTTTGGTCGCTTCTAACTTGATCTCTGTTTGGTACCATAGTGAATGAACTGGGCTTAGTGGGCTAAATGCTATCAGATCGTCCCCGCACGTCAGAGCGATTAAGTGCACGCACTCAGACGAGAGAGCGATGTATCAACTTGTTTAAGTTAAGGGAATAACAGTTTAATATGAAAAAGCGGTGAAGTATTTGAAGTTTGAAGCTAAAAATATTCTTTACTGTTCTACTGAAGAAAAAAAAAGTGACCTATATCTTGGATGAATCTATTAATATTAGTAAAATTAACAGAAATTTTAATTTTTGGGTGAAATATCCCTTTAAGTGTGAAATTAGTCCAAATCTTTTTTCTTTTTCTTTTTTTTACAATAAACTTAAAGTTCAAAAGTTGTTTGGTAAGATATTTTTTTATTTAAAAAAAAAGGAATGCTCACCAAGGCTGCATTTATTTGATCAAAAATACAGTAAAAACTGTAATATTATGAAATATCTTATTACAATTACAAAAAACTGTGCTCTATTTTAATATATTTTAAAATGTAATGTATTCCTTTGATGGCAAAGCTGAATTTTCAGCATCATTACACCTTTATTCAAATTATCCTTCAGAAATCATTCTAATATGCTGATTTGGTGCTCATGAAACATTTATTTTTATCAATGTTAAAAAATGTTTATGGAAACTGTGATGCAGTTTTTCAGGATATTTTTTTAATTATTAGAAAGTTGAACATAAGCAAAGACCAGCATTATTTGAAAAAAATATAGCTTTTTTTAAAAATCAATGTACGTATATTGCTTACACACATAGGTATGTAAATACACCGATCGGGCATAACATTATGACCACGGATAGAGGAGGTGAATAAGACTGATAGATAAGAACAGTGGTGAACCCGCGACATGGTCATGGGTGGCCAAGGCTCAATGATGCACGTGGGTAGCGAAGGCTGGCCGTGCGGTCTGATCAAACAGATTCAAGAGCTCAAGTTGCTCAAGAAGTTAATGCTGGGTCTGATAGAAAGGTGTCAGAATACACAATACATCATAGTTTTTTGCGCATGGGACCAGTCAGGGTGCCCATGCTGACCCCTGTCCACCTCTGAAAGCACCAAAAGTGGGCACGTGAGCATCAGAACTGGACCACGAAGCAATGAAAGAAGATGGCCTGGTCTGATGAATCACGTTTTCTTTTACATCACATGGATGGCCGGGTGCGTGTGCATCGCTTACCTGGGGATAACATGCCACCTGGGAAGAAGGCAAGTCGGCAATGTTCTGCTGGGAAACCTTGGATCCTGCCATCCATGTGAATGTTACTTTGACATGTACCACGTACCTAAGCATTGTTACAGACCATGTACACCCTTTGATGGAAACTCTTTCAGCAGGATGCTCCCTGCCACAAAGCAAAAGGATTCAGGAATGGTTTGAAGAGCACAACAACGAGTTTGAGGTGTTGACTTGGCCTCCAAATTCTCCAGATCTCAGTAATGCAGGCCCTGTGTTGCAAGGATCTTTACACAATTCCTGGAAGCTGAAAACATCCCAGTTTTTGCGTGGCCAGCATACTCACCAGACATGTCACCCATTGAGCATGTTTGGGATGCTCTGGATCGGCGTATACAACACCGTGTTCCAGTTCCTGACAATATAAAACCACTTCGCACAGCCATTGAAGAGGACTGGACCAACATTCCACAGGCCACAATCAATATCCATCTCTACTCTTTTTTGTCTTTTTTTTGGAGTGTTGCATTTAAAATTCTGTTCAGTGTAGTTTCCATAAAAATAAATAACAACAATGTTTGCAACATTGATAATAATAATAGTTTCATGAGCACAAGATCAGCATTATACAGGTCCTTCTCAAAAAATTAGCATATGTGATAAAAGTTCATTATTGTTTTCCATAATGTAATGATAAAAATTTAACTTTCATATATTTTAGATTCATTGCACTCCAACTGAAATATTTCAGGTCTTTTATTTTTTTAATACTGATGATTTTGGCATACAGCTCATGAAAACCCCAAAATTCTCAAATCTCAAAAAATTAGCATATCATGAAAAGGTTCTCTAAACGAGCTATTAACCTAATCATCTGAATCAACGAATTAACTCTAAACACCTGCAAAAGATTCCTGAGGCTTTTAAAAACTCCCAGCCTGGTTCATTACTCAAAACCGCAATCATGGGTAAGACTGCCGACCTGACTGCTGTCCAGAAGGCCATCATTGACACCCTCAAGCGAGAGGGTAAGACACAGAAAGACGTTTCTGAACGAATAGGCTGTTCCCAGAGTGCTGTATCAAGGCACCTCAGTGGGAAGTCTGTGGGAAGGAAAAAGTGTGGCAAAAAACGCTGCACAACGAGAAGAGGTGACCGGACCCTGAGGAAGATTGTGGAGAAGCACCGATTCCAGACCTTGGGGGACCTGCGGAAGCAGTGGACTGAGTCTGGAGTAGAAACATCCAGAGCCACCGTGCACAGGCGTGTGCAGGAAATGGGCTACAGGTGCCGCATTCCCCAGGTCAAGCCACTTTTGGGCTACAGAGAAGCAGCACTGGACTGTTGCTCAGTGGTCCTAAGTACTTTTTTCGGATGAAAGCATATTTTGCATGTCATTCGGAAATCAAGGTGCCAGAGTCTGGAGGAAGACTGGGGAGAAGGAAATCACAGCAGGTGCCATGTCAGCTGCTGGTGTTGGTCCACTGTGTTTTATCAAGGGCAGGGTCAATGCAGCTAGCTGTCAGGAGATTTTGGAGCACTTCATGTTTCCATCTGCTGAAAAGCTTTATGGAGATGAAGATTTCGTTTTTCAGCACAACCTGGCACCTGCTCACAGTGCCAAAACCACTGGTAAATGGTTTACTGACCATGGTATTACTGTGCTCAACTGGCCTGCCAACTCTCCTGACCTGAACCCCATAGAGAATCTGTGGGATATTGTGAAGAGAAAGTTGAGAGACGCAAGACCCAACACTCTGGATGAGCTTAAGGCCGCTATCGAAGCATCCTGGGCCTCCATAACACCTCAGCAGTGCCACAGGCTGATCGCCTCCATGCCACGCCGCATTGAAGCAGTCATTTCTGCAAAAGGATTCCTGACCAAGTATTGAGTGCATAACTGAACATAATTATTTGAAGGTTTATTTTTTTTGTATTAAAAACACTTTTCTTTTATTGGTCAGATGAAATATGCTAATTTTTTGAGATTTTTGGGGTTTTCATGAGCTCTATGCCAAAATCATCAGTATTAAAACAATAAAAGACCTGAAATATTTCAGTTGGAGTGCAATGAATCTAAAATATATGAAAGTTACATTTTTATCATTATATTATGGAAAATAATGAACTTTTATCACACATGCTAATTTGAGAAGGACCTATATATATATATATATATATATATATATATATATATATATATATATATATATATATATATATATATATATATATATATATATATATATATATATATATATATATATATATATATAAAGTACAGAAATAGAGAAGGGGAGAGTAGAAGAATGGTAGAATAAAAAGATGGATAAGAGAAAGATGGAGACTTACGCAAACGACCAGCCGTAGTCCCAAGTCTGTGGTCTCCAGTCTTTGGGCCCAATGCTGACGGTCATCTGGAATACTGTTGTATACATCATGTGTGCCACCATCCCCATCAAACCTAAAATGTATAAAATATATTGGTCTCCATTTGTCTCTGTTGCATATGTAATAATTTGCATACTGATTAATAGTTAATCATTTTTTCCCCCCCAAAAGTTCTCAGGACCTCACCGGACAGCACAGTGCACATTGCAGCAAAAGCATTGATCTTGAGAGCATACATTTCCTTATTCAGACACAGGAGCAGCAATTCCACCCACATCAGAAGGAAGCCCAACGCCAAGAGGCTGATGTATGCAAACTCTGATATGACTGAGAGCCACAGAACTCCTACAGGATATGAAGCAGAAGCAGAATCAGAAATGAGATATTTCAGGTCAACTGTAAGAGTTTTTCTACATGCAGAGCTAATAAACGCCTCACCTTGTGTTTCTCCAGGGGTCAGTTCAATAAAGCTCCGACATTTCTCACCTGTGAAGAATAAGCACAGTCTTTGCCAACCGTTTCTTTATCTATCCATCCATCCATCCATCCATCCATCCATCCATCCATCCATCCATCCATCCATCCATCCATCCATCCATCCATCCATCCATCGATCCATCCATCCATCCATCGATCCATCCATCCATCCATCCATCCATCCATCCATCCATCCATCCATCCATCCATCCATCCTTCCGTCCGTCCATCCATCATCTGTCTGTCCATCCATCCCTCTATCTGTCCCTCTATCTATCCCTCTATCTATCCATCCATGTATGTATGTATGTATGTATGTATGTATGTATGTATGTATGTATGTATGTATGTATGTATGTATGTATGTATGTATGTATGTATGTATGTATGTATGTATGTATGTCTCTATCTATCTATCTATCTATCTATCTATCTATCTATCTATCTATCTATCTATCTATCTATCTATCTATCTATCTATCTATCTATCTATCTATCTATCTATCTATCTATCTATCTATCTATCTATCTATCTATCTATCTATCTATCTATCTATCTATCTATCTATCTATGTCACATTTAAAACAGTGTTGTGTATTATGTAACTAAAGAAACTTGTAGCTGTGTCCTCTGAGTTGTATAAGACTGTCTTGTAGCAGCAGATGCTGAGAACTAGGATGACCCCATGTCAGATAAATGAGAGGAAAGAAAGGCCACAGCAGGAAACAGATGTTCAAAGGGACTGAATCAGGACATTAGTATCAAGAACAGCTTTGGCAGTTGGCCATATGACAGTAGATATTTTTTAAGTGTTTTACTCATTTTCTCTGAACTCAAATTAGAAGCCATTAATTTGAGTTTTATATGAATAACATAAAAAAATCTCCAGCCAAAAAGAGGCAGGTATTCTGATTCTGTTGTTTTATTGCTTTACATTTTTTTCTTTAACTTACTGAACATCATTATCAAAAATGTATATGTCAGAAAGAAATGCAGAAGCATTAGCCCTCACCATCACCATCATTGTGTTTCTCACAGGACAACCAGAAGCCAGTGTGAAAGTAGCGCTGCATGTATTTGTCTTCCCCCGTCTCCCAGATGTAGTGAACTGCATTTGCCAGCTTTTTCTCTCTCATTTGGTCCAGTTCCTCCTTTTGCTTTGGGGACATTGTCACATTGGAATCCGGTTTCTTAGGGTCTACTGTTGGGACCTCTGTGGAAAGAGAGAGAATTTAACTGGATGAAAAAACAATGACGAATAAAAACAGAATGACGGCTGCAAATCTATGCGATTATACACATTTTTGCCATTGACCACAAATGTGCAATGACATGTCGGCGGTGCTGTCCAGGATCATGTAAACAATTCAGAGTTCACCTAATCTGAGCGATAATCCCCTTCAGTGTATCAGGGGTTAAAATGATCTATTAGATTTGTAAAGGTTTGACCTGAAAGATTACACTACAGTAAATACTGACCTGTAAATCTTTACAGTTTGAAAGTTCAATAGGTCATTTTCAGGAGATTAGTAAAAAGAGTAGTTTTATGAAAGAACACATATGTATATAGTAGGCTATGTGCAATACACATAAGGGACTGCACTCTTTGTACTTCTTAGCAATGCTCGCCATGTGTTTTATTATGCAATGACTAGAACTGGGAGTTTATTTGCAGTTTTATTAAAGGTATAGTTCACCCAAAAATGAAAATTACCCCATGATTTACTCAATAGAGGCCTTCTGAAGCAATGCGATGCATCTGTGTAAGAAAAATATCCATATTTAAAACCAGACGGCCATACATATCGATTTACGGCGAAAGAGTAACCCCTGACCTGACGCATGACGTATAGACGAACACGGAAGCGCAGAGGATAGAGCTAAACAAAACACAGGTCGTGAATTAAAAGTCTAAAATGAGAATTTCTAGAGAGAAATGTCAGAGGATTATAAGAAGAGGAGCTTGAGTTAGTTGCCCAGCCCATTCGTTTGAACCACGAAAGGCGTCAAATCTAACGCTACAACTACATCACATCAGGGGATACTCTTTTGACTTGCTTAGGCCTTGGTAGTTTTAAATATGGATATTTTTCTTACACAAACGCATCGTTTAACTTCAGAAGGCCTTTATTAACCCCCCCCCCCCCCGAACAACAACAGAACTATTTATTTAACATTATTTAACAAATGAACATTCGTATTCATCTGGAAGAAGAATGTCATACGCCTAGAATGACCTGATGGTGAGTAAATCCATCTATTAATTTATTTTTTATTTTTGGGTGAACTAACCCTTGAAAACCAATATTTAATTAGATTCCATTACAGGTTTCTCAAAAGTGCATTCCACCAATGCGAATGCAATATCACACTGAAATTCCCTGCACAACATCATGGAACAGACAGCATGATCAGTCAATCTAGATCCCAGAAGGAATCTTACAGGTTCTATTAGGGAATTAGCTTTTAGAATTTTAGCAGCCATGCAGCGCAACTAGCCCGATTCATGAATGAACCTAGCCTGACAAGCCAGATCCACATCAAGATGTTTGGTCTGGAAACTCACCATAGACAGGGCTCAATCTGAGGGGCGGGATAAACGGTTGTCTTTCAAACTCCCTCTGCACGCGATAGGAGAGTGCTACAACCCACCAGAGCAACAAAGGTGAAGTGGAGCTCGTTGATAGATTAAACTTTCGCTGTATCCGGTCGGCAAAACTCCGAACACATCTTCCCTTCTTAAGAATGATTCCGTGCCGTTCTTTGTTCTTTTCTCAGAGAAAAGCTTAACTCCAAGTCTTCCAGAGTCGCGGTCAAAGCTGATTCGAAAGACCGCCGTTCGCCAGTTTCTGTGTTTACTAGAACGCAAGCTCAACTCTGCCATCATTATGTTAGGCCCCGTCCACCGACTCTATACACGATGTGATTGCCCCAACCAGATTTAGTTTTTTACAGATCAGAAGTGCATTGAGAGTTGCTAGATGGCACTCGCAGCATATTAGATTTGCTACCGCTAGGGTGCGTCTAGATTTCTAGGCTAGTGACTGTATAGATCCGGCTTTTCACGCTGAGGACAATTGAGAGACTCGAATATTCACAAATGCTCCAGAAAGAAACATGATACATTAAGAGCCTGGGGTGAAAACTTTTGAACAGGATGAAAATTTGGAAATTTTAATTTGGAAATTATATATATATATGTTTCCCGAAAGACAAATTAAGTACAAATTAAAAAAAATAAATGTCACCCCCTGGCTCTTAATGCATCGTGTTTCTTTCTGAAGCATCAGTGAATGTTTGAACCTTTTTTAATAATTGTGTTAAATTCCCTCAATTGTTTTTAACATGAAAAGATGGATCTCAAAATCATGCAGTCAATAGAGAGGGTTCAAATATGCTAAAGATATTGGAAAACTGAAGAATTTGCAGGACCTGAAGGAGTTTTCTGAAGAACATTCAACTGGCAGTTTAACTGCTCAGAATGAGCAAGGGACTCACAAACAACCATCACAAAACCAAAAAACAGCCGTGGATCATCCAGGGAAAGACACACAATATTAAGAATCAATGCTTCACAAACTTTAGAACGTGGCTATTTGAATACATTCACCTATTTGTGGACTTTATGAAACATTTCTTATGTAAAATATCTTATTCAGGAAGTAGTAAATACAAAATAACCTGCATTTTGTATGATATTTCTTATTTTGTTCAAATGATTCACATTTTCACAGATTCTGCAAATGGTCCACATACATTGTCTTGCAACTGTAAATGTAGATGAGCATGGTTGACTGGTTGTTCAGTGTTTTTTGTCAGTGGTATGAATATTTTTTGTTTGTTGAGTATGGCTATATTTGTCAATCTTTACACTGATTTCTTAACGACTCATTGCTTAAAATCTGATCAATTACCATTAAATTCAAAGTGCTCAGAAAAGTGCAATGAACCAAATCAAATTGAGTGCAACAGTTAAAGTAGAAATTGGGTTGAAAATGTTTTTCTGGTGTAGCCGAATCCTTACCAGTTGTGTAAGGTTGGCTGTTGTTCTGTCCGCAGTTCTTCATTTTCACAGGCGACAGACAGAGAGGTTTGACAACTTTATGCGTGCCCTCGCACCAATATGAGGTGCAGAAGGCCAGCACAGAGAGCGCTAGGGCCAGAGAGGTCAGCGAGAGGGACAGCAAGGACCGACTCCTGCGAGACAAATGCTCCAACATGGTGGAAGAATACAGATAGGACCTGATACAGCAGATAATAAGAAAAGACAACATTCAGACGCAAAGAAAAAAGCTCTGTGCGCGTATCCACCCACAGATGAGGCGATAGAAAGGAAAGAGTGATCAATGTGGACAGTTTTGCATGGGAAAGTAAGATTACTAAACTTAGAAGAAATGATTGAGGCGGCAGGCCAATGTCAAAAGTCAGAGGAAGAGTTGATGAGCGGAGGAAACAGATAGAAACTGAAGATCCAGAATTAAAGGTCAGTGGAAGTGAGATGATGAGCAGAGGATTTAGAAAGGAAATTAGACAGATGTGAGGAAGCGAAAACACACTTGCCAATGCCTTCCTTAGGTTTCCATATAAAAGTGTAGTTTGTTCACGGCTGGTGAAATGCAGAAATTTCCCCTTGGTCCACGACCAGCAAATACGGCCAATATGTCCTCAATGCATCCAAAGTCAAAGGCTTAAAAGCTGACAATGAAATGTGGTCTTTAGTCTTGCAGTCAATCAAGAATGACTTTATTCTTCTCTTTGTTCTTGCCCATCTCTCTCACCTGGCTTCTTTCTCGGAGAGATTACAATTGTCTTTCTTATTCCATGTCTTAATCACCGTCGTCCATTTCTTTGTAATCCTTCATGATCTCGGTTAATCTAAAAGGTACATCTGTCTGTCCCGGTCCATCCAGATCTCCTAAAATACCTATAAGAGACCAGAGAGATTAAGTATTATGAAATCTTTAGTAATCTGACATATACAGATCATTGTGTCTGATATTTAATCGATTTTCATTTAAAAATATTATTAAATAAAAATTAAATAAATATATATGAATTCCATATATATTTTAGGAAGAGACTTAAAAAAATAAAATTAATATATAATATATATATATATATATATATATATATATATATATATATATATATATATATATATATATATATATATATATATATATATATATATATAAATACGGATATATTTGCAGGGATATATTTAGTGCACCTGGGAATATTAACAAATAATTTCACGCCAAATTTTAAATCTTTTTTCACATTTAAAAGTTAAGGCAAAAAGCCCAGATTGGAATTCAATTATATATATTATTTGTTAATATTCCCAATATATATATATAATACATTGAGAAATTATTTGTTAATATATATATATATATATATATATATATATATATATATATATATATATATATATATATATATATATATATATATATATATATATATAATATATATATATAATGCATTGTGAAAGTATATTAGACACACAAATGTTGATCACAAGTGGAGAAAAAAAAGAAATGCAACCCACCTCCTCAGCCACTGCGCATCTTTCTCTGCAGTTTCACTTTTATTACTTCACTGTCTCTGTCTTTTCTTTTATTCATTCTCAACCTCGAATGTGTGTTCATGACAAACCCACCCAGATTTGACTTAATCCGCCCAAGTCCATCTGTTCCTTCCATTCTGCCTCTTTCTATAGCTCCATTTAAATCTCTCGTTCTTCGCCTACAACCAGGTTACATTCATCTCCTCCATGTGAGACTTGAATGAAATGATTCTCTTGAAATGTTCACGGTGTCAAGTCCTCCTATAAGCACATGTACTGTTTATTCTATGATCTTAAGAGCTTTTCAGACTATTGTATCGTCCTGACCTGCATTCAAAGCAATTTAACTACAGCAGTGCCAGACAGGTTTTTTTTCTCTCCATCAGTTAAAGGGATATTCATCCAATAATTAAAAATAGCCCATGATTTACTCATTCTCAAGACATTAGGTGTAATGACATTCATTTTTCAGACGAATACATTCAGAGTTATTAAAAAAATGGATGGATGCACTTTTTTAATTTTGGGTCGGGATTGGGAAACTCGGTCTGGACTTGATCCGTTGTGGGATAACTACGCCCAAACAGGATCTGTTCAGACCAATCAAATTGTCAGGGCGGGCTTTATACGATGATCGACAGATGATAAACAGTAACAGAATCATCCACGTCACCAAAGAGCGCTTGGGTTGAAACGGAGAACTTAAACTTCCATAAATGCTTCCACCTTTACTATTGTTTCTGGTCAGTACCATGGATGGAAGACCAACTGGGAAAACTATAGCTGGTGGAGGTGTTAGTCAGGCCAGCAGGGGGCGCTCACCCTGTGGTCTGTGTGGGTGCTAACGCCCCAGTATAGTGATGGGGACACTACTGTCAAAAAGCACTGTCCTACAGATTAAAACCGAGGTCCTGACTCTCTGTGGTCGTTAAAAATCCCAGGATGTCCTTCGATAAAAAGTAGGGGTGTAACCCTGACACCCCGGCCAAATTTGCCCACACTCTCAGAAAAAAAGGTACAGTGCTGTCACTGGGGCGGTACCCTAAGGTACAAAAGTGAAAAGGTACATCTTTGTACCTTACTCACCCCTAAATGGTACATATCAGTACTTTAGGAGTGCGTATTAGTACCTTAAAGGTACATAGTACCTTTAAGGTACATATTAGTACCTTTTCAGTTTTGTACCTTTGGGTACCGCCCCAGTGACAGCACTGCCTTTTTTTCTGACAGTGCATTGGCCTCTGTCCATCATGACCTCCTAATAATCCCCATTTACTGATGGTCTCCTCTCCACCAATCACCTGGTGTGTGGTGGGTGTTCTGGCGCAACATGGCTGCCGTTGCATCATCCAAGTGGATGCTGCATTTTGGTGGTCGTTAAGGAGATTTCCACTCTTCTTTATGTAAAGCGCTTTGAGGACCCAGAAAAAGTGCTACATAAATGTAACAAATTATTACTATTTCTCTCAAAAATTATGATTGTTGGTAAGTACTTTATGTATCCTGAAATTTTTCGTTTGACACATTTTCTTCTACTTCTTCCAGCGTGCATGCAGTTTGAGTTCTGCTGAAAACTATTATGTGTCGCTCAAGTCACCGTACCTCACTTACTACTCCGTTGCTCTGATTGGTTGTAAGTCTATCCAATTGAGCGCAGAGGTATTTTCTTTCCTGGTTCGGCTGAAACGCCCCATGATCACAGCCCAGTGGAGCAGCAGACTCATATTCTGAATTTAGTCAGGATCCTGCCGCTATAAAGCAAGGAAGATCCAGGGCATTTTTTAAAACAACTCGTATTCGTCTGAAAGAAGAACGTACTATAAAGATAGGATGGCTTGAGGGGGAGTAAATCATGGACTAATTTTCATTGTCCCTTTAAGGAATGCAGTAGCCAAGCCTTAAGGTTAAGGGGATAGTTCAGCCAAAAATGAAAATTCTGTCATCATTTACTCAACCTTCCAAACCTGTATAAATGGAAATGAATTTCTTTCTTTTGCTAAACACAAAGTAGGATCTGTTTCATACACTGAAGAATATGGGTAACCCAAAGGTTTATGGGCCCCACTGACTTCCATAGTGGGGGGAAAAATACTATGGAAGTCAATGGGACCCATCAACTGCATGGTTACCAACATTCTATCTTTATTAATATCTTTACTGTGTTTAGCAGAAGAAAAAAATTCCAGGGCTTCACATTTTTTCATTCAAACTATGCCTTTAACAATATGGTTGCAGGTTCAGTCCAAATTACACTCTCAGAAAAAAAGGTACAGTGCTGTCACTGGGGAAGTACCCTAAGGTACATCTTTGTACCTTACTTACCCCTAAATGGTACATAGTAGTGCCTTAAAGGTACATTTTAGTACCTTTTTGTTTTTGTAGGTACAGCCCCGGTGACGGCAATGTACCTTTTTTTCTGACAGAGTACATCATCATAATGCAGTGGGCCTTCTATTTAAAAAAAGAAGAGCAACTGATTAAAAATAAAATAAATCATACTAATGAAATTGTGCTTTTTTCAGAAAACTTTTTTCCCTTTACATGAATACCGACAGTGAGCCTACATATTCCAGGTCCAGGATATCCCACTAAAGTTATGATCCCCCTGGTGGTTAAATCACAGTAGTGCAATAACATGACTCAGATGGCTGAGTCCTCAAGGTTTTTTTTCAAATTAGTTTCTGTGGTAATTAACAGCATGCTACTAATAATGCTCAACAATAAGCTAAATTCAAGCTATTTAACTTAAAAATTAAATGCACCCCATGATTTACTCACCCTCAAGTTATCCTTGGTGTCTATGACATTCTTCTTTCTAACAAATACAATTTGTGTTATATTAAAAAATGTCCTGGCTAATTCAAGCTTTATAATGGCAGTGAATAGAAGCCCAAAAAGTTCATCCATCCATTATAAAAGTGCTCCACACGGCTCTGATGGTGGTGGGGGGGTGGGGGGGGGGGGGGATAAATGCCGCCTGAAGAGAGGTGATGCATTTGTGTAAGAACAATATCCATATTAAAACATTTTAAAGTAAAATATTTTAATACATTTTTTTATAAATAAAAGTGTAACGCCTCTCTCCGCAGTTCAAAATGCTTACGCCACGTCCGATGTCATGGTCACGCCAGTTACACTTTTTTTCTCAAGTTGAATACGGCGGGATGGTGGAAACTACATATTTCACTTTATAACATGTTAAATATGGATATTTTTCTTACACAAATCCATCAGTTCACTTCAGAAGGCCTTTACTAACCTCCTGGAGCCGTATGGATTACCTTTCTAATGGATGGATGCAGATTAATGGGCTTCAGATTTTGGGCTGCCATTCACTTCAATTACAATACTTGGATTAGCCAGGACATTTTTTATTATAATTAATTATTATAACTATTTATGTGTTCATCTGAAAGAAGATGGACACAGAGGATGGCTTGTGTGAGGAAATCATGGGGTCATTTTTGAGTTTTCGGGTGAACTATCACTTTGATACGTTATGTTAGCTCCTGTATGAAAACAGTACAGATTTCCATAATTTTGAAGCCTTGCAGTCAATCAAGTATGATTGTAATATGATTCAAGTATGATAAGGGACCTTGTCCATCTCTTTATTTTTGCCCATTTGATAAAAACGTCTGTCAATGTTGCATCGAACCTGAAACACTCCTTAGTGCAAATAATGAAGTCACTAGAATGAAGGACATGCTTTTCAATGATCTTGTCACTTTATTCTCAAATTGTGCACTTTCACAGGTAACACCACAGGTTTACCATAGCTGGTTAAATAACTAAATAAATAAATATATTTTTTAGTACAAAATAAAACTGTAAATGAACCTATAATTATAGCTAGTATGGAAATGTTTGAATTTCATTGAGTTATAATGATTCTGATCTTCCAAAACGCTCTTCCTTTAGATAAATTACAGAATAAATATAAGGGCCAATAGAAAAGTCTTAATATAATTAGAATAAATAAATAAATAAATACACTAACAACATAATATAAATTTTGCAACAGAAAACAAACCGTGATGAAGATGAATCTTAATAAATAGAAAGAACATGAATATTCTTTATATCCATATTCAAAACTTTTATATCTTTACCATCCTTTATTCTTTCAATCCTCTCATATTGTTAATTTACTTCAATAAACAATTTCAAACCATCATTGTGCATGATCGCCACTTGCAGTGTTGCCTTCAGCAGATTTGCTTTGACCAAAAAACAGATCAATTTCAAACCAACCATAACTCTTTGCATGTCATAACCAACTAAAGCGTATAAAAATGTTTATGACTGGAATATTTCTCATCATAATAATCACTAAAAGCCACATTTGGATATTCCAATATGCATAATCCTGTGTGTTATACAGAATGCTGCTTACGGAATTAAAATAGCAAATAAAAGACAAATATATATTTAATGCTGGTTACAATGCCAAAGCATATCTAGGTCTCCTACGAGGTGGCTTCCCTGTAGGTTTGGAAATAAATATATGATTTTTTTTTTTTACTCCTCAAAGCAAGCTGGATGTTTATCCAGCGGTTATCAGACAAATGCACACTACTGTTCAAAGATCTGTTTGAGGTCAGTAAGATGTTTTTCTCTCTCTGTGCTCTCTACGAGAGCTAAAGTCTCTTATGCTCACCGAGGCTGAAACATAGTAAAACAACCATGTGAAATATTTTGCTATTCTAAAACATTTTAAAATGTAATTTATTCCTGTGAGGACAAAGCCGAATTTTCAGCATCATTACGCCAGTCTTCAGTCACATGATCCTTCAGAAATCATTCTAATATGGTGATTTAGGAATAGAAAGTTCCAAAGAACAGTATGTATTTGAATTTGAAATCTTTTGTAACATAATTGCCCCTATTTTAATGATCTAAGCGCATGGTCTAAAGCGCACAGCACAAGTACATTTAGGGCATGCCCGAATCCACAATTGCTAGTTTAACGACTGGAAAAATGGTCGGAGGGCCCGGTGCATGGTCTAAAAGGGTTGTACCTATTAGCTCTTAATAAGTAATGGGTGTGATTTGGGCGTAGCTTGCAATAAACCGATCGGAGTCTCATCTCCCATTTCCTTTAAAAGCCAATTGTGCTTGCACAATGGCAGATTTGCTATTTACATGGCATAACACCAGAGAGGAATCATTTTATTTTGTATGCTGGTGTGCATCCCTGTGTGTTTAATAAGCAGTGTATGTGCATTGAGGACCCGGCTATATAACTTACGCACACTTTAATTAACACAAAAAATACTATTTACGATTTATGTTGCCTTAATAGCAAAGCGCCAACAATGCACCTGAACACACCTTGTTTTCAGACATGGCTGAAACTGGCTAAAAACACTTGCGTCGTGCCTGGCGCCACATTGCGCCTGGTGTATGATAGGGCCCTATAAATGTGTTTACTGTCACTTTTGATACATTTAACTAACCTTGCTGAATAAAAGCATACATTCCCATAAAAATAACTTACTGGCCCCAAACTTTTGCATGGTAGCGTATCCAAAATTTGCTCACTGGCAGGTCAGTTATTCCAGTAGATATGCAAGTATTCCTTAAACCTTTAAGAATGTTATCTTCTAAAACATACTGAAAATCCAACAAGTGAATAAACAAGACAACTGCTTCAATCTGTCAGTCCATCATGTTGGAAAGGCAGGGGTATGCATGCTTTTTTCCCAAAAACAGAAGACTTACGGTATATTGTTGCTCATTAATATTTAAATATTTGCACACACTTATACACACACATTATCAACTAGGATCGATGAAGGGGGTGGTGGAAGGAGAAGGCTAGGGATGAATGGATGCTGGATGAAGAACTCAAAAAATGTTATTTCCTTTCCCAGCTGCCCCAGTTCCAGTGCCCCAAACCATTGGAGGTCGATGAAGAACCGGAGCTTGTGGGGTAACGGTTCCTGTGAGAGACATGGGAGATAACTTACCAATAAGAGGAACGGCAGTGATGGGTTGTACCATTCTAGTCGTCGTGTGAGGGTTAGCCATGGAAAAGCCCATGTTGGGCATTGTCAAAGCTGAAAGGCTTGCATTCTGGACTGGAGGTGTCATATGGGCGGCAGGCACCCCGAAGGCTTCGTTCAAGGGGGGGAGGCCACTGTAACAGGGTGTCATGGCATTAAAGCCAAAATAATTTGGGTTTGATGGCTGTACAACATAACCGCCTGCATTGGATATGCTGCTACCCAATGGCCTGATAATGCCTGTGGCTGGCAAAACACCTGGGAAGGATGAAAGTTGAAAGTGTGCAAACCAAAAAGGGAGGAAGGGAGGGAGGGAGGGAGGGAGGGAGGGAGGGAGGGAGAAGGGTAGTGGGTAGTGGATAGCATATAGAAGCAGGGATAAAGAAGGTTGAGATGGGATCTACATCAACTACGAACGTGTTCTACACGACTATATGAACTCTAGGCTTGTACAACATTGCGTCACAAACACTCAAAAATAAACATTTAACTATACAGTGCTTCCATCTCTCGCTTTCTCAGTCACTCTTATTGTCAGTGTCTCTCTCTCTCTCTCAGCCCTCCTTACCCGGGGCTTTTTGAGTAGGGATGGCGCTGAGAGGGGGCTGTTTCGGTTTGGGCTTGACTGACATAAGAGAGTCCAAATCCACCAATGAAGCACCTTCTCCAAGGAAGGACGCTGGCTTTTTGGTCTCATCAGCAGGTTTTGTAGATGTGTCACCTATTGATAGAAAAAAATGCAGTCAAATAACTTCTCGTGCTAGTGAAAGGTAAAACCGCTCAAATGTTTCTAACCCTTGGAAACATTTATTTTATTCACTAAAAGTAAAAATAAAGGACTACTTTTATTCATCATTTTAACTATGAGAACTCCATGAATAGTTTTAGCATGTTATTAAATATTTGGAACGTTAATGTATTTAGTTTTGGCAGACTAGATCTGCTACACTGATGCTTCTGCAGCAGAGAAAATGTGAACATGTTAGATATGTCGCTGATGCATAAATATACATAAATCCAATAGCAGATGTAGGCAGGTGGAGCTGGGGGAAGTGGAGGGTTTCAGAGGAGCTCTGATAGCGCACGGCAAGACTAGCTTACAGCAAACAATGAACCAGACTATTTTAATGTTGAGAAAGCAATCTGATTGGTTGCAGGGTAAGCCGAGACCAATCAGCTTGTGGCATGCAGTAATGATGTGACTGCTTGCAGATTGCATGTTAAGGACCTACAGGCTAACGAGTTTCATGGCAGTAAAGACTTTTATAACGTTAAAAAAAGATTTGTTTTTAAATAAATGTTGTTCTATTGAACTTTCAATTGATCAAAGTATCTTGAAAAAATTATGTATCATGGTCTTCACAGACATACTAAGCAACAAAATGTTTTTAACATTAATAAGAAATAGAATGATATCTGAATGATCAAGTGACATTGAAAACTGTTATGAGTTATGAAGCTCAAAATTCAGCTTTGCCATCAAATTACATTTTAAAATATATTAAACAACAAAAAAAAAACTTTTCTAATAATAAAAAAATGTGTAATAATATTTTACAATACATTTATTGTTGTATTTTTCATTAAATAAATCCAGCCTAAAATCATATCAACACCAAACCTTTGAACTGTAGTGTATATTTTGGTATTCATTTTATTAGCATAAAAATAAATATAAAAACAAATACAAAACCTTAGTAAAAAAACAACAACACAAAAGATCAACATAAGATAAGTTAAATCACAACTTATTCTTTAATTTTAGTGCTAGATATTTAGTGATGTGAAACCTTAAATCTGATATAACTCACTATAAGAGAGAAATAGTAAATGTATAAATATTTTGTTTATTTGCTACTAAATGTCATAGATGCAATGACATGAAAACGGAAGTCTTTGTAAAATCTCAGCAACTAGATTAGATGGGAGCTTTTGATATTTAGGTTATGGCTAGTTGAAAATTGACCATGAAAAATAAGATTCGAGGCTGCAGAAACAAATGGAAAACGAAACCTCTTCCGTTAGTACCGTTCTCAGAGGAACCTCCCCAGGGATCTGATCCACCTCCATCACCGAAAGGGTCATCAGTCGGAGCTGATGGGGCACCCCAGGGGTCACTCGCAGTGGGGGGTGAAGACGCTGAGAAATACAAGAATTAGCTAGAAAACATTAGCTTGTATGGATATTGTTCTGAAAACACATTTATTTTGTTTGTTTAAACAATCAAATGGGGTTTGTGAACATCTGACATACAACAACACCATCACTATAATACTGTAATCCACATTTACACTACCATTCAGAAGTTTGGGATTTTTTTTTGTTATGCTAACCAAATCTGCATTAATAGTTTATAAAAAAATACAGTAAAAACTAGACTGGGTAAACCCAGCCTGATCTGCCGGCGGCGATTTGATTTTGCCCTGCGGCTCAGTCTGTAAACCTGTACATTCATTTATCCTGCTTCTGTCACACTTTTGCGGGAACCAATCACAAACTGGCGTATTCACCTGGTGTGCTATTGGCGGGTTAAACACATTGATGAATAGAAAAGGATGAAACGATGCCTGTTGATCACGCCTCTTGTGGTCTGTTTGGTTGAAGGACTATCCAACTGTATACAAAGTCATTTGAATAATGCTCGTTTATCACACCTCTTGTGCGGTAGAAAATACAGAGCAGACTCCCCAGACCAATGTTCAATCTTAAAAGAACAGTAAAACTAGCCTAGAAATCTAGACGCACCCTAGCGGCAGCAAATCTAATCTGCCCGCGAGTGTCATCTAGCAACTCTCAATACCCTTCTGAGCTGTAAACGGCAAAATTTTGTCGGGCCAATCACATCGTGTATAGAGTCGGTGGGCGGGGCCATAATGACGACGGCCGAGTTGCGTTTGCCTGCTACTAGTAAACACAGAAACTGGCGAACGGCGGTCTTTCGAATCTTTGACCGCGACTCTGGAAGACTTGGAGTTAAGCTTTTCTGTGAGAAAAGAACAAAGAACGGCTCTGAAGTCATTCTTAAAAAAGGGAAGATGTGTTCGGAGTTTTGTCGACCGGATATGGCGAAAGTTTAATCAACGAGCTCCGCTTCACCTTTGTTGCTCTGGTTGGTTGTAGCGCTATCCTATCGCGTGCAGAGGGAGTTTGAAAGACAACCGTTTATCCCGCCCCTCAGATTGACCCCTGTCAATGGTGAGTTTCCAGACCAAACATCTTGATGTGGGTCTGGCTTGTCAGGCTATATTACTAGGATATTGGCTGTTTATTAGAAATTATAAAGCAGACATTAATGCCTTATTCTGCATGACCTTATTCTACATCCCTTGATCCTACCCAATACCTAAACTTAAATGCTACAAAAACTACCGTACTAAGTTTACTAATGCTACCGAGTTTATTCAGGCAAAAGTCGTAGTTAAAGGTCCCGTTCTTCGCGTGTTTTCGAAGCTTTGATTATGTTTACAGTGTGCAATATAACATAAGTTCATGTTTCGCGTGTAAAAAAACACAGTATTTTTCACACAATTTACTTATCTGTACACCGCTGTCTTCTCTGTCCTAAAAACGGCCTGATGATTTCCTTGTTCTATGAAGTCCCTCCTTCAGAAATACGTAACGAGTTCTGATTGGGCCAGCACTTCCCGTGTTGTGATTGGACAGCAGCTTAGCGCACTTTGCCCGGAAAGGTACCGCCTCTTACCATAACGGGGAGATGCAAGCGCTGAATGCACGCTCTTCTCCACGTGGGAGAGCAACAAGACCACGCCCCCTATTTTGCGTGTTCTTGTGGGCGGAGGGTTAGTCAGCAAACGGTTCTAGTGACGTCATTCAAACAAGGAAGTGCAGGGGTGTAGTCCAAACCGGCCGTTCGCTGTAGGCTTTGAAAGGGAACTTCTGTTAAATAAAATATCTCGCTTGGCATTGAACTTTGAGCTTTATAATTTTACAGGTATTATTTTTGCTCCAACAGCAACATTACACACTAACTAAAGTTTGAAAGATGGAATCGCGAAGAACAGGACCTTTAATAGTGAATATGTGTTCCCCATACTAAAGTGTTACCGTATTTTCAGTCTTCAATGATCCTTTAGAAATCCTTATTATATGCCGATTTGGTGCTCAAAAAACATTTCTTCTCATTAAACTGTTGTAACAATTGTCAGTGGAGCAGTAGTGAAGCTTATTATTTGCGGACAATGAGGTGTAATATACATGTTCATCAGTCCAGTAACTTTCTCACCTGATGTGCCCCAAGGGTCATTATCTGCTTTTGAACCATCACCAAATAGATCAGAAGTGGTTGATGATGCCCCCCAGGGGTCAGAGTTTGCAGGTGCTGAATCCTGTACACTATCAGTCCCCCATGGATCTGACTTTGCTGTATCAGAGTCTTTCGCCGTTTCAGCTGGAGCCCCCCATGGATCGTTTGTTAACGGGGCTTTATCCTCTGAAAATCCAGCAGAGTCGCCCCAAGGGTCACTGGCGGCAGGTGGAGAACTTTTCTCGACATTTGTAGATCCTCCCCAAGGATCACTGGAGGCAGGCGGAGAACCATCCTCGGCACTGGCAGACCGTCCCCATGGATCATTAGATGTGGGTGCAGATCCGTTTTTCACATCAGTAGATTCACCCCAAGGATTAGCAGCTGGACTGGATTCCTTCGCCTCATCAGAGGATGCCCCCCACGGGTCGTTGGCGGATTCGTTGGATGCCTGGGATGGGGCTCCCCAGGGGTCAGAGCTCGATGGAGGTGCAGCGGTTGCTGCTTTCTCCCAAAGATCTGGCTCTGTGTCACCTTCCTTTGCCTGAATCCACAAATTTCCCTCATGTTAGCTAAGACAGTCTGATAATAGACTGATCAATTAAAAACTTTGTCTGATCTGACTGTCTCACCCGTCTCTCTGCCTCTTTCCTCTCAGCCTCCAGACGTTTCTGCTCCTCCTTCTTCTTGGCCATGGCAGCGGTCAGGTCAGCCACAGATGGGATGTTGTCCAGGGAGGGCAGCCCTGTATACGGGGGGATCTCTGGCTTTTCCTTTTCAGGTCCTGCAGCAGAGGACGCTGACATAGAAAACATGAGTGTTAAACAGATATAAATAAGAAAATAAATAAAGAAGACAAAAGTTCTATTTAAAAAGTACCACTCCAATTGTTTTGGGGGGTGGGGTAATACATTTAGTGCATTAAATTCATAAAAAGTCATTTATATTTATATAATATAAAGACACTAATGATGTTACAAATGATTTATATATATATATATATATATATATAAAACCTTTGAACTTTCTATTCATCAAAGAATCCTAAAACAATGTATTATGGTGCATTCACACCAGACGTGAATGAAGCGAATAAATAAACTAAAAAAAATACATTTGCGCTACAGAATGTCTATTCGCGTCTTTGCATTGACTTAACATGTAAATCACTCACGCTTAGCGCTTCATTCACGTCTGCTGTGAATGCGCCATTACAGTTTAATACTAAATAGAAATATTAAGCATCATGACTATTTGAAACTTGACTTTTTTTTTAGCTTCAAATCAGCATATTAGAAAGATTTCTGAAGGATGATGGGACACTGAAGACTGGATAATGATGTTGAAAATTTTGCTTTGCCATCAAAGGAATACATTACAATTTAAAATATATTAAAATAGAAAACAGTTATTTAAAATTGTAATCATATTTCAAAATGTACTACTTCACTACTTAAATTTTAAATTTATTTATTTAAATTTATTTTTGATTAAATAAATGCAGCCATAAGCCCTATTCGGACATTCACTGTTTGCCATGGGGTCGTAAGGTATTCTCAACATTTGCAGGGGCTGGTCTGTGATTTTATTGCTGTCCGAATCCAGAATCTCTGTTTTTCTCCCACCAGCTGCATAAAAATCTCTGGTTGAATTACCTTCTGTTTTTTGACAAACACTAAGATCGTACTATTATTGAATTGCCACCTCTGAGTTTACCTGGAGATCACTTCAAAATTCACTGTTTAAATCCTTTTTGACCACTGTGAAGCACCGTACAATAATAGTTACTCTTATCTATAGTTTGAATGCATTTTAAAGGTGTACATTTCATAACTGAAATGCTACAAAGTATTTAAAAAACAATATTTCATCACTCTCATAGAACTCGACCTCCACCAGGAGTAAATCGCCATCAGAATGCAGTTTTATCACTGAGGTGCCATGCTTTAAATGCATTATTACAGACGTCCACATTAGAAACAATTAGCATTTGAATAAGGCTTTGTCTAATAAAGCATCTTTTCATTTCAAAATCGCATCGACCCTTAACTTATTTTGAATCTTTATTTTAAAGATAAAAGTGTTAAAGGGGTAGTTCACCCAAAAATAATGTTTATCTTCTTACCACCAGGGCATCCAAAATATAGGTGACGTTGTTTCTTCAGCAGAACACAAATGAAGATTTGTTTACTCCAACCGTTGCGGTCTGTTAGTCGTATAATTCATGTAAATGGTAGAAGAATCTATGAGAGTAAAAACATGCACAGATAAATCCATATTAAACACTGAGGCTCGTGACGACACATTGATATCTTAAGACATGAAACGATCGGTTTGTGCATAAACCGAACAGTATTTATATAATATTTTACCTCTAATACAACACTATGTCCAACAGCTTTCTGCCCATTATCTCTTCCGGTGAGTGAGGTCAATGTACACGATCTGGTGTATTTTACACAAGCGACGAAATTGATCCCTCGAAAGTGCATCTCTATACCATATCGTGTATATTGACCTCACTCACCGGAAGTGATCACGCACAGAAGGCTGTTGGACATAGTGGTGTATTTGAGGTCAAAATTATATAAATACCGTTCGGTTTCTTGCACAGACCAATCGTTTCGTGTCTTAAGACATCAATGTGTCGTTTCGAGCCCCAGGGTTTAATGTGGATTTGTCCGTGCATGTTTGTTTACTCTCATAGATTCTGCTACCATTCACATGCATTATACGACTGACAGACCACAACGGTTGAAGAAACAAACACACCTACATCTTGGATGCCCCTGGGGGTAAGCAGATAAACATCACATTTTCATTTTTGGGTGAACCATCCCTTTAATGCATGGAAAAATATGAAGAGACCAAAACACTATAGCACACATACAGAGTTTACAAGTTAGAAGGTTCAAAATGAAATACATATTTCTTATGTTTAATTTCATACATTTTCATATGTACTTATGCTTATGGCAAGTATTGTGAATACAAGTTGTATGTGTTTTAAAGTGCTTCCTATGTCCTTTTTGGAGGTTTAGCTAAATATCTATTTTTGTGTTTCATGGAAGAACGAAAAAAAGTAAATAATTAATAAATTCCTTTTGAGGTACACTGTCCCTATAAATATATTTAAAATGTAATATTGTAATACGGATACTAAAATTATTTACTATGATGTGAACTTTCACCATGAGGAACATTTTTTACTAACAGTTTGCGCCAGCGCAAACCCTCTTTTGCCGTTAAAAACTACTTACTAAAGACATACCGTGAAAAATTAGCGCTGAAAAGGCACAGACATTTTTTGCGGCTGACCTCATTGGATATGCATTTGTAGGCGTTTCCCTTTCAGACACAAAATATATTGTAGGAGAGTACTTAAATTAATAATGCAAGGTTATTCACTAAGGTTTGCGCTATTCAATTAACTGGTGTATGCGCCTAACCTGATGTGGTCATACTCAATTCTAGTCAGAATATGAGTCTGAAACTGCTCCATTGGGCTGTGATTATGGGGCGTGTTTTAACTGAACCAGGAAAGACCATTGGATAGACCTACAACCAATCAGAGCAACGAAGCGACGCATTGTCAAATGTCAACAGAGCTCGACTGCACTGTGTTGCCAAGTCCACGTTTTTTTCCGCGGGTTGTTTTCTATGTCCGCGGGTTGAAGCGACTATAATGTGATATATAGACCCATGAGTGCGAATTTTAGCCGGCAACCTTGCCAAAATAACACATTTTACCCCCCAAACACCATTTTTTTTCTGGAGAACCCCCCGAGAAGCTATTGTTTAGGGCTAGTAGTTGGCGGGTTTTGTTGTAAAAACTTGGCAACCCTGTCTGCACGCGCGCTGAAATAAACGATCATTGCTGTTGTTGTAAAAAAATAAAAGAATTTAATGATACACAGAGTACTTACCCAACATGATCATCATTTTTGAGGGAAATTGAAGGTGAATGCATATACAAACAAGCCCTCCATTTAGGATTCGAACAAATATAATCCAAGCCCCTTTGATGACGTGATGATTACATTACTGTTGATCATCTGTCCGTCATCGTCTAAAGCCCGCCCTGATGATTTCATTGGTCCGAACAGTTTCTGTTCGGAGATAATTACTCCTCTATGGATTGAGGCCAGACCGAACTGCCCAACCTAAACATTTTGTGGGCGGGGCTAAGTTCGGCTGGCATCCAGGCTAGTATGCGCCATTACTAAGTGACAAAAAAGAATGTCTTTTGGGTTTGCTCATGGGTTCATAAGTCTTACCAGTGGGAGCCTTCGTCAGCTTGTCTTTTGTCTTCATAGCAAAATCTCTCTCCTCTTTCCTCTTTTCCTCATCCTCAATCAGCACCATCACTATCTTAGCCTTTTCTCTCACATTCACCCCCTACAAAAATCAAATCCATTAGAGACAAGCTTTCAGACCTTTATCCTCTATTATTAATGTAATGAGTGTAGAAGAATTGAATATTTTGCAGTACCTGGTCCTTTCCATCCTTGTCTGTGAAGCGGTATTCTACTAGGATTTTGATGATGTGAATGTTTTCCACACACTGCTGAGGTATGCGGTCAGAGCCCGTTTTCAATAGATATTCAAGAAGTGTTAAAGCCTGTTGAAGAAAAACAGAGAAAAACATGATCTGTAAGGTGTTTTTACAAGTTTAATGCTTTTGGGGAAAGTATCTTATGCTCACCAAGGCTGAATTTATTGATCAAAAATACAGTACAATTAGTAATATTGTGAAATATTACACTTGAAAAGGTTTTTTTATTTATTTGAAAATTAAATGGCTGAATTTAAGCCATTACTTCACTCTTCAGAGTCACAGGATCCTTCAGAAATTATTCTAATATGCTGATTTACTGTTTAAGAATAATTTCTTATTAAAGGGGGGGGTGAAATGCTGTTTCATGCATACTGAGCTTTTTACACTGTTAAAGACTTGGATTCCCATCCTAAACATAGACAAAGTTTCAAAAATTAATGTTGGACGTTTGATGGAGTATTTCTGTGTTAAAAATACTCCTTCCGGTTTCTCACAAGTTTCGGAGAGTTTTTTTTCCAGTATGGGTCGGTTTGACGTTAATAGATCGGAAGGTCCGTGTAATGGCCGTACGGGCTCTTCTCCCTGTAGGGTGCGTGCGTGACTAGAGCGAGGAAATGCACGCCCCAAAAACACACTTTTTCAAGGTGCAGAACCAGTCATCCGTGAACACTTCTGACGCGCCCTATGGTCGCGCCGTGCTCCACTTTATTCCTATGAGTGACGTCGAGCGACTTCAACGCTTCAGCACAGCATTCCGGGAAGGCAGCGCTGCATTTGAACCGATTTGAATGCAGAAATGACGGGAAGCTTCACAACATCGCGTCAGTCACGTCTAAAAGTGGATCTCCACCGTTCACTGCTGTCACAGGACTTCACCAAAAAATCTTGTGGGCGGAGGGTTAGTCAACAAACGGTTCTAGGGGCGTCATTACATCCCTGCACTTCCTTCTGTAGTCCAAACCGGCCGTTCGCTGTAGGCTTGGAAAGGGAACTTCTGTTAAATAAAATATCTCGCTTGGCATTGAACTTTGAGATTTATAATTTTACAGGTATTATTTATGCTCCAACAGCAACATTACACACTAACTAAAGTTTGAAAGATGACATCGCGAAGAACGGGACCTTTAATATTAAAGGTATAGTTCATCCAAAATAATCCAAAAAATTATGGTAGTCAATGGCTGCCGAGATCTGCTTGGTTACAAACATTCTTCCAATGAACCAATAGTTCTAATTGAACTATGCCTTTAATGCTGAAAACTTTTGTGGAAACTGTGATACATTTATTTCCAGGATAATTTGATGAATATGATGTTTAAAAGAACAGCATTTATATGAAATATACATTTTTGTAACAATGTGAACATCTTTACGGGGAGTTTTGATCAATTGCATGCATCCTTGCTGAATTGTATTTAGGGGGTTGCGTCGTGTTGGTTCTCACTTCGGACGGGTACATGGAAAAGAGAGCAAATCACCCTTGTTCTCGTTCCCCAAAATTGGCTACCAATTAGCTATAGATTTAAATTTAGGGTTCTGCTGTAGGTTATTAAAGGGTTAGTTCAACCAAAAATGAAAATTAGACCATGATTTAATCACTCTTAATTCATTCTGGGTGTACATGACATTCTTCTTTCAGATTAATACAATCGGAGTTACATAAAAAAAAAATGTCAGGTAATGGTTGTTTCTGTTTTGAAGTCCATAAAAGCGCATGTATCCATTTTAAAAGTGCTCCACACGGCTCCGGGGGGTTAATAAAGGCCTTCTGAAGCAAAGTGATGCATTTGTGTAAGAAAAATATCCATATTATAAAACTCTATAGACTTAAATGACTAACTTCCAGGGCACCGCCGTACGCATCGATTTACGGCGAAAGAGTAACCCTTGACCCATGAACCCTTGACGCATGCGTGTTGACGACCGCGGAAGCGCAGATGATGGAGCAAAACAAAATAGCTGTTATGAATTAGAAGTCTAAAACGAGAATTTTTAAAGAGAAATGGCAGAGGATTTCGATATAAGAGAAGAGGGGCTTGAGTTTGTTGTCCAGCACTATCCACGAGAGGCGTCAAAGCTTTGCGATGCTCCTAAACATCGTGTCAGGGCTACTCTTTTGCCGTACGTCGACTTGAGTATGGCTGTCCGCCGGAAGTTAGTTATTTTAGTCTATGAAGTTTGAAACATGGATATTTTTGCAACACATAACTGCAATTTAGAAGGCCTTTAACACCCCCGAGCCCTGTGGATTACTTTTTTGGTGAATAGATACACTTTTATGGACTTCAAAACAGAAACAACCATTTACTGCCATTATAAAGCTTGGAAAAGCCAGGCCACTTTTTAAAGGGTTACTTCAGCGATTAGCATATGGCTTTCTATCAGTAGAAACCCTGGAGTATATACAAATGATCGTGCTCCCCCTCTCATATCCCCCTCAGACGAGAGATTTATGCATTTTATTTCTGGAAAAATTACTCCAGTAAAATGCTTGGCCAGACGCTAAAGACTACAGCCAGCAGAGGGAGCTATTTCCGCATGTTTTCAACTCGCACATGGGGAATGGGGTCGCACTCACAGCTCAGCTTACAGCTGCAGGCATTCATGGAAACGGTGCGGCCGGCGGAACAAAGTGAGTATTTCATCTTCTCAAATTAATTCCTATGAAAGTTAATCTTCCAAAGGCATGAACTGAAAATGCGCCAGACTGAACACACGCTGAGAACTTCTGTCGCGAGTGTGGACGCGATTACCTCAGCTCTTATCACGAGAGCTCATTCAGCTCATCACGATGCGTGTAAAACTCCCTCTTGCGTGTGTGCTGACACTTCCTCAGCGGCTAAATCACAATATATTGAACAGACACGTTCAGTTTTTAATTGTAGTGTCTGCTCTCTAACTGAACTGATTTTATGAAGATGAACGCGGTGGTGGGAAAGTAAAAGTGATTCAGTAGCGGTGGCTTTGGGACTGGCCTCACAGGGCAGAGAAGCATTCTGGGAATTGTAGTCTTTCATCCCCATGAGACAAAAACACATTTTCTGTCTTTTCTCAGTCTAGAAAGCACCAAATTCAAAAATTATTTCACATTTCTACCACATTAAGGACCCAGTTTAAATACAGATTCATCATCCCAGTGCTGAAGTACCCCTTTAATAAAACTCTGATTGTATTCGTCTGAAAGAATGTCATATACACCAAGGATGGCTTGAGGGTGAGTAAATCATGGGTTAATTTTCATTTTTGGGTGATCTATCCCTTTAAAGCCTTGCATGGTCTAGCCCCACAATTCATTCTGTACCTGGGTCTCTTCGTTCATCAAATCAGTTACTTCTTTCTGTTCCTCATTCCCGCTTGAAAGCCAAGGGTAATTGGACATTTGAAGTTGTATCCCCCAGATTGTTGAATGCAATGCACTTTTGTTTTTTTGTTAGATCCATACTGGCAATACTGAAATCTAGGTTAAATATTGAGCTGGTAATACTATTTTACCAATTATATAATTTAAAAGGTGTTTTATTAATATTATTAATAAATAAAAAAACACTGTTACTAGAGTGTTTTGGGCCCCTTTAAAATGTAATTCCATATGACGTTTCAATAGCACCACTAAATATAAAATGTAACAATCACTTTTTCAACATCTCTCTCTGTCTCTCACTCTCTCAATAATAAAACAAAAGCCGTGAGTAAACATTAGATGAAGAAACATCATGGCAGTGAGGCTGAATGGAAAATCCTGCCTCAGTCAAACACTGCAGTGGCAGCAGCAATGGTCCTGCTGACAGAAAAAAAAACCCAGCCACCGATCGGATAACATGATCGGGTGTGCAAGCGAGTCACAAAAACGATCACTTGTTATAAATATTCAATCAGTCTGAACAGGCAACTCACCTTGTACACGTGCCTCCAATTCTTGTCATCATTGAGGCGCTTCCAAAGCATGGCCAAAATCTCATTACAGGCCACCACATTGTACGTCAGGTCAGAGATGTCGGCCATCTGGGAGCTCGAAGGCCCCCAGGGGTCATTAGAGGTCGCTTCCCGAACCTACAAAACATATTCAACATATAAAACGTAAAACACTAACCAATAACTCAGTGTTTCCTGTCTTAACAAAGAAATCTGCACTGGATACCAAATATACATTCAGAATAGCTTACTACCATTTATGTAAATTTTATTATAGAATCTTAATTACGACACGTGCTTTCAAATACAAATGCTTAAACGTTAGATCATGACCTCAAGGCTAGATTATCGTAACGCTCTACTGGGTGGTTGCACTGCACGGTTAATAAACAAACTCCAGCTGGTCCAAAATGCAGCGGCTAGAGTTCTCACTAGAACCAGGAAGTGTAACCACATTGCCCTGGTTCTTTCAATACTCCTTTTTATGGCTCCCTATTAAACATCCCGAGGTTACCGTAGTCAGTCGTATTTGGTCCGTATCCAGATCAGATGGTGGACCACGACCTAGACGCGACCACAACGCAGCCCTGAATGTCAGCTGAGATCCTGTCAACTATACAACCCCCTGTGAAGGCCTCATCGACACGACAGCCATCGGCACCGATCCTCAGCAACGGGATCTTCTCCATACTGGCTAGATGAATCTGATCTTCAAGCAGAAGGGACTGGATGAAATATTTGAATGCTACCGATCCTGATCTGAATTCTGACTTGTGATGCAGCCTAAAATCCACAATGGATTGTGGAGTTTGGGTTCCTTGCCACTGTCCCCTCTAGCTAGCTAGGGACACTTAATATTCCACAACTTTATTGATTTGACTGCACTGACACTATCGGATGAGAACCGAACTGAGCTGGACGATGACATCATTGTTTTCTGCAGAGCTGCTTTATAGATTAAATTAACTCATTTATTAATTGATGATCTTTACAACAGATCTGAATCAACACTGAACTGACTTCAGCTAAACCATGACAGTTTTCTTTTAGAGCTGCTGTACAGACGAAATAAACTGCTTTGACGCAATCTGTATCGTTTAAAGCGCTATATCATAAAGGTGATTTGACCCATAGTTGATAAAGACAAAAGTCTCACCTTGAAGACTTGAATGGAATTGACAAAAAGAGGAAAAACTCACCTTGACCTCTGCCTCAGAGAAGTTCTGAACAAGGTTCTTTAGTTGGCGTCGCAGCATTGAGTGAGTCATGATGGCGGTTTTGTCCTAGACCTTTTTAAAGAAATTAAGATGTTTTTTTTTTAAATTGTAAAATACACACACACACACACACACACACACACACACACACACACACACACACACACACACACACACACACACACACACACACACACACACACACACACACACACACACACACACACACACAGTATTTGCATTGATTAACAATGATCTGCCTACATATATAAATATATATAAAATCGTTTTTATTTTATTTTACATTATTAACTAAAGTTAAACTTAATGAAAAAAAGAAATGCATTGAGCTGAAATAAATGTTTTAGTTTTATTTGATTAAATAAAAATATATTATTTATTAGGGTTTTATTTTTTATTTAATAATTAACATGTTTGATTATCTCTTTCAGATTGACAAAGTGCATTCATGCTCCAAAAATAGGTTTTAGTGCACAATTTTTATGGTTTTAGTTTTAGTTAGTAACTTACCAAAAAATTTACTTTGATCAGAGCATATGATATACGTCTGCTATTATGAATATTTTATTGACAATCTCACACATGCAAATCAAATTAAAACGATATGCAATATATATATATATATATATATATATATATATATATATATATATATATATATATATATATATATATATATTTTATTTTATCCACTCACCTGCTAAGTAAAGGATGTAGGAATGGCTGCTGACTGAATTTCTCAACTGCTGACAGGCACTTCAGTCCATGAGGCGACTTTATAGACCTATACAGCATAAATGAGGACAGCTTTGTAACTATAGTGTTTCGATGAAATAGTTCGACCAAAATGAACATTCTGTCAAAGTTAGTAGAAAAATAAAGATTGTTTTATTTATATTTTAACTAATGTGTTAGAGTATTTGTATTTTATGTAGTGTAGAGTATGTGTCTTTGTGTGTACCTTCCTAGGGAAGTAAATGAGTTGCTCTAATCCAGCTTGTTTACATTTTGCATTTTTAGACTAATGTTCATTAACATGCATTGTCCCTGGCCCTATCAAATAAATAATACAAATATGCTACTCTCTGGTCTGGTATATAGAAGAGCATTATATACCCAAAAGCTATAGATTATTTATTTATTTATAAGAACCTCCACAGCCAACATCATTTCAAAAAGCATTATCCTGCAATCAAGATATAATGCTTTATTTTATGCTATTATCAGCAGCAAATACAATCTATACTGAGAATATCTGCCAAATGCGATGTGATCCGAATGATGGCTGATTTATTTAGCAGTGCGGTAGATATCTTAACCAATGCAATGCTGCAGACACCAAACACCTCTAGAGTAATGTGGGCATGAAAACCTCATGTGATGATAATCACAATGGCATGAAATAAATCGCTGTCATACAATAAACTGCAAGACTGCGTGCCCTGACTGTAATCTGACGCCTGCAAAAACTGATATTGGTTTGTTGAATGGAGAGCCATCGCCTTAAAAACAGGAGTATAATAATGCAGCATGATTATTCACAGCGTCTTAGCTAATGATTAAAAATAGCATCGCTTCTTTCAACAGCTCAGCGACAACATTTCTGATTAAATGATGGATACAATAAATATATTTTTATATTATAATATACCAACCTTTTGGGAGAATGGACAGGAGAGATGATGAGAGGCTTTTCCAGAAGCGGAAATTTCCGCTTCCGTTTACGGCTACCTGTCAAAAAAACGAACGTAGCATCCCTACTGAATATTCACGAGGTAGGCGTGGCCGTTTGCCTTGCGTGCATTCAGGCTAGTTAGTAATTATTGATGAGTGGGCGTGGCTTTGTGGTTTACGAAACCCGCAAGGATAAACAAACAAAGATTTTTTTGTTTTTTGTTGTATATGGAAGCCCTTTGACAATAAAAAAACAATACAAAACAATATATAAATAATGAATGTAAAGGGTTTGTTAAATGTGCCACTTGCATGGTTCATTGAAATACTAAAGGATGCGAACAGGCGATGAAAGATCCGCTGATCCCAACACCACATTTGCGAACGCACTGAGCCCGGTTTCATAACAATGAGTCGATCCATCCCTTCTCAGATCTGATGACGCGTGATGCGTGATTCTCAAGCTCGCGCCTGAGGCATCACTGACGTCACTGACGCTCCGATGCCTGTAGAAGCGGCTGGCCCGCAATAACAAATTGGATGAAGACAGAAATATTACTCGCATTCATTGAAATCAGTTCAAGATGGCGTCCGAGGGGGAATACGAGTCGATTCTGTGCGTAAAACCAGATGTCAATGTTTACCGCATCCCGCCGAGGGCGTCGAATCGCGGATACAGGTGAATTAAAAGGATGTGCGGGCCTGAGCCCATGGCAGGTGTTTGTTCTGGAAAGAATGTTGTAATACGTATTTGTCTTGGCTGTATCAGCACCATGCTTCTAATGCGCACAATATTCGATGATAAATAATAAATTTATCACATATCATTGTAATTCTGAGCAGTGCTATGTCGCAGAGACACACAGTTCTGCTGATAGAAGGAAAAACATCTTGCGATGTCAGATGTTCACGACTGAATCTTAATAGGAGTAAACTGCAAATGTCATTACAGTTAATAATTATTTTCATGTAATTTTCATGCCTTTGAAGTAGATATAGTATCTGTCATTTGTATTATTAGTTTATATTGTTATAATAATAATATGGTATTGTGTTAATGTGAGGTGTGTTTTCGACGTGTGTGGTCCAGTTTAAAGTGTATAATTAGTCCTAAAAGCTCTTGCCTAAAGAGAATGTGGTGCTTCAGTGACACACATTCCTCCTCTAAAATCCCAGTTGTATTCCCTCATTAGGAGTTTATAGTCTTGTTGTAATAGCTCTGGAAATTGCAATAATACTTCTTGATTTGCCGTAAACTGTGGGAAGGGTTTAAACGTCTTCTGTCCCCACTAAACTAAAAGCTTTGACCCAAAGAGCTGTTATTTGTGTGAATTGCATGATGCCTGTCTTATTTCGACCCCCTCCAAAACAATTGGGACCATTAAAGTCTCATGAAATTGAAGTAGCGACTGATAGTTCCTTCCATATTGTGATGTACATCTTATTGTAACGGATTATTGAAATAATAAGATCAATAACATGCATTTAGAAAACAGCTAGGGAGAATAATCATTTTAATAACTTATTTTTGTGACAATGAATCACTGTTTTTTCCCAGTGGTCATTACTGTAATGTGTGTGTATGTTAGACTACAACAACAGAAAATAAATTGTTGGGATAATTACCCAGAAATGACAATTCTATCATCATTTACTCACCCTCAAGTCATTCCAAACCCATAAGACTTATTCTTTAAAACACAATTTACGATAATGAAACCTAAGAGGTTTCTGTCCCTCCACTTGGAAGGTCAAGTAACCAAAATTTAGAAGATCCAAAAAAGGCCTTGAACAAATCTATATGAATCAAACAATTTAATCCAGCTCAGTGCAAAAGCCTTATATAATGAACCAATTTAATTTTATTTCAGTTAACACGCAAGCATAGAACACATCAAAAATGGCAAACACAGAAGCTCAAACGTGTGGGTGATGCACGAGAACCAATGAGGTTTGTTCTAGCGTGTTATGCAAGCAAAGTCTTATGGGGTTGGAAAGACATGAGGATGAGTAAATGGTGACAATTTTTGTGTGAACTATCTCTTTAAGCTCCCCCTAAAGATGTTTCCATAGAAAACCCATCTAGAGCACAATTTGATGGTCCTGAAGTGACATTTCTGCTGTGATAATGGCAGGGCGGCTGACTGGAAGCTGGACACTCCTGATTGGACAGGCCGTTTGCGCATAACAGCAAAGGGGAAGGTGGCTTATATCAAATTGGAGGACAAAGTCTCAGGTTAGAAATCTATGTAATGATGCAAAAGAGAAAAACAAATAAAAATGAATGTTTGATTGGATGACTCTCAGTGACATTTGTGCAGCAAAAGAAGCTCCTGGATCTCCTTATGTCGTTGTCTTTAGGTGAACTGTTTGCTCAAGCGCCGATTACAGAATATCCTGGCATTGCCTTGGAGACTGTCAGCGATTCTAGTCGCTATTTTGTTCTCCGTATACAGGATGACAATGGTGAGTGTATCATTTTACTTTACATACCCTGTCATACTGGGAAATAGGTTATACTTCACTTCTATCCAACAGGCTAGATATGAATTATCCATGCTTGTCTGCATTTTAGGTCGGAGTGCGTTCATTGGTGTTGGATTTGGAGACAGAGGTGATTCTTTTGACTTCAATGTCGCCTTGCAGGATCATTTCAAGTGAGTTTCTGTAAAAAATCATGAGGGCATTATGACTGGAAATGCATTTGCAATGAATTCTTGGATGCCTTTTGATGCTTTTGGTTAATTCAGGTACAGTTTTTGAATGCCATTTTAAACATGTTTTAATTTTTCTTTCTGTAAGATGGGTTAAACAAGAGAATGAACTTAGTAAAAGTTCTCAGTCTGCAGACACAGGACCCAAACTGGATCTAGGCTTCAAAGAGGGACAGACCATCACACTGAATATCGGGGTACAGAAAATATAGCGTTGCATCACTACATGTTCAGAAGAATATGCAGTGATTTTTCACGTCTACATGTAAATCAACTGGGAGTTTGTTTCAAACTAGAGAAATGTTTCTTTGTATTTAGCAAGGTAAAAAGAGAGACAAACCCCGTCCTCAGAGCTCAGGAGGCATGGGGCTCCTCCCTCCACCTCCAGGGGGAAAGATAGCACCTCCTCCTTCGTCCAATCACAACACAGAACAGCCATCGGGAGGAGCAGAGACAGGTACATCCTTTGACCTCATTACTGCTTCTATATGTACTCATTCAGGCCTCCTCTTTTCTTTTATGCCATGGATAGGTTCAATCAGGAGAGGAGCACACATAGTATACTATTTCTAACAAAACAACTTTATTTAGAGGCCAAATGCAAAGACAAAACGGTTTAATTTACATGGTCATCAGTGTTGTAACCATATATTAAAGGTACAATATGTAAGATTTTTGGATTAAAATATACAAAAACCACTTGAACAATGCTATATATTTTGTTGACTTGTGTACTTGCATAATTCTGAATGTTTCCAAGAATGTTTAAATCCAGAGAAATAAGCAATTTTATCCAGGACACCGGCCGTGTCCATTTTTTTTGTTTATCAAGGACATCATACTTGTTTCTCTCGAATTATCGTTTTTTATTTTGTAGAAACCATTGATGCTTTAATATGTGTTTTATCAGTTTTGATCAGTGCCCTGACTACTGAAATAGGGAGCTGATTGATGCACACCCATAGTCATAGCTCAACACAGTCTTATTGTTTAAATCCTGTTTTCTTGATTTACAGCGAGTACCATGTTTTACCATGCCTAATATCAATCTAGCTTACTGCAGTGTGCAACAAGTGTCTCATAGTAGCCATCGAGTAAACACACAGAGTAGCATTATAACATAACTTTCAACACAAGCGTCTGGCTCTCATTTGCAATCACTCCAGCGGCCTTTTCCCCCAACGGTTTCCAGCCCCACCCTGCTTCATATTATAGTAACGTTAATAAATATTTAATACATTAGCTCATCCATGAATATGATTTCTGTCCCTTCAGATTCTTTTCCACCAGCTGTAGAGTTTAAGCGACCTCTAGCGGCAAAAATTACATATTGTGCCTTTAATTCTGTAAATGTAAAATATTTTTTATCAATATCTCACCCGCTCAAAATGCACAGACACACACAGAGAAATACATTTGACATAAATCTTGATAACCTTTTTTTCCCCTTCTCCCGTTCTTTCCTCTACTCTTAGGATGTTTATTAGAACTGGACAGCAGTAACTCTAATACAGTGGTTCAGTCAAACCCCAGCTCTGACCTATGGGGTGATTTCTCCAGCTCTGCAAGGTAACAAAAATGTTTCTTGACCATTGAATAAGTTCCTGTACTGAAATATTACTACTAATCACTAAGGGCCAGATATACTAACAGCTTGTGGCAGCACAAACCCTCTTTTGGCATTAAAAAATGTCTCAGGATATACTAAAGACAACATTTATTGAGGTAGAGAATTCACATTTACATTTACATTTATAGACGCACCCTAGCGGCAGCAAATCTAATCTGCCGCGGGTGTCGTCTAGCAACTCTCAATACACTTCTGAGCTGTAAAAGACAAACTCTGGTCGGGCCAATCACATTGTGTATAGAGTCGATGGGCAGGGCTTAACATAATGACAGCCAAGTTGCGCTTGCATGCTACCATAGGCCGTAAAAAAATATGGACGACTCGACATCATCCGTTTCCGCTTGCCAGATTTGAAGCTTTCAGGCGGCCTGCACGGCATTGACATTTTGGGATTGAGTCTGCGCTGTGCACAGTAGCGATTTCGGGACCGGAGTTGCGCAGTAGAGAGTAGGAAGTAGAGCAGGAAGTACTGCTGCGATATCAAAAGCCTGCCTCTCGCAGATGTAGAACAATTAATTATGTTGGTGTGAAATAAACAGTTATGGAAATGTAGAAATTAAAGCTAAAGCTCCAATTTGCTCCCAAAAATTCCGAAAAAAGTCTGTTAGTGCCTTAGTGACAACTTCACTCAGAGAAGACGTCGATCTCAGCTGTCAATCATGACGTCACACCCCCCCGTTTTTATAGCATCAAATATCTAACTAAAACTAAACTTATTGTTAAAACGAACGCTTGAAATGAAATCATCATGATGATAACTGCCTTCAATGACATAAACTACCTTTGGGGAAAAAATATGTGAAGTGTAATTTTATTGTTTAGTTTGCCTCGCGTCCATTAGAAAACACAGAGGGGCTGCTATACTGGGACCGGTCACTGGGGGCCGATCGAGGTGCGGAAACTTTAGTATCTGAGAGGGATACTGCAGGCTTGCGTGCTACTAGTAAACACAGAAGCTGGGAAACGGCGGTCTTTTGAATCAGCTTTGACCGCGACTCTGGAAGACTTGGAGTTTAGCTTTTCTCTGAGAAAAGAACAAAGAATGGCACGGAATCATTCTTAAGAAGGGAAGATGTGTTCTGAGTTGAGCCGACCGGATATGGCGAAATTTTAATCTGTGAACGAGCTCTGCTTCCCCTTCGGTACTCTGGTTGGTTGTTTTATTTAAACAAATAATGATTTACTAAGGTGTGTGGTAGTCAATTAACTGGTATTTGCATTATTATTTAACACCCAAAAAAGCACGTCTTAACCCATAGGCGGCGAGTTATGTTTCTGCTGGTAGGTGCTCACACTTGATAACCCCCTCTCCGACATGAAATGAGAAATGCATACCTTTTTTCTTTTTTTTTCTTTTTTTTTTTGGTAAACTTTTAAGAGCAAATACATTACCAACCAAAAAAACCCATATTCACCTCTGTTTCCATTAGCAAATGATAACTAGACTAAGCACATACACATGCCCCTTAATACATTCTAACATGCTCATTACTTAACAATTAATTATACTTGGTGTTAGTTTTTCAAGAGTGCTGTCTTTTTCTCCGTGCAGTGGTGCACTTAAAGAATTCATTACACAAAAAGTTATTTATGTCTTGAAGAGAAACACACAAACTGCAAATATTTCTAACAAATCAAAAAACACATTCTCTACATGAGTGTTGTTGCGGGTCGCTCTCTAAATTATATACCTGATGATTTTTAGAGATAATTATCATTGTGCAAAAATAAAGCACAGGTTTTTGTATCAAGTTATGTTCTCTATCGATTTTAAAATGAATGAAGAATATGAATGTGTTTTTCTGTGGGTCCTCGGTCATTCCCGCGGGTGCTAAACCCCCTCATTGCGCGTTTGTTGTCTTATCCCATTTTGCGTTTGACCTGCTGTAGGAAGAGGGCACTGCAGTGAATAGAGAGCAAGTGGGAGAAGGGAGAGAATTTTCTCCATTCATGTTCATTGATTTTGAATGCCACAGTAAGATGTTATCCGACTATATCATTTGTTAATCTACGTTTTTTATTTATTTACTGGGTTTTACTGACATAAAACGCAACCAGTCAGAGTTGATTTTGTTCCGTGTCATGTTTAGGGGCGTGAAAATGTAAAGCAGATGTCCCTGCAATAACAGACCGGCATGCATCTATAAATTGTTAATTCAAGAACAATGTGCAAATTTACTGCAACAATGGAGCCGCAAACTTCACATACAAAATCCAGCGTATAGTGGATCCTGGTAATCATTTTCACAGTTGTAAGCACGGCAAGAGAGTTTTTTTGTTGAGGGCATTTGTTTCCAGGTGGACTGTTAAAGAAAGCAACACTCATGTCTTGTGGATGTCCTGAAGAATTCAACCATTCAGATGACGACTTCGAAACTCCTGATTTGTGATGTCTGAGGCTGAGAGTAGTAGATAGGTAGCCAGACCTTTAGACTTCATCGCAGCTTTCATTGACCAATGACCACTCAAGAGGACATCTGAGCGGCATGTAAAGCAACCAATCACAGTTTGTTTTACTGCATCATGTGAGTGAATATGTAAAGTCGATGTCCCTATGATAACAGACCGCTGTGCATCTAGTAAAGGATTCATCGTTGTGCAAATTTACTGCATCAATGGCACCGCAAACTTCACATACTTTTTAAAATCCAGCGTTTATTTGATTTTGATAAGTGCTCATTGCCACAGTTGTAAACACGATGGCTTTCTTCTTCCATCAGCGAGTTTGGCTTCACAACAACGAAACACATATAATTTGCCGTCTTGTAAATCTGGCCCTAATTATTTTCTTTAAACTGGTCTTAAACTGTGTGTTAGCGTGTAAAGGTATGTAAAATCTGGAATAACTTTCTTTCTTTCTTTCTTTCTTTCTTTCTTTCTTTCTTTCTTTCTTTCTTTCTTTCTTTCTTTCTTTCTTTCTTTCTTTCTTTCTTTCTTTCTTTCTTTCTTTCTTTCTTCCAGCTCTGTTCCTCCTCCAGCACCACGTGAAGACCCCTCTTCTGGGAACTGGGTCCAGTTCTGAAAAAGTTTCATCATCCTTCATTCCATTATTGTTCCCATCCCTTCATCAGAACTACTGCAATTAAAAGATACTGCACAATATTATGGAACATTAGAGGCAAGCTGTATGTAAAGCTGCTAATCTTAGCAGAGCACAGAGGTGAGAAATAGGCTATTAAGAATTGTGTTGGTCAAATCAGCCAATTGAAATTATGAAAAAGATTGTATAAAAGGAGAGGAACATCCCATGGGCGTAATATGTGAAACTTTATGGTAACAGTTTTTTGAAGACTGTTTCAGTATCTTTACATTTGTCCACAAAGTGTTGGATGTGTCCACTTTGTTGTCATAACTTGTATGTGTTCGTCTTTGGTTTTGGAGGAGTGAATATGTGTGTGTGTGTGAGTGTTTAAAAAGGCAGAGCTGGATTGAAAGTGTAGAATTTAAATGAGGCCCGGATTCATCAAGAGCTTAACATCTTGTGTGTCATAAGAATATATAAAACCTGTACAGTATAAATATACAAAAATAATGACTGAAGGCCACAATGTAGAAAAATTATATCTCTTAAATACAGGGATTATATCTAGATATCCATTACATATCCATATTGTCATTTACTTGAGTAACAGATAGTCATTTACGTGTTAAACAAAAATAAAATATACAAAAGAACTACAATGCACTTTGCTTCACATGTGATTTTTTTATTTATTTTTATTTTATAATCTCTGTGGAATATGATTCTCAAAAATATTAGCATTTGCCATACTAGTCAATTAAAAATATTTAAGTGCTAAAATGCCTAGACAAGTCTATAGCTTATGGAAACAAAGCACAAGCATATCACCATTTATGTCCAATGTTGTTTGAAACAAAAATGTAAAAAGTTTGGGTTGTACTTTATTTGAATGTGTCCCTGTTACAGTGTAATATATATTTAAGTACTGAGAAATAATAATTAGCTTCATGTACTTACTTTACAGGGTTAGGGTAGGATCAGGGTTTGGTTTAGTGTTAGTTACATGTAATAATGCCTAGTTTATAGTTATTACTATAGTAAATACATGTAACGTGTAACAAGGATGTTGTTTGGTAACAAGTGTTACCAAAGTTTGTACCATAATCTTTCACCAAAAGACCATAGTACAGTTACAGTGTGTGCATAATTATTAGGCAAGTCGATATTCTGGTCATATTTTACTTTCCAAGCACATTTTACCTATTTCAATTCATATCAATCTTAATAACTATTATTAATTTTGTATATAATAATTTATTTATATATATATATAAATAAAAGCAGGTTGTCTATATAAAATTCAAATATACTATAATTTTCGAACATTAGTATGTCTGTGCTTCATTGATTTGACTATTTTGCTTGCAAGAGTTTGTGGAGAGATCCTGCATTTTACATTTATTTCATATTCAGTCATATCTAACTGGCACAAGTATGAAAAGTAAATATGTCTTATGTTCACCTTCATATCCTTTTAGCATGGGATTCTGCACTAGTTTAGGTAAGTTGAACTCTCTTAGCGAGAGATTGAATTTTAATCAAGAATGACTTTTTGTTAATTCAGTGAATAGCAGAAGCTATAAAATTTGTTAAGTAAATGAAATTACTAGTAATTTAATAGTGTAATTAATAGTAATTAACTAGTAATTAAATAGTGTCACAGATCTATCTCACATTTTTGTGATCTTTGTGCTTAGCATTTTCTAATGGAAAATGCGGCTTAAGATAGTAAATATTGTGGACCATGTTAGTTAGTTTAAAATGCTCATTAGTCATATGCAAGAGCATCTTGGACCGGCAATAAATCAGCTACCAGGTAAAAAAAAAATCTCTTTTGTCTTCCTTTTCATTTCTTGGAACATGGTGGCCAGTTTGGACCAGCTAGAAATGCTACCAGCAGCTGAGCTTAAGCTGGATTTTCCAGCAGATGACCTTAGGGCACACATCTGGGTCTTACATATGTTTCCGTCATTTATATCCATCTCGGATAACATCTTGTACTCTTGCTTTTTGCAGAATTTTCCAAGCTCAGCTGCTTGTTTCGGTTGAGAAAGAACTACCATCACAGCCTGTACTTCTCAGTTTGGCCACCAAACGTCTCTGTCACCCCAGTGCTGGGTATTTTCATATGCACACCTGCTCCTTGTCTGTTGTGAGTAATGACCTGTTAAATACCCTTTGTAGTTCCCTTAATCTTTGTGATAGCTTGTTTGTTAACACAATCATTCCGATTGGCTTAGTTTTTCATACTTACAAAGGTTTGTACCTTTGACTCCTGTCATTGGGTTGTGGATTTACCTTATATACATAATTAATTCAATTGCTTTGATTGGGACATTTATCATTGGGTTAGGACTTGAGATTTTTTCAGTTGTTTCAATTGTTGATTGTCTTTGTTATATACAATTTATGAGTGAATCTGAGACCTGAGACACTTATGGGTCATTTACATGACGCTGTTTTCAACTAAAACTGAAAGTGCAAACTTTTGAAAGCAGTATTGCAGTATTACAATAGCAGTATTGTCTCCATGTTAACTAAAAAAAAAAAAAAAAAAATTTGTTAAAACGGTGGCAACATGCAAATGCATATTACGCGTTCAGTCTGTAGGTGTCTAGTTTTCCTTTACAAAGTAACATCGCCAACTACTGGCCTGGCAGCAGAATACAGCGTTTTAGTCATTTCCGTGCATCTGTTTAAAAAGATTTAGCCTCAACATTGCGCAAAAGAAAAACGATTTGGTTTTTAGTACAACGTTGTCATGTTAACATTACCTTTAGCGGTGAGGTTGTGAATTGCAATCACCCAATGCTCACCTTTTTGAAGCAAATAGAGAAGCTATGGGGACCGACACAGGACAAAAATGTTGTTACACACTGCAACTTTAATGTATTGGATCAAATGTATTTAATGAATATACATGAATGACTAAAATGTTGGCCTGTTTTCATACAAAACTATGGTATGGCTTTAAAACACTTGGAATATATTGCGTAATTCATCTTGATTAATTGAAAAATGTATGTTTTGACCTTAACCTGTTTACTCATTCACTTTTATTATATGGAAAACAGTGGCGTGTACATCATTTCTCTTTTTGTGTTCCACAGGGCAAAAAAAGTTTCATCCGTTTAGAATGACATGAGAGTGAGTAAATTATGACTGAATTTTCATTAATAGGGAGGCACACTATTTCTGTAATATTGTGATGTTTTAGTATTGTTTGTGATATGAGATTTTGGATCATTGAGGTTTCAAAATGGTCAGAGCTTCAGTGTGAATGCGCAGAAATAGGAACCGAGCGACGAACAAAATGTCCTCAGTTTTGAAACGTTGCGAGAATGTTCTTGGCTAATAAATAGGGAGCATATTTGGGGATCAGCTGTTCACTCGTTGATGTGAGTTTGAATCAGTCCTCATTTAGAAGTCTGAAAGTGTGAGAGACGTTGTGAGTGAGTGTTATTCAGCACAACCCTATCAAAATGTCTAGATTGTGATAGATTGTGGACATGATCACGCTCATCATGATCACACACACACACACACACACACACACACACACACACGCACACTAAAGGTGCTTCAGGAATTAAAGGTGCAATCAGAAAATGAGATGGAGAAAGCTTCACCGCTGAAAGATTTTGCAATGTGATTGGAATGCGATTGATTGATTAATTGGAATTGGAATGTGATGATTAACATTTAAGATACAATAATACTTTATTAATCCCTGAATGGAAATTATGGAATTTTCATGATTAAGACTAAAACATGGTGAGTCAATGTTTCTATTTCTAATCAGGCACCAAGTGCACTCATGGCAATATGTTACATGTTGTATTTCTAGTTTCATGTTTCCCGTAGGTTTCTAGTCCTCTTGTAGTTCATTTCATTTCCTTCATTAGTTCCTCATTGTTTAGTTAGTCTTGTTAACCCCTGTGTACTGTACATAAGCCCCAGTGTTTGCTATGTTAGTTTTTTTTGTACTCTTGTTTTTTCAAGTCAACTAAACTTTATTTATATAGCACTTTACAATGCCAATTGTTTCAAAGCAGCTTCACAGTAGCCTGACAAGCCAGACCCACATCAAGATGTTTGGTCTGGAAACTCACCATAGACGGGGCTCAATCTGAGGTGCGGGATAAACGGATGTCTTTCAATCTCACTCTACACACGATAGGATAGCGCTACATCAACCAGAGCAACGAAGGTGAAGCGCAGTTCGTTGATAGATTAAACTTTCGCTGTATCTGGTTGGCAAAGCTCAGAACACATCTTCCCTTTTTAAGAATGACGTCAGTGCCGTTCTTTGTTCTTTTCTCAGAGAAAAGCTTAACTCCAAGTCTTCCAGATTCATGGTCAAAGCTGATTCCAAAGACCACCATTCGCCAGCTTCTGTGTTTACTAGTAGCACGCAAACGCAACTCGGCCGTCGTCATTATGTTAAGCCCCGCCCACCGACTCTATACACGATGTGATTGGCCTGACCAGAGTTTGTTTTTTACAGCTCAGAAGGTATTGAGAGTTTCTAGACTAAACTCGCGGCAGATTAGATTTGCTGCTGCTAGGGTGCGTCTAGATTTCTAGGCTAGCTTCACAGTGTTAACAGGAAAAAAATTAAACAGATTTAGATTTGGCTGTACAACTGCTCTGGAGAAAACGGTTATTTTATCCGGCTTATTTCAATTGTCATATAGTGGAAATGCGGGCAAATCGGTAATATAGTTGAAATTTAAGTGTCACCAACTGAGCAAGCCAAAAGCCAAAGGCGACAGTGGCAAGGAACCAAAACTCCTTCAGAAAAAAAACCTTGGGAGAAAGGCTCAGTCGGGGTGCCAGTTCTCCTCTGACCGACAAACAAATAGTGTATGATTATGATTCTGGCAACATTACAGGTCAGAAACATTACAAGTTTTCTGGCTCCTTTTGTTCCCTGCCTCCCTTGTCCCTCCGTGTATAGTTTAGTATTTATAATAAAATGTTGTTCATATTCCGTAGAATGATCTTAAATCTGTGAATTGTGAGAACTATTAAATGTAACCAGTTAAAGGGTTAGTTCACCCAAAAATGAAAATTCTGTCATTAATTACTTACCCTCATGTCGTAGTGACAGCAATACCTTTTTTTTCTGACAGTGTATAAATCTTATCTTATTCATTCTTTTTTCTTTTATATATGAAAAATATGCACCACATTGTTTATTAGTTTAAAACTTTGCAATCCAAATTAATGGAAATGCATGCAATTAATATACTTTTTTATATACATATTTCTTGAGCCTACCTATTCAATTTGTTGCCTCAGCCAATTGAATTGTTTTGGCGTTCAAGGGTGATGTGTATCAGGGTAGAAGGATCTAGTCCACATCATGGGGTGTAGAAGTTTAGAAGAGTGTAGAAGTTTAGTGTAGAAGAGTGTGGTTGAAGTTTGCAGTGGCACATGGTAAATGGTAAATGGACTGCATTTATATAGCGCTTTTATCCAAAGCGCTTTACATTTTTGCCTCACATTCACCCATTCATACACCGACGGCGATGTCAGCCATGTAAGGCGCCATCCAGCTCGTCGGGAGCAGCTGGGGTTAGGTGTCTTGCTCATGGACACTTCGACACTTGGTCAAGTGGAACCGGGGATCGAACCACCAACCTTCTGGTTTGTAGCCAACCTACATGAACCACTGAGCCACTGCCGCCCTGCATGTCTAACATTTTCTGATCATAAAGAATAGATTTAAGTGATAAAATGCTGGAATTCCTAGCATGCTACTGCTATACATGCATCAAACGTGTAGACTAATATTTCTCTCATGCACATTTATAGAAATGAACATGCAAGATGACTGAACGCTAGTGTAATTGCACACATAAATGTGTTTGAATGTAGTATATCAAATGAAAGGTCATACAGAGAGTGACTGGAATAGTTAGTAGAGCTGTTAAATGATCTTCTTGGTCTTCTTCCCTTCATGTAATGAGCTATTTCAGCTGTTAATCTCTTAACAAGGTGCCTAAGTAACCTTAGATTGAAAGGGGAAAATCTGTAATTTTTTATGTCTTAATTTAGTGGCCTAGATTGTATTTTAGTGTCTGGTGCAAATGTTTGCAGCTGCATTTTATTTTATTTTTATTGTGAAAAGTCGGGTGGTCTTCGTTTGTTTACTGCTTTATTTATTTATTTTTCATATTTGATAGTCCGGTTGTACATAAACCACTTTCTGCAAGTTGTTTTTAATTCTATGTATTTTGCAAATAGGGTTGTCTCATTTACTCTATAATTTACAATGTTATGTTTTCTTGGATCAGTTGAAAGATTTTGTACTGATGCCAAAGACTTATCTGTTACATGTAACTTCACACTCTGGTGTGTGTGTGTGTGTATGATGTTGATGAATGGAGGGGCAAGTTTAAAAGCAGAAGTGTGGGACACTTCAGGATAAAGATCAGGAAGACTGTGTTTGTGCATGCATGTGTATGTGATTTCAAGTGTGTGCGGATCTGACAGAGGTGATGAAGGCTGAAAGAGTTTTATTAATGGTCGGAGGTTTATTTTTAAATCTAGGACACATAGTGTCTGAGTGCTTGTATGTGTCTGAATGTTATCTGCTGAAATTTGAGAGATGCAATATGCCCCTTCTTACTCTCACAACACGGAGAGCTCCATGAGAATGAGCATAGGTTGTTAAAAGTGACCATTCCAATCTTTATGATGTTAAGCAAAGAAGTCACAAATATGGTTTAAAAAGTTGGTGGACCATTCTGCCATTCAAAAAAAAAACAAAACAGTTTTTAAAAGAAGTATTTCATGTGTACCAAGGCTGCATTTATTTGATAAATACAAAACAAACAGTAATATTGTAAAATTTCTTTCTTTTAAAATTATTACAATTTAAAAGAAAAGTTTTTTTTGGAATATATTTTAAAATGTATAATTGATGCAAAGCTGTATTTTCAGTATTATTACTCCAGTGCCACACAATCCTTCAGAAATCATGTTGAATGTTCGCCGGTTCCCGCCTCCTTCCTTTCCATTTCTATGAACGTTATTACATTGGTGCCGAAGCCCGGGAGGAAGGAGGGACGCGCTGTCGGAGAGCCCTCGCTAATGAGGGGGACCGTGGTGCTGAGGAGTTCAGGCAGTGCGGATGAGGAAAGACCGCGAGTGGCTGCCCGAGGCGGCGGTGCTGGAGCGAGTTGAGACCGGTGGGACGGAGAGCTCGCTGCCGTGCCCCTGGGTCGAGGTGGGGTGGCGGCCGTCCTGGAGGGAGCGGAGGAGTTGCCGGAGTTCGTCGTGGGCCGCAGCCTGCTGCTGTCCGCCGTAATGGGGAGGAGCAGGGAATGCGGAGCTCGCTGCCGGCTCCCTCAGGCAGAGGAGCCACCACCGGCCGCCAGGGGGTCAAGCACCATCGCATAGCACCACGAGGAAGAGCCTCTTGGTTGGTGAGGACCGAGCGGCAGTGTGTCCGGGAATCAGAACAGATTTTTCTTTTTCCTCTCTCCACTCTCTCGTCCTGTCGCTCGGTCTCCGTCTCCCGCTTCTCTCATCTCGTCTGCCCAGACGCGTGAGATGCGGAGATTGGGCCCCCCGGGGAGGAGTAGGCGTAGTCTCGGGTGTACCCCCCGGCCTGTGAGGTGCGATGAGGGTATGTGGCGAGGTGAACGAGCGAAAGACATGGGAGGAGCGAGTGAAACCGGGGACGTGATTGCGAACGAGCGTCACTTGCGAGCCACACCGGTCTCGAGTCCTCTCATGAGGGAGCTCGGAGACATTTAAGGATGAGCAACACCAGTCAAGGACGAGAGAGGACCAGGCCTGGATCTTACGCTGAGTTTTGTTTATGTTTTGTTATGTGTGTGCGGGCAGTCGTCTGTGAGGGGCTGCCCGCGGTTTACTTTCGTTTTGTTTGCTTATTTAATAAAAGTTGTTGAATGTTTGCCGGTTCCCGCCTCCTTCCTTCCCATTTCTATGAACGTTATTACAACGACATCGACGTGAATACAGTAAGAGCTTCTGTTGTGCAGCTTAACAGCGTCATTCATTATAACTGCAGTTTGAAAAAGTGTGCACTGCAGATATAAGTGTGATTGACAAATCCGAGCATTATAAAGAGTGTTCTTTGATCGCTTTCTGTAGTTTAATCATTTAAATAACAGGTTTGGTTCATGCTACCGTTTTAGTCACTGACTTGATTCACTGATAAATCAAGACGGTCAGCGGTGGGACTGACAGTATTAAACGATTTAGAAAGAAAGTCTGTGTGAACTTGAATGATTAGCTACACATCAGAAATCACTGATCCCAGATCAGGCATTAATGAACACTGTTACTCACTGTTTGTGGCGGTGCTGTCGAATCCATATGGTAAAGCCTGAGCTGACATCGCGACTGATAAACTGAATCCATTCTCTACTAATCCTCTGGGTGGGCAAAGCAGAGGAAACCTTTCCTGTTATGACGTCATAACAGGAGAATTCAAGATCAGCTCGTCTGAGCTCTCATCTTCTCAAAGGCAGAGAAAGACAACCAAAACTCTGTTTTACATCAATCAAAATTTCTAGCCACTTGGGGACAATATTCAGGCTAGGGGAACTCATATTAATGTTGAAAACCCTAATGAAATGAAAATGCCATGCCATGGGACCTTTAAAATCTCATCTGAGGTATTGTAAAACCTTCAATGTTTACAGTTAATATCTGTAATGGTCAGTTAGGAAAAGAAACTCCCAGCTAATTATGAATATACGCAATATTATATATAGAATATATAACAACAGTCTTATGATTAGAATATTATATATAGAATATATAACAACAGTCTTGTGATTGAAACCTTTTTTTTTTTGTTTCATCATCTACTGACATCTTTGTCCAATAGCCAGGCTCCTCCCAGGTACCTTCCCACCTCATCTGGTCTGCCACGCAGCCTAGGCTGTGGATGGAGCAGGGACTTGAGAAGACATGTTGCTAGTTGGGTGAATGCTGCAAACTGGGTTGCCATCTCCAAGTCCTCAGGTTGATCTGACCCTCTCTCTTGTATTGGCAAAACTTCCCAAGTGCTCCACTGTAGATAGCTTTTATATGCAGTGTTGTCTGAAACGGTCTCAGACCACGGAAGGCTCCCCATAAGCATGGTGTAGATTAGAATGCCTAATGCCCAACTGTCTGTACTGGGATCCACAGACACCAGCATCCTCTGAGTCTTTCCGGAGTCTCCTTTTGGCTTGTTCCCATTGTCATCCACCTCTGAGTGGCCCAAATCAGTTTCCTTTCCCTTCCGCGCAATCTCAGCCTCAGGCGTGCAGTAAGGGGAACTGTACCACACGCATGGCACCCTGGTCTCTGCAGCCTTAACCATGCCAAAATCACCGAGCTTGACCCAACGACAGGTACTGTCACATAGGAAGATGTTTTCTGGTTTGACATCACGATGGACAAAGCCAAGGGAATGGAGGTGAGACAGGGCACCGCTGATCTGAGAAGCCACTCCCTGGGCATGGCTCTCTTCCAGACCAACCTGCAAGAAAACAAGTTACCACTTAAGACAGGGGTGTCTAAAGCCCTATTGGGACTGGATTAGTTTAACATAGAGACGTGGGGGTAAAGTAATTATTACCAGAGGTTCTTGGTGATTTTAGTCCCGTCCGAATGTGCCATCTCGGTAATCATTACGGACAATGTCAATAAAGATTACCGAGACTTTTACCTTCTGTAAAAAGGTCCGGAAAAATTACCTCGGGTAATACTAATCCCGTTCGAATAGACCTGCTGTAAAAATGTATGGTAAAATTCCGTCATTTCCTGTTTAAAGGTTTTTTAACATTTAGCATTCGGTTGCGTTGTAGGTGGTGGGACAAATCTGTAGAAAATGTCCAGTATTTTCCGCATATCATTTAAAGCAAAAAGAAGATCAAAAGCACTTATTAGCGGCACAACACATTTTAGCTCTAGGAAAGTGTCTATTACCAACACAATCCAATCAGAATCGTTAGACTGGACCCAACTGTTTATTAAAACACACACATATTGGAGACGGAGTTCAGACTGGCGCTCAGGTTGTGTGTTTGCTCACGTGATAACGGTAACGTCATACGCACATGACGTCAAGGAGGTGCGTAAAGCGAGTTACTCCTCCCACTTCTGCTAGTTTTACTGAGATGTCTTATCCCGTGCGAATTGGCCATTAATATTACAGACGTCCTGGGGTAAAATAACTGCTTTCGGAAGAAGTGAAGTGCCTCTCGCAGTTTAAAATTATTACGCTACATCTGATGACATTGCAGACCAACTACGTTTTTTTATGATCTGGTGGAAGCTAGATACTTTTCTTACACAAATGCATTGCTTTACTTCAGAAGGCAATGTCATCAGACTTATTAACCCCCTGGATCTGGATAATCAAGATGATCAGAACATTACCTAGGATTTTCGGAAGGGCAAACATTGGCCAAAAATTGTCCCGTTTATATAGTAGTGTGTAAGCAGCATTTCTTTCGTACCAACTGACATTTTGAAAATACGAAGAAAAAAATTGTGAATCCGAAAATTTACGTCAGAGCGGCTTTACGAACGATTTACACACAAATTCACACACAAATTCGTTCTGCACGTGTTTCATGAATGAGGACCCTTATGTGTATTACAACTCAAGATATTTACCTTTTTGATGTTCTCAACTGGACTAGTCAGCTGTGGCATGCAAATGGATGGTTAATCCCTGGAATCTTTATGAATTAATGGACCAATCATCATTAAGACGTATGTAACTGATGTCAAGCTTTTACCAACCTCAGGAACGATGACATCATAGAGGTCGCCGTAGAGGCAAGGCTGCTGGGCGAACACGTAGTGAGTAGGAGTGGAGAAAGCAATGCCCAAAGCTGAGGTAAGTGAGGGGTGGGTGCAGAAGGCCAAAGACAGGTTATATTCCCTCAGAAATGACAGGAGAGATGTGGATTCTCGCTGAAAGAATTTCAGGGCCATTGGGGTTCCTAGATTACATGCAAATTTGGAAGAAAATTGGAGATCTTTTCAAAGGTAAAGGAAGGAAGCAGTACAGTAATCAGTTGAGAGAAAAACAAAGAAACATATAATAGGGTTGTTGTCACCACTTACCTCTCTTCTTGTGCACTGCTAACATAACTTTGCCATATGAACCCTCTCCAAGAAGTTTAATAATTTGGAAGTGGTCTGCGGGCTCCAGTGATTCTAGAGACTGAACTGTTAAGTGACACAGCTCATCCAAAAGTCTTGTGGCAGTCTGCAAGAAGCAAAACAGTCACGGTTGCAGATGGACATGGCAAAAATGTAACACCTAATGTAATTTGAGAGGACATTTGCAGGACTCTTTTCCCACTTTGTTACAAAAGCGCTGAATAAGAACATCACTATTTACTAATTAGCACGCTAAAAGTCTTATGTAATGCCCATGGCATAGTTCCCATACCTTTTCTTTCTCTCTACCTTTTTAGGGCATGGCAAACAATGTTTCACTAGCTGCCAACAAGGGGACCAAATACCACAAGATGCCATGTTGAAAGTAAATATGATCTAGCTGGATCAGGGATAAACTCCTGGGTCTGTCATTGCATACTATTATAAGTTCACTACAGCGAAAGGGTGATTTGAGGTTCAGTTCTGAGGACTGTCTATTCTGTCAACACATCTTAACTGTCCCTAAACACCCGCGGTATTCAGCTGAGTTTCCTAGGATTAACTGTTCTGTTCAGCTATAGTATTGGTAACCGTTCAAATGTCATACATAATTTGAAATGTAGACATTTGAACTGGGTGATGTTTTCCTTTTTTTTCTTTTTTTTTGTGTCTTTTTAGTCTGAAGTGTCCTAAAAGCAGAAAAGTTACACACTTTAGTAAAGCAGTGTTCGAGATGATGAAGGGGGACAGTATTACACAAGAGGGAAAAGGTGCACCTGTTGGGCATCAGTTGTGTGAGGACAGACAGCCCGCCAAAAGTCATCTTTGGTTAACCCCTTGTCAAGAACAGCAAAATAGCCAGCACATACAAGTTCTTTAGGATTACGTGTGAACGTTGTGAATGGTTGAATATGTAGCCAGTAACAAGTAATTAGTATACAATTCAAGACTTGTATACTTGAACTTTATAATAAATAAATACTTCTATACATAAATATGACTAGAAGCCCAATCTAAAACAAAAATAGTAAAAAGGTCATTGCTATTTTAAATTTCACAAATGTGCTTTTAGTTTTCTTGATTCTGACTTTCTTGTGGTCGTGACATTATTGCTCACATTCCAGAATATAAAATCTTTTTTTTTTTACTCTTAAGGAAGAACATTACTGGAATAATTTACATATTGTCAAATCGGTTACACACACACATATATACAAATAAATATATATTTTTATATTTTAAAATACAATCTTTTTTATACAAATAAATAGCATACATTTTTACATTATCAATATAAGTTTATTTCTAAAATACATGTGTAAATATGTTTATATATGCATAATAATTATACACAGTACACATATATTATGTAAATATAAGTTTTTTATTCTATATATATATATATATATATGTGTGTATATATATATGTGTGTATATATATATATATGTGTGTGTATATATATATATATATATATATATATATATATACACACGTATATATATATACACACACACATATATATATATATATATATATATATATATATATATATATATATATATATATACACACACACACACACACATATATATATATATATATATATATATATATATATATATATATATACATATATATATACATATATACACATATATATATATATATATATATATATATATATATATATATATATATATATATATATATATATATATATACATAAATACTGTATATATACACTTTTTTTACTGTATATATATAGAGACTTTTTTTCCCTTTTTTTTTCAAAAACAATAATCTTACCGACCCTATTCTTTTTTTTTAAATGGTAGTGTTCATCTAATTTATATGGAGCATGGCTGAAATTTCATGAACAAATGGTTAGTTTATTTAAAATATATTTATTTATTTATATATGTGTGTATATATATATGTGTGTATATATATATATATATATGTGTGTGTATATATATATATATATATATATATATATATATATATATACACACGTATAGATATATACACACACACACACATATATATATATATATATATATATATATATATATATATATATATATATATATATATATATATATATATATATATATATATATACACACACACACACACATATATATATATATATATATATATATATATATATATATATATATATATATATATATATATATATACATATACATATACATATATATACATATATACATATATATATATATATATATATATATATATATATATATATATATATATATATATATATATATATATATATATATACATAAATACTGTATATATACACTTTTTTTACTGTATATATATAGAGACTTTTTTTTCCTTTTTTTTTCAAAAACAATAATCTTACCGACCCTATTCTTTTTTTTTAAATGGTAGTGTTCATCTAATTTATATGGAGCATGGCTGAAATTTCATGAACAAATGGTTAGTTTATTTAAAATATATTTATTTATTTTAAATTACTGTGCACCACATGCTTTTTAAAAATCTTTTAAAATTTTGCATGAGCAATAGTCTTTGCCTACATGGTCATAAACTTGTGCAACAGCTGAATTTACACTTTGAAAGGATTGAAAAGACTTACTGTCATCTTTGCTGTTGAAGGCTAAAAGGGAATTTAGATGTGCTGTTCTCTATTGATCAGTCTGTCCATAAACTCAGGTCACTGAAAGCTGCAGGTCAAACAGCAACGGCAGGTCAACCAGTCATAAATCAATTTACAGTTTACGGTTTCTTTTGCCTCTGCTGAGTACATATCCTGATTGGTAATGCATCTCTCATGTCCTCTGCTTACAGTTCAATAGTCTTTCTGTACTCCCAACAACCCCCCACCCCCTATCTACCCTAATTCTTTCACATGCTCTTGTTGCTGCTACCCCTCCGTTTGCATGTTACAGAGTTATTCGTGCTGACAGTATGTTCCTTTAGGTTTGTATAACAGGCACTTTGTCACTACTGGCAAAACCCCTATCCCTTTCACCTCTTCTCTTTGATGTCTTTAGCTCTTTCATATTTTGTGCCTTTAACAAACTCATTTTGTGTCTTATGTAGGGCTGTCAATGTAATTGGGCGTTTTAAAGCCACAATTAGGGGTGTGTGCCATATAATACAGACTACGAAAATACCGGTATACATTTTTACATGATTAAAAAAGTGTCATATCACGATATAATGATATAGCGACACGATGACGCATGGTGCATTTACTTTCCCTAGTGCTCACTCACACCTGTCTGAGAGTATACACGAAGAGCAGCATGTCAGCCTCCGATGACGATTTAGTACCTAAAAAGTGAGCTACTTGGTTGCAGCCCTCTTGACAAATGACAAAACATTGACAACTTAAAACTGTTATTGATGTTTGCAGCCCAATGTTTGACCGGAAGGGTAACATTAACGTTTATTTTCGTCAGTTACGGCTCGTTAGATCCAGCATTTTGCCCACTTTGAGTCAGACACACAGGTAAGGTAGTGCGCATCCAGGACACGAAGCTCCCGTTCCACCACATCCCAAAGATGCTCTATTGGGTTGAGATCTGGCAACTGTGGAGCCATTTTAGAACAGTGAACTCATTGTCATGTTCAAGAAAACAATTTGAAATGATTCCAGCTTTGTGACATGGTGCATTATCCTGCTGGAAGTAGCCATTAGAGGATGAGTACATGGTGGCCATAAAGGGATGGACATGGTCAGAAACAATGCTCAGGTAGGCCATGGCATTTAAACGATGCCCAGTTGGCACTAAGGGGCCTAAAGTGTGCCAAGAAAACATCCCCACACCATTACACCACCACCACCGGCCTGCACAGTGATAACAAGGCATGATGGATCCATGTTCTCATTCTGTTTACGCCAAATTCTGACTCTACCATCTGAATGTCTCAACAGAAATCGAGACTCATCAGACCAGGCAACATTTTTCCAGTCTTCAACTGTCCAATTTTGGTGAGCTTGTGCAAATTGTAACCTCTTTTTCCAATTTGTAGTGTAGATGAGTGGTGTTCGGTAGGGGGTCTTCTGGTGTTGTATCCCATCCGCCTCAAGGTTGTGTGTGTTGTGGCTCCACAAATGGAGCTTTGCTGCATACCTCGGTTGTAACGAGTGGTTATTTCAGTCAAAGTTGCTCTTCTATCAGCTTGAATTAGTTGACCCATTCTCCTCTGACCTCTAGCATCAACAAGGCATTTTCAGATGTTGCTGCATACTGGATGTTTTTCCTTATTCACATCATTCTTTGTAAACCCTAGAAATAGTTGTGCGTGAAAATCCCAGCAACTGAGCAGATTGTGAAATACTCAGACCGGCTCGTCTGGCACCAATAACCATGCCACACTCGAAATTGATTAAATCACCTTTCTTTCCCATTCTGACTTTCAGTTTGGAGTTCAGGAGATTGTCTTGACCAGGACCACACCCCTAAATGTATTGAAGCAACTGCCATGTGATTGGTTGATTAGATAATTGCATTAATGAGAAATTGAACAGGTGTTCCTAATAATCCTTTAGGTGAGTGTATGACAATGATTAGTTTTCTGTCAGTGAATGTATCCAAACATTTGCTCACTTGTCTAATAAAACGCATAATATATTGCAGTGTATTTGGACTTTACATGGTTTCTACAAAATAAAATCGAGGGTATGATGTCATCAAAAGATGGTTCCTGGTTAAAATAGCTTATTTCACTAAACATTCTTGGAAACATTTTGGTTTATTGTGTTTATTAACATGGGTTTAACTATTGTTAAAGTTTTATATATTTTAATCCAAAAATCTTACATATTGTGCTTTAATTAACCAAACATGGTTATGATGCTGTCCAACATGATCAATTTCTCTTTTAGGGAGCATGACAAATCCAACAGCTGCAAGAGAGCGCTGTGCAAAACGCTTGCATCGCAGATCTCTCTTTCTGCTGGACTTGCCAAGTCCTGACTTTTCAGGTTTTAAACTCACGCGCAGTCATATGACATATCCTTTATCCATATCCTATTCCTTGTTCTGCACCGTTTAGTATTTGTCATCATGACAAAGAATTAGTCATTCATGGCTGATTACACTATTCCTGGCCATTTTTATCTGTCTGGATCTAGCTGAGCTCAAATATCTGTGAAAATGCTCAGCCAGACGTGGCAGAAAAATGATTTACAAACCTATGACGAGACGCACAAGTTTATTTTAGGCACAAATATGAAAATATAAATATATGAAATATAAATAATTATATACAGAACATCGGAAATAACATGATGGTTAAAGGTTCAGTTGTTTGAGGGGGCAAGAAAGCTCTGTGACTGTTTGATGCAAAATCGTTTTATTGAAAGAAAATGACAATTAAATAATCAAATAAAATGTATAAATACCAAAAATAAATATATAGATATGTATAAAAAAAAAAAGCATGAAAAATAAAAATAACATCCAGAACTACATCCATCTCACTGAGCTAAAGTCAATTCAGAGTGATTGAGTTCCGAATGATATTAATATTAACACTATTTCTTTAATATGTAAACACTGAATCTGTTTCATGTTCTTATCTTTACAGATAGTCTGTTGAAATGAAAAGGCTTTAGCATTGTTCTGTAATGATGATGGATTCAAGTAATGTAAACGTCTTTTCAGTGCATCTCTTCAATGTGGTGGCACTTGAGTTCATTTTCATTTTAACTAAACATGTCATCATAGCGAATAAATACAATTTACATGCAGTGAGTGCATTTCAAGCTATACTGTATTTTCATTATGCTCACAATAGCATCGGTTAGCCCTAATAAAACTATGGAAGTTGTTTTGTATTGAATGCCCAGTTTTATTATACAGTGATTTTACCAAGCAGGCCGTGTTACTGGATCAACGTCATTGACTGGTCAACATTCTTGTCAAACAGTTTAGCTTAACCCTAAAATATAGTTCTGTTGTTTAACAAGTATTGATTCACTACAGCTTGGCAAAATTACTAACTTTTATCAAAAATAAATAAAGGAGTGGAGGACCTGAACTGCATTTAATTATACTTCACAATTGTACCACAGTAACAACAATGAGTCATTATTACACACCTTATAGCTACACCTATTGGTCATCATAAGCAACTGCCTGCAGCTGATTTTGCATACAAATGTCCATATTGAAATTAGACACTTCAAGTGCTATTTCTCTCATTCACTCAATGTATAAAAAAATCCTTCATTATAAACAAATAACTAAATTAAATAAATATTAAATACATAACTTATAATATTAAAACAACAATATCAAACACGAGACTTTAAGTGATGGACTGTCAAAATGGAAGATGACTTCCAAAGGCTGGAACGTATCTTCCATCCCTTCAAACATTAAGGCAAGTCAGACGATGCTACCACGATGCCTGACGACCACACCTTGTGTTAACCTGCACCGTGGAGGTAAGCTGAGGGCTACTGGTGTCATATGACGTTGTACGATCAATGTTGTTTGTGTTTCAGGACTCTCAGTGCTCTAATGTACCAGTTGCAGAAGAAGTACAGTTTCTGGTAGATCTCCACATTGGCCTGGTGCAAGCTCCAGGCAGTATTCAGAGGAGGCAGGGAAGGGTAGACGAGCTCAGGAGGCGTCCCGAACTGTAAGAAGGTTTAGAAGATCTGGTTAACCACCTCCTATTTTTACTTTTATTTGACTTTTCCTTTGTGTCATCCAGTGTCATTTTAAAATGTTCTATTTGTTCTCAAAGATGCAAATATTCTATCGTCACACTGACCTTTCCAACCTATATTGCAAAATATATACTTGCAATTAATTTCATATTTATTAGGTAGCTATATAAAAGTTAAAGCTAAGACTTTTTTATTTTGATGGTCCCTTCATATTGGTCATATAGATTTCAAAATATCCATCCATCCATCCATCCATCCATCCATCCATCCATCCATCCATCCATCCATCCATCCATCCATCCATCCATCCATCCATCCATCCATCCATCCATCCATCCATCCATCCATCCATCCATCCATCCATCCATCCATCCATCCATCCCAGAATATAGTTGTATATAATTTCAAAGTCTTTTATGTGTGCCAAGGCTGCATTTATTTTAAAGCTACACTGTGTGATATTTTCCTCCATCTAGCGGTGTAAAGGTATATGACCATCCAGTGAATATTAGTTTCTGTTCCTCTCAATTCTGATTTCGTTTTAACTCCTACGGTGGTCGATTTAGTCCAAGATTAACGTGGCAATCCCCCTCTTCACATTCAACACGGTGACATTGAGTGTTAAAACGCGAAAGGCGAAGCTTGAATTTACGGGTATGTCCCTCTTTGGCTAATGTACTTTCAAGATGGAGAGGCAACATGGCGACCGACATTCGAACCCCTCACCCGTATGTATTTTCAATGGCATATTATAAACTTACCACACTTTATTACTTGAAAGAAGTAAATATACATTAATGAGCACATATCTTTTTAAAAGAACTAAGTGTTTTTAGCTAAGAATAAACTAAAAAAGTTACACAGTGTAGCTTTAAGTGAAAAGTAAAAAGTAATATGATTATGAAGAAACATTTCTGTTACTATCAATGTTGAAAACAGTGCTGTTTAATTTTTGTGGAAACCTTTTTTTTTCAGAAATGAAGAATGGAAAGTATCTGTTTTAAATAGAATATAATTGGTGCAGCAATTTTAATGCATTTAACGTTTGTCTGGCTATCAACAGACCAAGCTCAATCTTAACGGGTTAGTTCACCCAAAAATGAAATTTGTCATTAACTCCTCACCCTAATGTCGTTCTACACCCATAAGACCTCCGTTCATCTTCAGAACACAGTTTAAGATATTTTATATTTAGTCCGAGAGCGTATGCAAGTGTATGCACACTATACTGTCCATGTCCAGAAAGGGAATAAAAACATCATAGTCCATATGTGACATCAGTTGGTTAATTAACAAAAAGTCGTAGTTTTTGTTATTTTTGGACCAAAATGTATTTTCAATTCTTCAAGAGATTCTAATTAACCAACTGATGTCTCATATGGACTACTTTGATGATGTTTTTATTCCCTTTCTGGACATGGACAGTATAGTGTGCATACACTTGCATACGCTCTCGGACTAAATATAAAATATCTTAAACTGTGTTCTGAAGATAAACGTAGGTCTTATGGGTGTGGAAGGACATTAGAGGGAGGAGAATACATTTCATTTTTGGGTGACTAACCCTTTGAGATTGAACATTGGTCTGGGGAGTCTGCTCTGTATTTTCTACTGCACAAGAGGCATGATCAACGAGCATAATTCAAATGACTCTGTATGCAATTTTTGTGGTCCTTCAACCAATCAGACCACAAGAGGAGTAATCTCTATCCGGCATTGTGTTAAACCCGCCAATCGCACGCCAGGTGGATAAGCCAGTCTGTCTAACAGAAGCAGTAGAAATGAATGTACAGGTTTACAGACTGAGTTGCCGGGCGAATCAAATCCCCAGCAGATCAGGCTGGGTTTACCCAGTATAATTTAACGTATGTTTGCTGAAAAATTATTAATGTATTCTATTTTTCAGACAAAAGAAATTGTACTGACCCCAATCTTTTGAACGCTAGTGTTTATACTATTTCTAACATCAGATGGCATTTTCTTAGATTAGCATGCTCTTGCATCTATTTAGGCAGATTTTAAGATATTTAAATATTGTTTCATTTCCTACTGTAGGTGAGCTGCATGGTTCTTCTTACCTGTGCGAGCATGCCTTGGATAAGACGATTGATCTTCTTTGTCTCTGAATAATCATCCCCGATTTCGTCTTGTTTCTGCTGGATCCAGTCAAGATGGAACTTGAAGGATGCAAGACCAGAGGACAGCTGTGCTAAGGTACTGCTCAACTGTGGGCCAGAAGGAGCCAGATGTTACACACAATTCACATGTTAATTTTGAAACTAGATATATTCTAAACTAACAACTAGTCTATCATTAAGTCGATCCGTTTTTCTTAGTAAACTTGGCTTAAAAATGGCACTTTATCATTTCTTTGGATTTAATTTTAAGTCAGGCCTTTTGGCTGAGAAGATAAATGTTATCTTGTGGTTTTCAATGAACAGTTTGGTCTTTATTTCGGATGTTATTCATAGCAAATATACTGTTGCGTGAGACATGGAGCGGAAATAGACAGAGGCAGAGATGTCGCTGTACTACCTCGAGTGATTTCAGGTCTTCTGTTTTGAAGTTCAACGAGGGCAGAGACGTGAGCGCTTGTTCAAAGTCATTCAACTTGTTCTGAAAAATTACAAGCATTTTATCAGACAAACATTTAGCTTAATGACACTAAGGTGCATGCGTTTTTCATTGGGACATTTAAAATGAATTAGAAAATCATTTACATAAACATATCAGCCAAACTGACACTTACCTTTACCTGTTTTTGAGATACTATTCTGAATAGCCTAAGCATGTCATCGTACAGTATTTGCAGCCCCTTTTTTCCTTGAGGTATATTAGCAGTACTATGGGCTATGACGGAGCCGAAGAGGTCAACGCAAGTCATCAAGACGATGAGGGGAAAGGTGGAGCCGGGTGACACTGTCAGCATAAAAACAAAAAGGATTTTGTATTAATGTCATTGGAACAGCTGTTCTGAGTAACACGTGTTTCAATGTCTGTCCCGAACAGCTGGTTTACTCCATAAAATCTTGTATCCAAGCAGAGCTCTTTCTTTTGGTTTGTAATGGTTACACTGGATGAGGCAACAGTTTGGACGACAGGAAGATTTCTCCCCACAGGAATTTCCAAGGCATGCAGGACACACATTTGCAACTGTAGCTGAGTTCAAAATTAAGATATGTACTATTTGGATGAACGGATACATGCCTGAGCTCAAGAAACAAGGTCATGGTGAAGATGAAAGGGAGAGAATATATTACTTAAAGTGAAAATATATATATTAGGCTTAATGCGGTTCTTTCTTTTAACCGCTAATAATTGGTTAATTTTGGGCCCGTTTGATGTTTCCGCCAGTCTTTAGCCACAGCAAACTCAAATGAGCCATGACCAAAGTCTGTCTGAAAGTTGTAGACCTTCAAATACATTCAGCAGATATGTGATAACTGTGATTTAACCCTATGATAAGCATTAGAAGAAAATGAATAGCCATTTACGCAATTAGCATCCTTTGAAAGCGTTGTAAATGGAGAAATTGTTAAGGTCACCGATAACCGTTGCGTGCAAACACTACAGATTTGATAGTGGCGATCTCCTTCACATTGACTCAATCGGCTCAACAGCTGTTGACTCACTTGCAGACATCCTCTGTCTGCATTAGTGGTTGAATTTTTTTTTTTTTTTCGTTCTGATAGCATCTTGCTTCTGTCAGCACAATTTTGAGATAGCAACTGTTCAGTTAGGAGTTTGTTACTGATCTGAGTCAATAGGCATGCATTTTTTTAATTGGACATTATCATGCAAAAGCTACGTAAGAATGTTTACAGACTCTCTGATCCTGCAACAGACTTGAAACAGCATTATCTATATACTACATTGCCCAAAAAAATAAATGGGAAGAGGCTTAAGAGTCTATGATTGGATCATTATTAGAGTGGTTATTATGTTTCTAGCATGTTATATGTTTGGCACCAGTTCTTCTAACCCTATAGCTTTTCGTTTCTTAAACAACTATGTAGGAAGACGCATCATGGCCATATTCCAGCATGGCGATGTCAAGATTCATCAGGCTGTGAATGAATGGTTGGGAGGGAACATTAAGAATCATTTTCACACATGAATCAACACCTCTGAGTCCAGACCTTAAATTCATTGAACGGGATGTGCGGGAGGAGACTAGACAGAGTGCATGGTCAATACAAGATTGATGCACCTGCGGATGGAGATACATGTTGTGATGTTTCTATCAAGAGGTGCATCAATTTTTGGTCAAGATCTTGTCATCCTGGAATATGGCCACGATGTGTCTTCTTTCATAGCTGTTTAAGAAGTAAAAAGCTACACACTCCATCGATTAGGGCTGGAAGAACTGTTGCCAAACATATACAGAAATGTAATAATCACTGCAATAGTGATCCAACTCTCAAGCATTTGCCAATTTAAATACAAACAGTGACTTTTTTGGGACTTTAGAGTGTATTAATAGTTGAATATCTGATTGATTTTTTTTATAAGTTAAACTTATTTCAGTTAGTCTCCAAGGCACCTTTTCTCATTTTAATTAAAAAATTTCATCTAATATATTTTATTTTATTTGTATTTTTACATAATTTAATTTATTTCAGTTACTGATTTTTTTTTAATAGTTTGTCAAACATAAAACACCACCTTAAATATTATATTCAGAATATTATGTATCTGATTATATTATATCATAACATTATAATTATATTAATTCTATATTATATTGTATTATAATTATATCAGATTAATATCATTACAAAAATGACCTGATTTGAGTCAAATACCTTCAAAGGCACAAATGGTCTGATTTGACAAGGAGAAATAACCTTGACCTTTGACCTTAATGTAACCTGTACTTCAGAATGCAACCACACATTCAGGATTTGGCGAACCAAAGTATTTTAACTAATAATTTAAGCACTTAAAGTTGACATATTGAATGTTATAATGGTTACAACCCCTAATATTATCATAAATATATCAAAGAAAAACTCTTTCTCAATGAATAAACAGAATTAAAGCATTTAAACGCAATATGTTTTACATATCTAAAATAGTTTTTGTAATACGAATGACACAATACCCATCTCTGACAGTTTAACTTTGAATTAAGGTCAATGAGCCTTGACTAGATTTAGGGATTATTTTAGTTCCCACTATTCAGAATAGACTTTTCAAAACAAAATTCATAGACAGCAAAAGCACCCACCCACTACAGTTTACTTTTTTTTTGCCTTCACTAAAACACATTCCCATGCTTGTGCTGTAAAGTGAAAAAAAAAAAAGAAGAAATAACTTACGTTTCATGATAATCCCAAAAACCCAAGTAGTAAACAGTGTACAAACTTGTCTTTATCACTCTACTAACATTTGGACAAGTGAAAGGGTTCTCCTTTATAGTATGGGCCATGACACACACACTGTGACTCACTCATTCAGGAAAAAAAAAAAAGTACAGAACTACACACCCCCTCTCACTAAACATATCTTGTTTCTGAAGAACTCTACATTTTTGCTTTTTCCGGCAAATTGATGTCTCTCTCTTGACCCTTTTGTTACTAACTTTAGATTTCTTTTTTTGGGGTGGCCTTTTGCCCCGTGAACAACCTTCGATAAGCAGCTCCACTATATGTAGAAGACAACATGTCATTGTTTTATTCATATTCATCCCCGAATCTGATAGTTAACAGTTTGTCATTGGTATACATATAGTATATGTATACTGAGACTGTATCAGATTACAGTTCGCTCTTGTGTAACGCCGCAGAGATGATGGACCCAAGATAAGGAGATACATTTTTAAATGAGGTGCAGTTCAAGACACAACAGCCACAATACACTCACACGCTAATCTAGAAGATCTGAAGCCCCGCTACCCATGTCTCCCCACTGACCATTTCCCCCCACATTCATCCGCTTGGCATCCTCTGACACATCTCGCTGTAATTTCCACTCAGACATCCAGCATGCATAAGTGTCTTCATGCACATACATGCATTCCTTCCCTCCATCTCTTTCATTTTCCCTATCACCCACTCATTCCTATTTCTTCCTTTCTTGTCTATGGCAAGGCAAGGCAAAGAAGGGCATGTCGATAAGAATGATGACTGTTAGCACTGTGTGGGGTCATATCCTGTACATCCTCAGGAAGTGCTGAGAGTAGCCTAGAATCCTGCAGTCTAGTATACTTAGAATGCAGTAGCTTCAGTGTAGGAATTCCCATTATTTGTATTTTCACACACATTTAAAATGGGTAAAAACACACTATGTAATGTTTCTTTTGTTGTGTGACTCAGGCAGTGTGGATAACACACTCAAAGCAATGGTTTTAGTAACTGATGGCTGATCTATACACAGTCAGACGTGATTAATTTGCGGCTCATGGGAAGAAGTCCATCAATGAGTAATTGCGATTAAAGCGAGTAGTAATCGACTGGTTGAGCTCATGATGATGCTCTCATTTTCTCCGATGAAACAGGTGGAAAACCAATGGATGGATAACACACCTTTGTGCCCTTCCCAAAGAGAGTAGGGAAAAATGTTACTCACTACAGGATATTCTAATCTTTTGTTGAAGTCATGCACCTCGAAGTCACTGAGCGTCTAGAATTACATGCTTTGTCCAGGCACAACATTCGTCCATTATTCTGCAGTATCGGAAGTTGCGTCATATTCTTTGACAGAGGAACCTTTTCATAGAGCAGGGGTGGGGAGGTGGATTGTTAATGCTCAGTAGGCAGAAGTTCATTGTGCCATATTCGAATGCGTTCCAGCAAAAGACAAGCCACATTTAGCCCAAGTGGGTGGATTCTTTGAGGTGTTTAAATTCCTGCAAAGGAATGCATGATCAAGCAGAAACAACATCCTTTCCTCTATTAATGAACTGATTAGTCGAGAATCTGAGTTTCCTTTTTCAGTTTGTCCAACTTGTGGGTTATATGTTAAGGAAGTTTCGGCATTTCTTTTCTTCTGATTGTGATCAAAAAAGAATCTACTGACTGTTCAATGGATCGAGGAAGATTTGAATGCAATCTGAGTTTGCAATCAACTGTAAGAAAAGGGCAGTTTAAAGGCCCGCTGAAGTGCCTTAAAAACGCGCCGCATTATTCAATGTGTTGACGTGATTTCCCCTGAAACTGTTAGCAGCTCCTCCCCCTTTTTTTGAAACGGCCAATAGTGTTTTGTTAATAATATCACAGTTTGACTAGAGCCTTTCAGTTTGATAAAGCCAGTTTCCTCTAACCGTTTATCCTCATAATCTCCTCCATATCGTTTTGAAATACAGCATTCTGTGCAGAATTCAAATGGGTCCGATATGTTTGTTGTCTGCGCCGACTCGCACATATGATCCACGCTGCGCTCTCGTGTCTCTTGTCAACGGCTCTGGTCTAGATGTGGGTGCGGTGCGTGAAACTAACGTGAAAACAGATTTCATTCACCTCGACTGAAAGCATATTTACACTGAATCGTTTCCTAACACATATATAGTGTGTGCTGTTCACCATGTAGAAATTATTAAATGTGTTTTTGACCGATTTCAGCCACAACGTCTTTAGCAGCATGAAGGCAGGCTTTAGATTCTAGAGAGCATTTGATTGGACAGAAGATTTGACGAGAAGTTGAAGTCTGTGATGTCATCAAAATCTGTAATTTGTTTTAACGGAAGTGAGAGACTGTACGTTTTGAATTTGACTTTTTTTCTGAAGTTTTGACTGAATTTTTGCTTCTCCTAAATGCAAATTTTCTCATTGTTTTGGAACACACCAGCTTATTCATAACTTTAAGGCTGACATTGTCATACTAAAAGCTAAAAAACTTCGATTTTGATTTCAGTGGGCCTTTAAGCAAACTTGTTTTACCAGAAGATTAAGCTATTATTTTAATTAAATTTCAAGTTTAAATTTATTTTATTTTTATGAAACAAGATGACACGCGCAAATAGGCTTGGATCTAGAGCAGCCATTTTACTTTATTTACAAAACTAAACTTTTGTCAATAATATAAACAAAGATCTCAAGAACAACTAAAACATAAAACACTAAGAAGTAACTAAACTCAACAACATATGAATAAATGAGACACAATAGACACAATACTATGGTAACAAACAGGCACACCGGAAACTAGTCCCTGTGTCTGAAATCACATATTGCTTAGCAGGCATTTAAACAACTGTTTTCAAGTAAAAACCTAAAACTTTTTGTGCGTTTGGCCATTAATTAAAAAAACAAAACAAACAAAAAACACCCCTCTAACTTTTGAAACCAGGTTTCAAAGTGCAAGATTTTAAAAATAATACCGTGATCGTTTCCGCGCTAACTACATTAGATTGCAAAAAGTATTGGGAAACCCCTCCAAAATCCTTGAATTCAGGTGTTCCAATCACTTCCATGGCTACAGGTGTATGAAATTAATCACCTAGGCATGCAGACGCTTATACAAACAATTGTGAGAATGGGTCGCTCTCAGGAGCTCAGTGAATTCAAGCGTGATACCGTAATAGGTTGCCACCTGTGCAAGTCCATTCGTGAAATGTCAGGAGAACGGTATTTGCCTGACTGGATTCTGCCAAGTGTAAAGTTTGGTAAAGGGGGGATATTGGTGTGAAGTTGTTGTTTTTTTCCAGGGGTTACGCTTGGCCCCTTAGTTCCAGTGATAGAAACTCTAAATGCTTCAGCATACCAATACATTTTGGACAATTTCATGCTCCCAACTTTGTGGGAACATTTTGGAGATGGCTTCCTGTTCCAACATGACCACCAGTGAAAAATTAAATGTCCTGAAAGACATAGATGAGTGAGTTTGGTGTGGAGGTACTTGATTGGCCTGCACAGAGTCCTGAACTCAACATGTTTGGAATGAATTAGAGCGGAGACTGCGAGCCAGGCCTTCTCGTCCAAAATCATCGCCTGACCTCACAAATGCGCAACTAGAAGAATGGTCAAACATTTCCATAAACACATCCCTAAACCTTGTGCAAAGCCTTCCTGGAAGAATTGAAGCTGTTATAGCTGCAAAGGGTGGGCCAATTTAAGATTTAAGGATTAAGAATGGGATGTCATTAAAGTTCATGTGCATGTAAAGGCAGGCGTTTTCCTAATACAGTGTTGTCGTCTGTATGCGAAATCTGAAGACTTTATATTTACAGACAAATATACAGTATAAATATTTTTCCCCACACACGGCGTATGAGGAAAAGCAAAATATTGTTATGAATTATTATTCTAATTAAGAATACATTATCATGATGACTTAGTAATTTGTTCCCAAATTGAGAAAATGTGAAATTATATGGTATAATTACGTCATGGGAACAAATTCTTAATGTAGCCACAATATCTTTTTTTTTCCCTCTTCTGCATGCCATGAGCATGGCTTCGTACATATATAATGTGTATTAATATGCCCCATACTATGACAGTAAAAATCACTAAACCAGGATATTGGGTTACAGCCATATGTGTTTTTGTCTTCTCATTCTATTCTTTCTCAAGGAAACAAATTACAGAGGTAAAAAACAATGAATTCCCAGGCACTCAGGCAGGAGGAAGGGCTAAGATTACTGTCCAAAAAGTCCTAGATCAGTGAAGAAAGGGAAATCCCAAAACAAATCTAAAGTAGGTGGATTTTTTAACTCGCAGTCTAACTGACCTTAATCTATTTTGTGGTCTACCACTGTTATGTTTGGCCAATCCACATTCTTTCCAGTCGAGCAAGTCAAATTGCGAAAACAGTGAATGACCGGAGTGTCCAGATACTAATTTTAATATTTTGAATGATATCAGCCAACATGCCCAAACAGGAGACTTTTAGTCATAACAGTCTAGTATGACTGCATGTCTCCCTATGGCCTCACAGACACAGACTTGCTCTCGCACGCACATTTTTTCGGGGATGATCCTAGAGTCTGTCATCATCAGTGAATGAACCAAACGCTGGTCATTTTGTGACATCATCACGACACTTTTCCTGTAGCGGGAACACCTCTGTTTGTTGTTTCATGACCCTTAAAGGGATAGATCACCCACAAATGAACATTTTGTCATCATTTACTCATGCTCCAAACCAGTATGATTTATTTAATTCCTTTCTTCTGTTGACTCCTATAGGACTGTGGAAGTTAGTGACTACCATCACCTGTTTGATTACCAGCATTATTTAAAATATATTATTATGTGTTCAACAGAAGAAAGAAACTCATACAGGTTTAGAACAACTTAAGTAAATGATGACAGAATTTTCATTTTTGGGTGAACTATCCCTTTAACTCGTCAAACGTATCGTCTCTAGGCACTGAAAGTGATGCTGTATGGCATGTTGTGTCTTCTAAAAGACTTTCATTCCTTCTTTAAATTTCCAAGACTACACATTTTTATTATACAAATGTGTCAGCCAAAAACTTTGAGTTTATATACTGTACTTTCCTTCTTTTATGTGTAAAGTAAAACCACCCCTGTCAAAAGTATTTAAATCCCAGCCCATTAGTTAATAGTTTCCAGGTGTGTGTATATGTTACCACAGGGCACAGCATAAATGCTTGATGATTCTGATTGGCTGATGGACTGATGTTATTGAAGCCAAACACAACACCAAAAAAATAAATGAGTACATGTACACACATATATACATACATTAATAAAACAAACTGGATAAGAATCCCCTCCCCCCATTTTTAAAAATGTCTATAAAAAAGTGCTCTTGAAAAAATCTTTGGAAAATGAAAATAACTGTCAGCCTGTCTAATTTTAACATGATGATGTTGCACAATTTGTTCTTCATCCTTTCATGCCTCGTGTCAAAAGTTTGCCATATTAATAAGCTATTTCAAATTATGAATCGTTCTTGTTGCAGATGGAAATATACAGACAACCTCTTACTTAAGTGCAATTCACCAGTCACACTCTCGAATTATGGCTTTCCTGTGATACACTCTCTCACACACACGCGCGCGCAAACGCACGCGCGCGCGGCTGATGGGAGGGGAGTGTGAATTCCGTTTTCGTCATAGCGTTTTTCATCTCTAATCTGCTTGCAATGACTAATGGAATCCAAAAAATGCAGGAGACAGCCAGACAGACAGACGGGCAGAGAGAGTAAGAGAGAGTGACTAAAGGAGTGAGTGAAAGTGAGAGGAAAATCTATTACGAGTTCATCTAATGCTAGACGTCATACATCTACAACCCACATAACAAGCATAAACATTTATGAAATACAAACACAAGGGACTTAATTTAGTGATGAAAGATGAAGATAGATGCTTCTGAATGAACCCTGGGAGTTTGTATACATTTGATGTCTGCTAAGGGCTTGTAATGGAAAAATAAATAAAACAAAAACAAAAATAAGAGACTAACAATTTTGTGCATCAAATTTTTTTAAATCTTTAATTTGATATTGAAAGTCAATACATTTGTGACATCTGAATGTAACAGGATTTGTTTCATGTTTCATTTGGTTCATGATTCGGATCGCGTGTCAAACTGCTGAAATGATGTGACATTGGCGATCCGAATCATGAATCGATTCACTGATTCATAACCATTCGAATCTTTATTTAAAGATTGAAAACAAACAGGGAAGAGAAGACAATGCTGAATAAAGTCGTAGTTTTTGTGATTTTTCGACCAAAATGTATTTTCGATGCTTCAAGAGATTCTAATTAACTAACTGATGTCTCATATGGACTACTTTGATGATGTTTTTATTAGCTTTATTGACATGGACAGTATAGTGTGCATACACTTGCATACCCTTTGGGGACTAAATATAAAATATCTTAAACTGTGTTCCGAAGATAAACGGAGGTATTATGGGTGTAATACGACATTAGAGTCAATGAATGAGGTTCTTTCTTGTGTTACTTACGTAGCACATTTGAGCTTCCTCAAGAACCAATCAGGTTCATTCTTGTGTTACGCAGCACGTTTGAGCTTCTACAGGAACCAATCAGGTTCATTCTTGTGTTACGCAGCACGTTTGAGCTTCTACAAGAACCAATCAGGTTCATTCTTGTGCAGAGCTGGCTCTAGCTCTTTATTGGCCCTAGGCGAGATGGAGTGTTGCGCGCTACGGATTAAGCTATGAACTCACTAAACTTATGCATTTATAATGAATGAAAAGAGACTAAAGAACATTTGTACTTTTCATAACTAGCATGCATATGATATGTTATCCACATTTATAACGTACTGGACTTTTGATATTTAAATGGCATCCTTGTAGGTTATTGTAGATTATTGTCAGTGAAGTTATGTTTGTAATATGTATAAAACTAGCTAGTGATAGCTCAGTGACAGCAATGAAATGTCCAATATTAGTTGATTATATTGATAATACTTAGTACATTTATTTAGTTTGACAACTTATTGGGTGAGATAAGAAGACTTACCTCTATACTGGGCTTTCTTGTGATCTTCTTCCTTTCTCTTTTTCCGTCCCTGTGCATCCGCGGGTTTAGACGCCTCATTTTTGGTGAACGTGCAAGGGATGAGCAGAGCACTTGCCTGACCTAACGCCTGAACCAATAATCAATAATCACCATCAATTCAATCTAATAATTAGCCTAGAAATCTAGACGCACCCTAGCGGCAGCAAATTTAATTTGCCCGCAAGTGTGGTCTAGCAACTCTCAATTCCTATCTGAGCTGTATTCCTCAGAATCTGGACGGCCCAATCACATCGTGTAGAGAGTCGGCGGGCGGGGCCATAATGACGACGGCCGAGTTGCGTTTGCGTGCTTCTAGTAACACAGTCTTCTAGTAAACACAGAAACTGGCGAACGGCGGCGGTCTTTCGAATCAGCTCTGCCCGCGCCTCCGGAAGACTTGGAGTTAAGCTTTCCTCTGAGAAAAGAACAAAGAGCGGCACTGAAGTCATTCTTAAAAAGGGAAGATGTGTTCGGAATTTAGCCGACCGGATACGGCGAATGTTTAATCAGTCAGCGAGCTCCCCTTCACAGTCGTTGCTCCGGTTGAATAAAATCCTAAATTCAATCTATTTATGAATTTTTCAAAGCATCAAAGGGGTAGTTGCATAGCTGTCAGTGGAGGGACAGAAAGCTCTTAGATTTATTTAAAAATCGATTTTTTTTTTTGTGTTCTGAAGATGAAAGAAAGTCTCAAAAGTTTGGAATGACACAAAGGTCAGTAATTAATAACAGCATTTCCGTTGTTGGGTACACTGTCCCCTGTTTCATGCATACTGAGCTTTTTACACTGTTGAAGACATAGATTCCCATCCTTAACATGGACAAAGTTTCAAAAACTAAGTTGGATGTTTGATTGAGTATTTCTGTGTCAAAAATACTCCTTCCGGTTTTTCACAACTTTTTTTCGAGTACGAGTCCGCTTGACGTCAACGGGTCGGAATGTCCTTGTATGGGCCGGACGGGTGCGCACGCGCATGACCAGAGCGAGAGAGCAAATGCACGCTGCCCATAAACACTGCTCTCAAGGTGCAGATCCACTCGTCCGTGCAACACTTCTGTCGCGCCGCGCTCAACTTCCTATGGGTGACGTCAAGCGACTTCAACACGTCCGCATAGCATTCCGGGAAGGCAGCGCTGCATTTGAACCGATTTGAACGCACAAATGACGGGAAGCGTCACAACATCACGCTTCAGTCGTGTCGGAATTGGATCTCCACGGTCACTGCTGTCACAGGACTCCACGAAATCAACAATGTTACCAAAGAAGTGTGTTTCTGACGGAGCGGTCCCAGTGATTAAAGGTTCACAGTCCTGCTTTTTTTTTGGCGGTGAGTAAAACTGCTTCAAATGTCTATGTTGTTGGCTATCGTCGCGTAAGTATGGTGTGTGTTTAAATACATTTGTTTAGCTGACCAATATAGGTGTCCGTTTGTTTATTGTAAAACCACTGTAGCGACTGGGCTACACATATTAATAAATTAAATTAGCTCAATAGGGAATTATGGGGATTAATATTTAATTATTTATTATTAATCATAACTGGTTATGATCAAACAATAAATCTTCAAATCACCCAATAGGACATACCTAACCTAGGTATTTAAGCAATATAAATTTGGTTAACAACAATGGATTGCAATTAACAAATATATATTAAATCATTACAGAATAACCTTTAAAGAATTAATTCAAAACTCATCTGATCCGTTCTTTTAACGAACGATCAGTACAATCTCTTATCAACTCTCAAAGCTTTTACTCTTTCTACCAAATCTCTGGGAAGGTTACTCTTCTGGCCACAAAGAATAAACTTTCCGAGCTATTGGGATATTAGTTAAAGTATTCAAAGATACTCATGAGAGCTGTAGCTAGATCTGAACATTAAAGTGACTTATGTCCTGTGAGCAGTAACAATGACAATTAAACATGGATACAATGGTTTTAATAATTGATACTACGAATACATACGACTAGATAAAGAATACATGTATATACAGAATAACGACAGGTAACGAAATAGGAAAGGAGAAAGAAGAGAAAGGAAGGGTTCAGAATGGCATTTCACAAACATTACTACAGAGAGCCAGCAAAGAACAATATCACCTTAAACAGGGTTACTAGTCTTAAACGCATCTAAATTTCGATGGAATTTATACTTGCATGGGTTGCTTTGTGTTGAGTATAAAAGAATGCATGTGGGTCCTTTCAGAGTGTTCTGTGAGCTGGAGCGCTCTCTCTCAGTTCTTCCAAGTGATCTCCGATCAGCGGGAAGTTGAAGGTAGTTTGAAAGTGAATGTTGCCAAAGGAGAGAAAGGTTTCCTTCGAAGTTGTGGAATTTCCTTGACCGTTGAGATGGTGCTCAGTGACGACAAAATCTTAGCCTGACTGTCGGTTGGAATATTAGAACTAAAAACATTGACAAACTCATGGGCATCAATCACATCACTGAATACCTGCCGACTAAAAAATCATTAATTATTACGATCCACCTGTTTTCAAAGCCACATCATATAAATGACATAACATTGATGTCTGTCAAAATATAACATGCATAAAACAAACGATGTATTTATAAGAGGAGTTCCAGGGAGTATGTGCATTACCTGGAAAACCCACACTACCAGATGTTTTGAATACTTCAATGCTTCCTGGAATATGGAGAAAATGGCGGCCTGAGCGGCATAAATATTAGAATTTTAAAATATTAGAATATACGAATTTCAATTATTTTATAGATAATAACCCCCCAAATATTTTGTCACTATAAACTGTTAAAACAGTTTAATTTTCAAAAAAAAAAAAAAAATCATATATTTTTACACGATTTGTTACATGTAATTATCCTTTACCAGATTTTGACTCATAACATTTCCATATTTGGTCGGTTTGATTTTTTTTAAAACCACCTCCAAGTCTGCCTTTCACTACTTCAGTCTTCCTTCAGATATCATTATAATATGAAGTAGTAGAATAGTATTTATCTGATACAGAAATTTACATTTACTGTCACTTTGAATTCATTTTAATGCATCCTTGTTGCATAAAAGTATACATATCATTCAGGAAAGAAAAAGAAAAAACATTTGCCATTATATTGTTAGCAAAAGGAGAGCTACAAGACACAAAGCGAAGAAAACCGCATGAGGCAGGCCTCAGGCCAGATTGGAACCTGCTCTTCCAACATGGGCACCACAACATTTTGTGTCTATAGCTAACTTCTAGGCCATGGGCTGGACAAAGACTTGGGCTGATGTTTATTCAAGTCCTCATCGTTTATGCTGCCCCTCGTCTGCAGTAAAGAGAAGGATACAGAGGTTAACAAAACATCATACACTTTACTATGAAACTCTATAGTACATACAGTGTGTCATACACTGCATATTAATGTTTTAACAATGTATATAAAATGCAGATCTTATTTTTCAGATGAGAAAACGCATCATTGCACAAGCATTTACTGCACACATTTCATACAAATTTGAAGGGAGAGAGGGTTTGATATTTTGGTGTCTTCATCGTGGTTTGTAATGGAAGCAATGATGCAGCAATTCATATGAAATCAGGACAAATTTCTCCCCTCTGTATTGCATGTACACACTCCAAAGCAAAAGTTTTTGCACATATCAGCAGAGCATTTAATGATTAGGCTATCAGTGTTTATTATACTTGCACAACTCAGTTTTCTGAGAAATATTACTACCTATTTCCTGTCTCAGGAAATTGATAAACATTAATCTTGTTGATTTAACAGCTGATTGAATTAGGTCATGGAAAAAAGCATCATAGTAACTAAACACAACTTACATGGAATACAACTGCTGTTTTCCAGAGAAATAACAACTGTTGCATTGGGTCTTCAATGTATCTTTCAAAGTCAGTGCCAAGATGCATAATGTTCAAATAGAGGAATGTTTTTTTTTTCTGTGTGGTTTGACAAAATAACATTTAATACTAAACCACTGACCTGTATTACACTGTACACCGAGTCACTGGTCCTGTGGAGGGTAGCATACGTCATGGATTCTCTCATAACTTCAAACCCCTAAAAGCATGAAAGACAAATGCAATTGCAAGGTCTTTGAAAATGACACATTTTGAATCCAGTGAATATCTTCCATATCATCATTTTGATGATAAATCTTCCACACCCAGTCTGTGCTCTGCAAATTTGCCCGGAAGCAAAGATTGTGCTATGATATGATATTAGTCTGCTTGTCTGCTCTATACCGTGGGATGATTTATGAAAGTGTCATACTTACCTCAAGTCTTTTTAACAGGCTGAAAAGAGAAGAAATAATATAATTTGTGACAATTTACAATAAGGTTTCGTTTTAGTCTTGGTTACCATGATTGAACAACACAGATAGAGCATTTATTAATCTTATTGAGTGGTAATTTCAACAGTTACTAATACATTTTGAAAATACAAAGTTTGTTAAAAAATACACATTTGTTACTGTAAACTACACTGTAAACTAACATGAACAATCAATGAAATTTCTAATAAAAAATACTAACATAAACAATATGTGTGTGTGTATATATATATATATATATATATATATATATATATATATATATATTTCTCAAAAAATAGCATATGTGATAAAAGTTCATTATTTTCCATAATGTAATGATACAAATTAAACTTTCATATATTTTAGATTCATTGCACACCAACTGAAATATTTCAGGTCTTTTATTGTTTTAATACTGATGATTTTGGCATACCGCTCATGAAAACCCAAAATTCCTATCTCAAATAATTAGCATATAATGAAAAGGTTCTCTAAACGAGCTATTAACCTAATCATCTGAATCAACTAATTAACTCTAAACACCTGCAAATGATTCCTGGGGATTTAAAAAACTCCCAGCCTGATTCATTACTCAAAACCGCAATCATGGGTAAGACTGCCGACCTGACGGCTGTCCAGAAGGCCATCATTGACACCCTCAAGCGAGAGGGTAAGACACAGAAAGACGTTTCTGAACGAATAATCTGTTCCCAGAGTGCTGTATCAAGGCACCTCAGTGGGAAGTCTGTGGGAAGGAAAAAGTGTGGCAAAAAACGCTGCACAACGAGAAGAGGTGACCGGACCCTGAGGAAGATTGTGGAGAAGGGCCGATTCCAGACCTTGGGGGACCTGCGGAAGCAGTGGACTGAGTCTGGAGTAGAAACATCCAGAGCCACCATGCACAGGCGTGTGCAGGAAATGGGCTACAGGTGCCGCATTCCCCAGGTCAAGCCACTTTGGGCTACAGAGAAGCAGCACTGGACTGTTGCTCAGTGGTCCAAAGTACTTTTTTCGGATGGAAGCAAATTTTGCATGTCATTCGGAAATCAAGGTGCCAGAGTCTGGAGGAAGACTGGGGAGAAGGAAATGCCTGAAGTCCAGTGTCAAGTACCCACAGTCAGTGATGCATTAAAGCAGTCATTTCTGCAAAAGGATTCCCGACCAAGTATTGAGTGCATAAATCAACCTTCAAATAATTATGTTCAGTTTTTTTTTTTTTTTTTGTATTATTAAAAACACTTTTCTTTTATTGGTCGGATGAAATAAGCTTATTTTTTTGAGATAGGAATTTTGGGTTTTTATGAGCTGTATGCCCAAATCATTAATATTAAAACAATAAAAGACCTGAAATATTTCAGTCGGTGTGCAATGAATCTAAAATATATGAAAGTTTAATTTTTATCATTGCATTATGGAAAATAATGAACTTTTATCACATGCTTATTTTTCGAGAAGGACGTGTGTGTGTGTGTGTGTGTGTGTGTGTGTGTGTGTGTGTGTGTGTGTGTGTGTGTGTGTGTGTGTGTGTGTGTGTGTGTGTGTGTGTGTGTGTGTGTGTGTGTGTGTGTGTGTGTGTGTGTGTGTGTGTGTGTGTGTGTGTGTGTGTGTGTGTGTGTGTGTGTGTGTGTGTGTGTGTGTGTGTGTGTATAATTAAGAATAGAATTAAGCACTTTTTATTGCAGTATTTTGATTGTGATTATTATTTAGGTGGTTTTCGATTCTGATTTTTAAATACAATAAATGTATAATAAGAGTACAATGATTTTTTTTTTTTTTACAACTAAGAAGTCAATAAACCTGGAGAAATGCTAGAGGGTCAAAATAATTGGCATATAATTGGTCAAAATAATCAGCATAGCCTCATTAGCCCCTGCTGGTGGATACTGTAACTACATATTACACAAAATGCATCTTTCTCTGTTGGTGGCCATGCAGAGTTAGTTGTGTATTCTGCAAAATATTTTTTATGTAACAGATAAATTAAAAAAATACAGCAGGGGGTGAAGTATTAGCAGAGTTACTGCCATGCTACTGGATATAGCTTTTCCTAGATATATTATAGAGCTTTTTAAACCAGTAAGACACTGACCTTATATTTCTCACCTCATCCACATTCATGTCAGAATGTGACCTCTTATGTTTAGAGGAAATAAAGGTCCACCTGTGTAAATGTTCCTACTCAACTGCTCCAAGCAGGTTTCGAACCGGGGTCTCCAGTGTGGGAGGGTGACCACTTGAGGTTTACACTCACAGCTCTTACTGGCCTACGGCCATTACACTCACTCCCCTAAACCTCACTCCCATTTGGGTCAACAACACCAAATATTAGCGGTTCTACTCAACCCACACCAAGCTGTGATTCAAACAGGGGTCTGTCACACTCACTCCTCAGTCCAGTTCAGGTCAACAACACCAAATATTACCGGTCTCACTCAACCCACACCAAGCTGTGATTCAAACAGGGGTCTGTTACACTCACTCCCCTAAACCTCAGTCCAGTTCAGGTCAATGACACCAAATAATACTGGTCCTACTCAACCCACACCGAGCTGGGATTCGAAACGGGGTCCCTAGTGTAGGAGGTGGGGGTCCCCAGTCTCTTGAGGTTTACACCACAGCTCTTATTGGCCTACGTCCATTAAACTCACTTCCCTAAACCTCACTCCCATTCGGGTCAACGGCACCAAATGTAACTGGTCCTACTTGACCCGCTCCGAGCTGGGTTTCGAACCGAGATATTTAACATGGGAGGCGGGCACGCTAACAAGGATGCTAAAAGACTGCAGGCAATAGTGTCAGTTGCAAATGTGCCTCTTGAGGCCGCAGGGGAGTGAGATTTACATGCGCAGCTCTTACTGACCTACGCCCGTCACACTTACCGGTACTCCTCTAAACCTCACTCTCATCCAGGTCAATGGCACCAAATTTAACCGGTTCTACTTGAGCCATTCTGAGCGGGGTTCAAATCGGCGTCTCCAACAAAAGAGCACCAACAATGACCCTAAAGACCGCAGCCGCTACACTGTAAATTTTTGTTGTTGTTTTTTGTTGGTTTAACTTAAAAAAGTAAGTAACCTGGTTGCCTTAAAATTTTGAGTTTATTGAAATTAAAAATTTGAGTTGATACAATGAAGGAAATTTGTTTAATAAATAGAAACTCAAAATATTTTTGTATCTGAACCACATAAAAAATGTGATAAATCATGAAAATAGCACAATTTGGCATGTTTCACTGCGTCATCAGAAACAAAACACACACAATTACCCAATATGCTAACAAAATCTTTTAATAATATTTTAATAATGGTTGTCAACTCTCAAAAAATGTTCATTGTATTAACTCAAAATTTCAATTTCAATGAACTCAAAATTTTAAGGCAACCAGGTAACTTTTTTTCTAAATAATTTTTTACAGTGTAGCGCACCTCTTGAGGCCAGGGCAGCACAGCCATTACACTCACTCCCCTACACCTCACTCCCGTTCAGGTCAATGACACCAAATATTACCGGTCCTACTCAACCCACACCAAGCTGTGATTCAAACAGGAGTCTGTCACACTCACTCCCCTACACCTCACTCCAGTTCAGGTCAACGACACCAAATATTACCGGTCCTACTCAACCCACACCAAGCTGTGATTCAAACAGGAGTCTGTCACACTCACTCCCCTACACCTCACTCCAGTTCAGGTCAACGACACCAAATATTACCGGTCCTACTCGACCTGCTCCGAGCTGGGATTTGAAACGGGGTCCCCACTGTGGGAGGTTGGCCTCTTGAGGTTTACACCACAGCTCTTATTGGCCTTAAGTCCATTAAGCTCACTTCCCTAAACTTCACTCCCATTAGGGTCAGAGACCAAATATTACTGGTCCTACTTAACCCGCACAACCCGAAAGAGGTCCCCAGTGTAAGAGGTGGGCCTCTTGAAACAGGTGAGAAAGGTTTCCACAAACAGCTCTTACTGGACTATATTAATTACACCTGGACATTATAGATATCAGTGAAGATTATTTAAAAGCAAGCTGAAAATCATGTTATGGATGTCAAAGGTATTGCTGTTTGCAATCTTTTTCGAAACATACCTTTTGTATTTGATTAAATCCACTACAGTAATGAGAATTAAGAAAAGCGTCAGAAGTCCACATATAATGTACGGTACAATGGAGCACTGGCAACCTGGATCAGACAGAAAGAGAAAAAAAGATTTTGCTGGTTTTACGTCACTATTATGACATACAAAAACAGTTTATTTACTTGCATGCCACTACAGAACACCCAGGAAGATACATAACCCACGTTCATGTAAAGCTTCCATTACTTCCACATTGCAGTTACACATGGTCTGAGAATGAACATTCTTAAGGTTAGCAAGTTTACACATCAATGAATTGCCCACTGATATTCATACAAATGCATTCTGATGTGGTTTTGTTGTAGTTTCTGATTTAATTGCTTGTTTACACCAAGATCTGACCGTGTGTCCAGTTATTGCCCCATATGCGCCCACATCAACAGTTTGTCATGAATCGCATTCATCATTAGTGAAGCATAGATTAAATCACTATTATGGGTCAATGACACATAAAGATTTCCAAGATGATAAAAAGAATGCATACAGTAAACTCACGTAAACAAGCAAACAAAATTTAAGATTTAAAGTCAGGGGAAAGCAAGATTTTTCCTCACCCCTTGAATTGAATACACATGATTGTACACATCATAATCTTATATTTTCCTTTTTTACTGACAAGTATTGTCCAATGCTTGTTATGGTTTGACATATTATGTCTTTTGTTTGATATTGAGAGTCAAATCTTTTTTTCTGGCCTGCAACAGAGGTTGCTTGCTTATAAAAATAAGCTAACTAGATTGAAGCTATATATATTATCTAGCAAAAAATTGTATTTTACTACCAAAAAATAAGACAGAAAATGCACTACAATCTGTTCAGGGACTCAAATAAATTGTGAATGGTTTATTAAATGAACCAAACAAACGAATCAACTCACCAAAATGAATCGGACCTCTCAGTGCTTCACCTAAGAAAGAGAATGGATATTTTAGCAAGCATATTTGTTAATTACCTGTGGTCACTCAGTTTTATCAGGTTACACTGATATTCCTTAAAAAAAGTTGCTTGTTTGACTGAAAATAAATTGTAAACTAACTTAGTAAAGGTTCTAGTAAAGGTAAAATAAAGATATTTACTGTTTATGTCCAGAGTGACAGCCCTCGACTGGTCAGTCCCATGCTTGTTGTAGACCATGCAGACATATAGACCCTGAACATTACTTCTGGCTATCATTGTTAGATTCTGTCCTTGATTCTGCAACACTAGCTTCCCCGATCCACTGTCTTTGTACCACTCATAGCTCCTGACTGCAGGGTTGGCATCACTGTGACAGCTCAGCATCACCACACTGCCTTCAGACACCGGACCCGATGGACTCACAAGGGCTATGGTGTTTCTGGGAGCATCTGAAAGAGAAGATTGACCTGTGTCCTTTCTCAAATCTTCTTTGCATTATTCCCAAATCATGCGTATACATCAATGTACTCAATGGCCCTGTGCTAAATGGCACACTTTGGGTGCACTTGCTGTCTTGTCGACTTAAAAGGCCTACGTTTGTGCGTGAGCCTTTTCAAAGCATTCATTTATACTGCTTTTGTTACACTTTTGTTGGAACCAGTCACAGAGTGGCTTTTGCCGGGTTTAACGCGATGCCGGATAGAGAAGCGATGGGTCGTTGTATACTGATGCTGTGTTCCAGTTCGTTTTTATTATGCCCGTCACTCGCGAACTTCCCTCTGTCTCGTTCGGATGTGCGTCATTGTTTACGTTTACATGAGTGCCCACTACTGGCGGAAACTTTGCAATTGACTGAACTGGAACGCCCTAAGCCCTTGATCACTTGGAATCCACTATGGAGTTGATTTATTATTTATGTTTTTCCTTTACGAAATTATTTAATGCAGCATTCTATATGTACGTGGACGTGTTTGGGTTGTTTTAAATGTTTTTAAAAATATAAAATATAGAGTTGTTTGTGATGGGGTAAATAAAACGCGATATGAGGTGACATCACAATCGCGTTGCATTGTGGTATATGAAGCTACCTGAAATGTACATATGAAGTAGACTCGCTCCCTCGGTCAAAATCGAGGGCGCAAGGGTCTGTCCATATAAACTTCCCTTGTCCACTTCACAAAGTGGAACGCACTTCAAAATGGCGGCGGGGTTTCCCCCAAGGGGAAGTGCTTAGGGAAGCAAGTGCGTGTCTAATAGTGGAGTGGAACGCAGCATGAGTCATTTGAATTATCATTGTTGATCACGCCTCTTGTGGTGTGATTGGTTGAAGGACTATTCAGTTGCGTACAGGTTCATTTAAATTATGCTCGTTTATCCCGTCTCTTGTGCAGTAGAAAATACAGAGCAGACTCCCCAGACCAATGTTCAATCTTAAATTGAGCTTGGTCTGGTGATAGCCAGACAAACCCATCACCACAGTATAGACAAATTGTACAAATTCATAAAATTGAAGTCATACGAATTAGCCACCTCGTACAAACAGGTACGAATTGGTCATGAGATATAGCGTTGGGAAATTGGGCTCCCTTTGCAGCTGATATGCGTCCTTAATATGTACATTTGGCGAACCTGCAAGCTCTGCAGCATACTTCTATCGGACAGTCAAAGCGCAATTACACCCTTAAAAATACAGGAAGAACGAAAAATGGGGTTTCACAGTGATGACATAGTAGAACCATTTTTGGTTCCCAAAGAACCGTTTTATGAAAGGTTCTCTAACCATTTTATACTACAAAGAACCTTTTGTGCAACAGAAAGGTTCTTTGGATATTAAAGGTTCTTCATGGAACCATACACCCTGCCAAAACACCATTTAAGAACCTTTATTTTTAAGAGTGTACCTCGCGAAAGTATGGGCTCGGAGGAAAATTGCTTGGGCTTAAGCCCAAAATATACTCATTTTTTTATCCATACACAACATATGCATACCTTTGAACATACTGTCTTTGAAAGTATACCCCACTTAATAGTGTGTACGAATGCAGGCGAAAGTGTCAACTTTATCCACTGTCTACAAATTTTTTCTCCAGAAGTTATGACTTATAAAAATATCTTTGTATTCCTTTAAACTAAAGTTGCTACTATCAATGCTGGTTAACTGATTACATGTAATTGGATTAGAGGCTTGCATTCTGCTATATGTCCAGAAAATGGATTTGAACACACAGACCATTCACTAGTCATGAGCCTATCACTGAAAACTGAGACTAAAACAGCATTTGATCACTGGGAATCAAAAATCATGGTCATTTCACGTTTAAGCAGTGTTTTCTCAACATTACTAATTTCAGCTCCTGACGAATGCATGAAGTATTATTTGAACCATTTAATGTATTACTGTCTTTGGCAATCTTTCAGACACATTAAAATGTACAAACCTCTGTCTTTATTATGACTTGCAATGCAGGGATTTCTGTCAGCTGAACTTCTTTGACTTAATTTACTTAAAGTTACCCCTGAGATTTTAAGTTAAAAAGTTAGGTCAGTCATAAAATTAAGTCAACAATAATAATAATAATAATAATAATAATAATAATAATAATAATAATAATAATAATAATAATAATAATATACATTAATTAAATAAAATTTACAGTTCTCTGATGCCGGTTAATGCTCACATGACATACAGTTTTTTTGTGTATTATTTTTATTTTTATTTTTAAATTATTTATTTTAATGTTATATTTGTATGATTTAATTACTTAATAGCTTTTCATTAAACTCACAAACCCTGCAGTTCCATCAGGAACCCTAGTTTGGGAAACCCTGATGTAATATAATGTTCAATGCACAAACAAAGAAAGGCATATATTTTGTATTTTTATATCAAAATGTCACACCATTATCTTAGTCAAATCAATTTGATAAACGAGCTATAGGTCAAAAGTAATCTAAAAGTAATCTAAAGTAGTCCAATTACCTTAAATGTAATGCAATGCACTAATGTGTAATGTAATGGACCATTACAACAATTTTTGTCACAATTTGTATTAATAGTAATTTACCCAGCACTGCTCATAACCCTCGCACACAAGCAGACAATGCAGCCATCTGTTGTTGCAGTCTCTGGTATTTTGATTTTGTTTTTCCATTTCTTTAGTTTAGTTTTCTACTGCGAAAAAACGGCCCAGGCCAGTGTTGCCACCTTGTGGAACAACAGATTCAAAACAATGCTAAAACACGTTAGCCTGACAAGCCAGACCCACATCAAGATGTTTGGTCTGGAAACTCACCATTGACAGCTCAATCCGAGGGGCGGGACCAACCGATGACTTTCAAACTCGCTCTGCACGGCGTGCACGCAATTGGATAGCGCTACAACCAACCAGAGCAACGAAGGTGAAGCAGAGCTTGTTGAAAGATTAAACTTTCGCCGTATCCGGTCGGCAAAACTCCTAACACCTCTTCCCTTTTTAAGAATGACTTCAGTGCCGTTCTTTGTTCTTTTCTCAGAGAAAAGCTTAACTCCAAGTCTTCCAGAGTCGCGGTCAAAGCTGATTCGAAAGACCGCCATTCGCCAGCTTCTGTGTTTACTAGTAGCACGCAAGCTTAACTCTGCCATCATTATGTTAAGCCCCGCCCACTGACTCTATACATGATGTGATTGGCCCGACCACAGTTTGGCGCGGCAGATTAGATTTGCTGCCGCTAGGGTGCGTCTAGGTTTCTAGGCTACTGCGTTTGTAGTTCTCATCGAATCCTCGTCCAATTGGCAATGTGTTGTGGGCAATATCAGCCGTTAGAGTGCACATCGACCCGCACTTCGAATTCTGACTGGAAATAGTAGACCATCCGGGTATCTTTGGAGTACTCTTTTCAACTTACTACCATCTGGGACATACTAATTCTATTTTTGAATACTATTTACTACGGATAGTATGCCAATTGGGACGCAGGGTTGGACTGTGTCGGGGAAACCAGAGCACCCAGAAAGAAACCCATGCAGACACGGTGAGAACATACAAACCCCACAAAGAAAAACAAACTCCTCGTAGCTCAGCCGAGGCTAAAACTGGAGACCTTCTTGCTCTGAGGCGACAGTGCTATCCACTGAGCCACCATCCTACCTACAGCCAACAAGATTCACTACTAAATACAAATAATTGCTTTTATGCTTTATGATTCCATTGCTTTCTCTGTTTCACATACAAAGCACTCTGATGATAATGCTGGTCTCAACTGGTCTTTTGGAGGCCTGGTTGTAAAAAAGAGAGCAGGAGACTTTAAGGCGGTCATTTAGAGGCGTAGCATTGAACGTCTGAGAGGACACCAACAGTGTCTGTCCAAATTCATCCACCTTAAAGAAAAAAAAAAGGTTAAAGCATCCGGATGCAGAACTAGTTTACAATCATGATGATATGCCTGATGTTACATTTCACCTGTAGGGCTGGTGTGAGCTGTTCTCCTAGTTGTGGGTTCCACTGTATCAGAGGTTGTATTGAGGGACATGGCATCACAGTGGAACAGGTCAATGTCAACTTGGTGCCCTCTAGAACTTCTAGCACTGGAACATTTGGGCTTAGTATCGGCAGTGGAACGTCTTGGAATTAAGAAGCAAGTTAATTAATAGTTAACACACCTCATACATCCCCAAAACAATTGGCACAACATGTTGTTATTCTTTAATAAAAATAAGGATTCCAACCTTTATGGACCCTGATGTTCACTCCTTGGTTAAAAGTGTATTTGAGATGTTCAGGACCCTGAAGTCTAAAGAAATATGTATCACTGAATTCAACAGGCAAGTTATGAAAAACTGTGGTGCAATTTTTGTTTAAGATGTTGCCAATCACATTTCCTTTTAGAGACAACTCCGAGTCTGAATTGAGCACGTTTCTCCCATCTATGGCTGTTTTTCTCCACATTACCTCAACAGAGTTGGTTAGGGAGTTTTTGAATGAGTCTGGGATCTCAAACTGACATGGAATTTGAACACACAAGCCATTTATCACATCTATCTTCGGAGGCATCTTAATTTCCCATGTGTTGCTTTCAGTACCTTCATACATAAACACACAGTCCATGTTCTACATTAGTTAAAATGCCAGAGCTGCTTAACTTTACAACTTTACACAATCAATTAGAAGTTAAACCACCACCCGTCCTTAAAAATAGCGCCATTTCAACAGAAACACTCATTCAGTATTTGTTCACGGATTCATATAAAACTTTAGGCTAATATTTCAAATGTACAGATCAACAACAACAAGTCTCTCACCTCTCAATATCCAGAGCATTACAACCAAGAATTTAGGTCCACTCATGCTGCTGAAATCTGGAAAAAACAAAAGAGCAATTACAGTCAAGTAAACAGATGTTTGATCCTTTTGTGGCATTTTGGCACATTGGTACATTGTAAAAGAACACTTAACTTAAATGATTAAATTAATACTGATTATTACTGATATTTTACTTCTTTTAAACATATTTTTTGGTTTGTAATCAAAAATAATCAGAGACTTTTACCTTATGCAGAGCTGTCCAACAGTCACTCGGAAAACTTAATGAATTACTGGAAACTGGAACTGGAAATAGTTTCATCATTAGTTTAGTTTAAAAAATTTACTATTACAAAAAGATGGTGAAACAGGAAAACACATGTTCTTCATTTTAGGGTAAACAAAGTTTGTAAAGGACTTTTTTGTAAAAAATAAAAAAATAAAAGGAAAATCCCGCTAACTTTTGACACTTGCATAAAGTATCTGCAATATCTATGTCTCATGACCTTCAGGCATATACATGGTGTATAAATGCCTGATGAAGGTCATGAGACCAAAACGTTGCTAATAAAACGTTTTTGATATTTTCTGCAAGTGTCGATAGTGTTAGGGGTTTTCCTTTTAATTTTAGTTTTAGGTTTTTGGATTTGTTAAAATATGCAGTGGTCTGTTTCAAAATATTGTGCATATATTTTATAAACGTACATGTATTTTATCCTAAATCTTCCAGTAAGAAAAAGATAGTCCACTTCAATCAATCAGCCTAACAAGACGAACACTGTAACAACATTCACCACAGGTGAATAGGGTAAAACTATCTTTATACCATATAGGCCTGGTTAATTAGAATACATTCATTTTGCATAAGTGTTCATAAATGTTATGTTTAAACATGTAAACAATCTAATTAAGTGTGTGCTAATTTGCAAAAAGTGATCAGTTGGCTTAACTTAAAAAATGTGAGGAAACCTGTCGCTTTAAAATTAAGTAAACTTCATGCGTAATTGAAAAAATAAGTTCGTATACAGAAGTTATAAGGAATTTTTGTTTCAATACACATTTGTTTCATTTTAAGGAAATGGGTTTCCTAACTTTTTTTAAAGTTAACTGAAAAACATAAAAACACTTTTTACATATAGGAACAATAATATTAACATCATTTAAAACCAGTTTAAAAATGCTTTTCTGTTCTTTTTTCTTTCTTTTTTTTACATTTTAGAGTTGTGATTTTGGATACTCTTTTAAATCACTCAATACTGTGGACAGCCAGAAAACAATTACGTGAATAAACTTATGTTTGAATGATACACAAACAAACCCCTCTGTAAAAACTGTCAGAAGACTTTAAATATCTATTTAAATAGAAAAGGAAATCAGCACGCTGAGAAATCGCATGGGAAAACAGCATTTTTCTGAACCTATACACATACGCTTTTAAACATCTGTTTTTTTAAAAATGATTATTATTATTATTATTTCCACATTTATTTCCATCGTGTTGAATTGTTTTTATACCTAGACATTTACCTTAAACTCTGAATATGTCAATTTTGCAAACTAACCTTCAAGCTTCACTGTAAAGCTTCAACCAGTTGATAAAATATATGATTGTATTCATTCAGAGCATCATAACTTAATTTCACATTTTAGTCATTTAATTCATTATTATTTTACATTTCACGTGACAGTTAGTTGACAGTTGCATAAATCAATTTATTTGACCATAATCCACTATTATCACCCATATTAAATGTTTTATTCTGTAATACTAAATCTAAACACTAAGTGGCAGGACAGTTCAACATTTAGATATCGAAGCTCCTCCAGAAATGTCACCACTCTTACCCAAAACAATCACTTAAAGGGATAGTTCCCCCCAAAATTTTAATGATGTCATCATTTATTACCCTCAAGTTGTTTTAAACCTGTATGAGTTTCTTTGTTCTGTTTAGAAAAGAAGATATTTTGAAGAATGTCGGTAACTAAACAATTGCTGGGCCCCATTGACTTTCATAGTAGTATGTATTTTTTTTCACACTATGGAAGTCAATGGGGACCAAAAACTATTTGGTTACCAACATTCTTCAAAATATCTTCTTTTATGTTCAGCAGAAAAAAGAAACCCATACAAGTTTAGAACAACTTGAGGGTGAGTAAATGATGACAGGATTTGGGTGAACTCTGTCCCTTTAACAACAACAAAACATCAGTCATTTGTGCATTCCTTTTCTGATAGGTGGTGAGAAATAAAAGGCATGGGAATTATCAGGATGTAGGCAAAAACACACAATACAAGGAACATTGATTAAGAGAATAAGACATGGGATATTATTCACATATGCAAACATTGATGTGCTGAGGAAACCACAAGATCTTGAATAGATATAGTACCAGAACAACTAGTAGTATTAGTTGTAGCAGCAGCAGCAGCAGTAGTAGTAGTAGTAGTAGTAGTAGTAGTAGTAGTAGTAGTATAAATTCCTTAATTTCAAAATTCAGAAAGGAATTGGATGTTTTGATGTTCAGTTACATGTCTATATTCAATGTGTGCTTTATAGACAATTAAGTAATTAGATACATCATATGCTTTATCTCTCCCAGAGGCACAATGGAGTAAACAAACGTATGTATGTATTTAAGTTTCTGTGTTTGTTCGTGCATGTCTCCTCCCTCTTCCTGCTTGTCTCTTCTTTGTCTCTATAGAGAATAAGAAAAAGGGGAGAAAAGTGTTCAGAGAGAGAGCAAGAGAACAGCTGGAAGTGATGTCAATGAACCCTTCACTTATTTATTTTTTGCCTGCACACTGAAACTCAGTCTGCTGGACACATTCACAAATTACTTCACAGTGGTGTTTCCTCAAAGTCCAGTGTGCTGAGCAGTTCATTGAGCAGACCTTCATTGAGACTGTCTACAGGTAAGAACACCCACAACAATTCATAAACATGTTTATAAGGTACATTTTTAAAGATTTAAATTTAAAGATCTTTTTTTAAACTATCATTTGCAGGTGGTACAATACTTGTATTGCATTTTTGTTTTTTATAATCATATCATATACATTTAATTCTTCATTTGAATTCTGACACTGAATGAGAGTTCATTTGCATTTTTCTTATATATTCTGCTGTTTTCTGTTTTGAAACATAAAAGGAGAAACACAACTAACTCTGATGCAAGACGACAGGTTATTTTTCAAGAAGTAGGTTCTCACCAGAACATTTAGTCTGAGCAAATGCTGAACGTAATGGGAATACTGCAATAAGATGTAATGACCTCTCGTGATTCAGCAGAGCAATTTAACAATATACAACAGTTTTATATGCTGAAACCTCTTAGTTGCCAGGCAACTCATATTTACAGTATCTCACTACATGGTGTTGATCGCAATACAAGCATGCAATTTGACTGAACAGACTTATGATAAATTGCTCACTAAATGGCAATGTACCCGAAAGATCTCTTCTCTTGCGTGTTTGCTAACGTTAAGTGCAACACATCAAGACTGCAAGTTTTATGAAATGTTATCCGAGATGCAGTGTAAATAATGTCATGTGCTATTTACTTTAAAAAGAACATTTGGTAACAATATTACAGGTATTTGAGAAGTTTTTAAGGCAACTTGAATACATCAAGTAAATTCAATTAATATTTTAAGTGAAATGTGCTTTTTTATTTTAAGTTGACTTCACAAAAAGGGTATAAATTAGAATGAATGGAAATGATCTGTTTGTATTTGACTTGGGCATTACAATTAATAGACTGTATGCTGCTAGCACAGCACAAGTAGAAACAAACTTTTTCTTCTTCAAAAGTCATTGCTCATTGAACTAAACAACATCCTTCAAAATCATAGCTGGATAGCGATACTTAAGTGAGTATCGAAAAGTATTGACACTCAAATAAAAGTACCAATACTAAGGTTCTGAACGCACGCAAATGTTGCGAGACAGAACCAATCAATCACGGAGAGAGCGTTTGCTTGTTTTTACTAGTGGCCGTAGTTCAATAATATTATTTGTAGATACCCATGTTGCCACTAAAAGTAAACATATTTTAACCATGTTTAAGCAAAAATATAATAAATTGCAATTAATATTGAATATTAAAATTCCTTTCATATATGATATTAAGTTGGTATTTTTACCAATTTTACTCTTAGCATTTTTAATAATGGAATACATTTTATAATTTGAAAGTTTAGAAGTTTTGGATTGTATCGAATCAAAAACATAATAAGGGGTAATGCCCAGCCCTATTAATAATCAAGTGCATAGTTATTCACATCACAACTTAACCATAAGCTGTACTCTTCCTCACAATGGTAACGGTTAAAACTTCAACTTAACAGAAACTCTTTCAAATGTCAAACATAACTGAACATTAAACATCAACAGATGTCTCCCTTCACTCAAAAATACATAAAATAACACGTAATTTCAATATTAACTCTCCATTTCCAGCCCAATGCAAAGCATGCTGGGAACTAACGTCTCTAAATAAAACTGCACAATTGAGCTAATTCTCTTAAAATAAATCGGTAGCCTTTTTTCATTTCATTTGATCAGCTTAAACGGTTCCTCAGTTCAAGTGTCGAATGGTTTCAATTTCCTTGAAAAATTGGGGGGGGCTTGTGGTGCATGAAGTTTATTTTTAAGACATGTACAAATCTATGCTGCTGTTTCCATTTAAAAACACTGATTTCAATTCTGCTTCTGTATTTTGTAGAAGGTGAAAGGTTTAGAGTTGTTTCCCCCTCGTTTCTTTTTTCCACGCAGATATTTTGAAGCAGACTCTGAGTAAGAGCTGGGTGGCTTTTGTCATGTGACAGCCGTTTATGGCTATAGTTTAAGCTATATTTAAAATAGAAATATTTCAGCAGTAATTTCAACTGTACTTAAATATAGTATAAATATAATAACAACCCTGTAAATACACAAAGAAACTGTTTTGGGTGAATAAGAGAATATACTTGTAGATGCTCATATTCATATTTACTTATGTGGGGAATTATTTGAACATACTTTACACATTACAGACTATTTTCAGAAGGAATAGTTTAGAAGATTGCTAAATGCTAAACTGTCCTAGAATTTTCGTATTAGAATTTTTTGAAAGTGCTCCTGTTATGGTTTTTTGAATATTCTGTTTGAGAAACTTAATTTATCTGTTTGTGAAAGTCAAAAGTGCACAGTTATCCTTATTACACTGTAAAAAATTATTTAGAAAAAAAGTCTTTAAATTTTGAGTTCATTGAAATGAAAATTTTGAGTTAATACAATGAATTTTTTTTGTGATTCGACAACCTTTATTAAAAGATTATATTAAAAGATTTTGTAAGCATATTGGGTAATAATGTGTGTGTTATTTCTGATAACGCAGTGAAACATGCCAAATTGTGCTATTTTCATGATTTATCACATTTTTTATGTGGTTCAGATACAAAAATATTTATTAAACAAATTTCCTTCGTTGTATCAACTCTAATTTTTAATTTCAATAAACTCAAAATTTTAAAGCAACCAGGTTACTTACTTTTTTAAGTTAAACCAACAAAAACCACCACAAATTTTTTACAGTGTAATTATTATAATAAAATCAACTTCATCGTTACTGTTTTTACAGAGTGTACAGCCCACTATCGCTGAGCTTTAGGAAGCCTCCAGACGGAGCTGAAGTTCAGTTATGGTAATGGCCGTTTAGCTTCTGTCTGCTGTAGACCAATCACTGCTGACTGGGCCATCTGTCCAATCAGAGCAGAGCAGGCTCACATGGAGGGATTTAGAGAGACCGATTCACCCATTGACTCATGGAATCGTTTGAGAATAATTGAAAAATGTGGCATGAGAACATGAAAGTGTTTTTGACCTTTGATGCATGTAAACCTGTTGTTAGAGACCTTCAAAACTAAATTAGGAAGCTTTAAAATAGCATAATCGGGGCACTTTAAAAGGTTACAATAATGCTACTACAACATTCTCATAGCCTAACATAACATAACATTCTCTGAGCTAGTATTTCTAATATTTTAAGAAAGTTAACATTTAGCATATGCCAATAGCATTCCGAGAATATTGTTCTAAGGACTTTTTTTGTCATCATCATGAGAACATTCAAATTCAAATAACATCAAAAGGATGTTCTGAAAATGTTGTTCTCTGAAAACTTTCTCTCAACATTATAAGAACTTCAAGTAAAACATCATAAAGATGTTCTAAGAACTTTTTCTCTTAACATAATAAGGCAAATATGAATAATGTTATAAGAATGATGTTATTTTAGAGAACATTTATCTTAACATTTACATAACCGTTGCAAAATGTTACTGAAAATTGCGGGAACATTCCCTGTTAGCTGGTTTAAAGCTAAACATATTACCTGTATATGCATCCTTGTAACTCTGGCCTTGCTAATATATACAAAAAAAAACTTTTTTTTGTCTCACAGAATGACCTTCAATACAACTCTTTTTATGCACGTCTCCCTCCCGGATGTCTCAACCCACTATGAGGAAACTATAGTGGATATTGATGCCATTATGGATAATATTACCATTGTCCTTTACACCATTACCATTATCTTTGGCATAACCGGGAACACTGTGGTGATCTGGGTGGCTGGTATCCGTCTGAAGCCCAATGTCACTAACGTTTGGTTGGTCAATCTGGCTGTGGCTGACCTGATCTTCTGCCTGACACGAGTCACTTCGCTCCTCAAAAAACTTTTCTACGACCACTGGCCTTTTGGGGTCTTTCTCTGCAAGTTCAACGGTTTCTTCAAGTACGCCAACATGTTCTGCAGTGTTTTTCTTCTGGCTGTCATCAGTGTGGATCGAGCGCTGTGTGTCTGGTGTCCAGTGTTCACCAGGAAACGACGGACATTATGTGCTGCTCGTGTGGTCAGTGTGGGAGTGTGGATTGTGGCGGTGATCTTTAGTTCACCGTATTTTGTGTACCGGCAGGTCTACCTTGGTGACAACAACTTGACCAAGTGCTCACTGGAGGTCAGGACAACTTTGCAATTCTTTCTTAATTTCTAAATTGTTCCCAATTATCAACCCTGCAAGCAATTTTGCAGAACGCACATGCTAGTTGACAGTCGCCGTTAGTCCTTTTAGTGTGTCCTTTTAGACCGCTCTTTGACGTCGGCTTGGTGTGTCCCAAGCTTTAGATGAGAAAATAATGTCTTATTTATTTAAATGTAGATAAAATGTTTTCTTTATTTATTTATTTAGGTTAAGGGTGTGAATCACTGATCTCACAATTCAATTAGATTATGATTATCATCTCAGTGGTTCAATACAATTCGATATCACAATACACTTTTTTTAATTTGATCTGCTCCAAGAAAGTACACTTCCTGAACGTAGCAAACATCAAACACACCTTAAAGGGTTAGTTCACCCAAAAATAAAAATTAGCCCATGATTTACTGACCCTCAAGTCATCCTGGGTGCATTCTTCTTACAGACGAATACAATCGGAGTTATATTAAAAAAGTCCACAATACAAACAAGTACGACAATCTGCCGGAAGTGAGTTTTTTTAGTCTATAAAGTTTTCAATATGGATATTATTATAACACAAACATGCCACTTTGCTTTAGAGGGCCTGTATTAACCCTCCAGAGGTGTCTGGAGCAGTTATATGATGGATAGATGCACTTTTATGGACTTCATAAAGGAGGCAACTGCTATTATAATGCTTGGATTAGCCAGGACTTTTTTAATATAACTGATTTTATTCGTCTGAAAGAAAAATGTCACAGACACCTAGGATGACTTGAGGGTGAGTAAATCACGGGCTAAGTTTCCTTTTTGGGTTAACTAAACCTTTAAGTCTGAACACAGCAGACTAAGGGAGCATTTCGAAACTAATAAACATTGGTAAAGCACATGAAACTGTCAAGTAGTGTACTTAAGCCACAATAACGCTCACACGCATGCACACGCTCGCACACACACACTTGGGCACACACACACTTGCACGTATACGCTGTAAATGTTAAAATAGTGAGTGCATTTTATTATTCCTCGCTTTCGCCTCCCTTCCATTTTATGCTATATCATGAACATCAGTAGGCTATAATCCATTATTGTCTGTCGTAGAAACTATTAATTTCAATAGCCCTAATTTTGATGGACTATCCCTTTAAATATGTACTTCTTTTAACATAGCAAATGTGGCTTTATCTACATTCTGAAATCTGATTTATACTTTGTGTAGGTAAAAGAAGCGTCAAAGGGTGACAACACAGCAAAGAACGCCTTGTACAGCATTCGGTTCTCATGTGGATTCCTGTTGCCCTTCCTGGTCATCCTGTGCTGCTACATTCTAGCCGGCATTGGGATTCGGAGAACAAGATTCTCTGGAAAGTCAAGGCCTCTCCGGATTCTTGCTGCACTGGTCTGTTCCTTTTTCGTATGTTGGGGACCCTACCACTGCCTACTGCTCGCCAAGATGGTGGACAAGAAGAGCCATGTGGTCAAAGTGGGCCTGCCCATTGCTAAGGGCTTCGCGTATTTCAACAGCTGCGTGAACCCGCTGCTGTACTTCTGCATGGGACTCAACATTAGGCAAAATTTCAGACAAAGCATATCGAGTATTTATCGCAGAGCATTAATGGAAGAAGGCCAAACTGTGCAATCACAGGAAGGCACTGGCGAAGAAAGCTGTAGTTCCATTCCAAAGAATTCAGTTCGAGATATACCTAGGGGCATGACTAAAGTTTAAAAGAGAGTCATTTTTTACCCTCTTTTACAGTGGTGGTCAGTGGGGGAATTTTACGAGGAGGCGGATATGTGAAAACTAATCAAATCAAAATGTGAATGTTCACGATTATTTTGCTGAAAATTATGCTCAATGATATTGTAAAATAATTCACTTTTAAATGAGTATTTTGGGTACCTAGCGCAAAATAGGTTTTTTTTTTTTTTAAAGGAAATGGTGGTTAAATATTAAAATTTCAATAGAAATACACACCTGTGGCAAATGTTATGCAGTTAGCATTACCACAAGCAAAGTTATCACAAAAAAAGGACGCACAAAGGTTAAGCAAAATATCTCTAAACTCTTAAAACATTTATTATCTTTTGGTTTACTTCAGTGGGGATGAGACCTTCATACCAGTTGTACTGAGACATTTCAAACGATATCATAATGCTGTATAATAAGAATTCACATGAAACCATATAGATTTTGAGTGAATTCTGGTGGAGGGATGGGGGGAAGAGGCAGTGGAGAAAGGAAAGGCATGTAAATTAAAGTCGTTCGAAGAAGATATACTCAGTGTGACGTTGTCTGGGATGGCGACGCTGACTGTATGAGTTCAGATGCTAATTCCTTTTATTTTCTCAAAGAGTACTTGTTCCTCAATCTGACATTCTGGCATATGCAAGCTATTTCCAGTCTTACAGTGCTTCTGCTTCTGTGACTTCTTTAGCATTAACATGCAAGCCACTTTTAGTGGCTACATATTCTCGGTCTAAAGCCAATAAATTGTGGTAAGATTTCCTCAGAGAGTCTCTTGATTTAGTTTTTAATGTAATCACTTTTGCCTATAAGAGTGAAAGAAACAGACTTTTGTTCCTCATTTCTGATCTAGACATCCTATTTCACTGAATAAGATGCTTTTTTAAATCAATTGTGTATTTTTTTCTTAGGCATTTACTAATGCGTTCACCCATTAATGACAATTCTGTCATTAATTAGGGTACTCGCCCTCATGTCGTTCGACACCCGTAAGACCTTTGTTCATCTTCGGAACACAAATGAAGATATATTTGTTGAAATCCGATGGCTCAGAAAGGCCTTCATTGATGACAATGTCATTTCCTCTCTCAAGACCCATAAAGGCACTAAAGACGTTACAAAGCCCATCTCACTACAGTAGCTCTACAATCATTTTATGAAGTGATGAGAATAATTTTTGTGTGCAAAGAACAACAACTAAATAACGACTTACCGGTATATAGTTATGGTCCGATTTTCAAAATAAAGCTTCGAACCGTTATGAATCAGTGTATCGAGTCGTGATTTCGGATCACCAAAGTCACGTGATTTCAGCTGTTTGGCGGTTTGACCTGTGATCCGAATCTTGAATCGATACGGTGATTCATTTATTTCCGAGGCTTCAGGAAGCAGTGTTTTGAAATTGGCCATCTCATCTCTCTTAAGTCGTCATTTAATTATTATTTTTTGTTTGTTTGTTTTTTGCGCACAAAAACTATTCTAATCGCTTCATAAAATGATTGTAGAACCGCTGTAGTGAGATGGGCTTTGTAAAGACGTCTTTAGTGCCTTTTATGGGTATTGAGAAAGGAAACATTGGTGTCAATGGAGGCCTTTCTGACCCATCGGATTTTAACAAAAATATCTTCATTTGTGATCGGAAGATGAACGGAGGTCTTACTGGTGTCGAACAACGTGAGGGTAAGTCATTGATGACAGAAATTGGGTTGCAAAGTGCAAAGTATTTGAAAATGGTTTCAATGTAAACAACAAAAATGTGTGAAAACGATAACGTCTTGGACATGAGTTACATTTTCAGTCTGTTTCATCACCATTTATTGGCCTAGCAGCAGAATACAACATTTACAGTCATTTTCGCGGATCTGTGTGAATGGGGATCGTTTTGACTATGGTGGCAAAATTTCAGACAAAGCATATCGAGTATTTATCGCAGAGCATTAAAGCTACGCTGTGTAACTTTTTTAGTTTATTCTTGGCTAAAAACACTTAGTTCTTTCAAAAATATATGTGCTCATTAATGTAAATTTACTTCTTTTAAGGTAAAAAGTATTCTCGTAAGTATATAAAATGCTATTGAAAATACATACGGGTGAGGGGTTCGTATGCCGGTCGCCATGTTGCCTCTCCATCTTGAAAGTACATTAGCCAAAGAGGGACATACCCGTAAATACAAGCTTCGCCTTTCGCGCTTTAACTCTTGATGGCACCGTGATTGCCATGTTAATCTTGGACTATATCGGCCACCGTAGGAGTTAAAGCGAAATCAGAATTAAGAGGAAAAGAAACTATTATTCCCTGGATGGTCATATACCTTTACACCGCTAGATGGGGGAAAATATCACACAGTGTAGCTTTAATGGAAGAAGGCCAAACTGCGCAATCACAGGAAGGCACTGCCGAAGAAAGCTGTAGTTCCATTCCAAAGACTTCAGTTCGAGATATACCTAGGGGCATGACTACAGTTTAAAAGAGAGTAACTTTTGTTTTTTTAGTATTGGCGGTCAGTGGGGAATTTTATGTGAAAACTGATTAAATCAAAATGTGAAAAAATCAATAAGAGTTAAAAATGTCATTTATATACAACCCAGGCTCATTGGAAATACGTGACTCTGTCTACGTTTTTGCAACACCCCAAATATGTACCTCCAGGTACGTTTACCTGCACTTTTTGGGTCAAACGTCCACCGGAGGCGCTAAGTGGTAATATTTTTTCTCCATTCCAGATGCGCAAAATCACATCATGCCTTCGCGTAAACATAATACGCGCCAACCTGATCTCACAGAATGAATATTTATAGCATAATTTTAGATTTTGGAGCAACTAACTCCACTCCTATCCTAAACCTACCAACTCGAAACAATATAAAACACGTAACAGGCAAATAAATGTACAGTCACATGTATTTATTGCAAAAACAGACCAAAAAACAGTTGCATTCCAAGTCTTCTGAAGTCATACGATATCTTCATATGAAGAACAGAGTTGATCTTAATGTTTTACTCGTTGAAATGATGATCGCGCTCCTTTGCGAACAGAACACACACACGCACTCGTTCATATTTCTAATTCAAATGATACACACAAGTTGAATGACGCGATCGGTCATGAGACACATGAGAGCCAATGGCATTTTACAATCAAAGCTGACGTAAAGACGCAATTGGCCACGAGACAAACGACAGCCAATGCTTTCAAAGCTGACGTGACGTTTCTTCCGGTGGCAAAATTTGAAATGTATTATTAATCTTTTGGCGGATGGACTCGACATTACTGATCGCTTTTGTGGATTTTCTTCACACAAATCAATCGTTTGGCCTCAGAACACTTGAGATATTTGTACTTTCTGAATGAATTGTTTCTTGTGAAAGGTAGGTTTAGGGGCAGTGTGTGTGTGTGTGTGTGTGTGTGTGTGTGCGTGTGATGGCTAGGTTTAGGGCTAGGGGCAGTGTAGGGGGATAGAATGTAATGCCGTTGATAAACATGTTAAAAAAGCGATTATGCGTCTTCATAGCACGCCAAAATGGCATACGAATTAGCGTGTCATACATACTCCATTTCATGAGATCAGTCTGGGAATGGAGAAAAAAATATTATCACTTAGCGCCTCCGGTGGACGTTTCACCCAAAAAGTGCAGGTAAACGTACCTGGAGGTACATATTTGGGGTGTTTTGCAAAAATGTAGACAGAGTCACGTATTTCCAGTGAGCCTGGGTTGTTTATATATATAAGTGTGATCTTGATGCATAGCTGTCGTAACTTTTGCAACACTATTAGAGGGAACTTATGCTTTTGAACATGAACTTTTCAGATTTAGAAACAGTGCTTTTCACAAGTCCGCTTCTGTGCCCTCATTAACACGCAAGCCACTTTTTAGTGGCTGTATATCCTCACTCTAAAACCAATCAATTATGGTCAGGTTTCCTAACAAAGTCTCTTGATTTAGCGTTTAGTGTAATTCACTTCTGCCTATAAGAGTGAAAGAAACATTTTGTTCCTCTTTTCTGTTCAAGACATCCTACTTCACTGAATGAGAAACTTTTTTAAATCCATACTTTTTCTTAGGCATTTACTAATTTATTAACTCAAGATGCAGAAAAAATGTGTTATCTTTTTGATATCCAAACCAGCACACAATGCTTCGCTTCACCTGTTGTGTCAATAAGCAGGCTGGAGTCTAAGGGCCAATGTAGCCTACACGACACCATTTTCAACAAAAAAATGTAAAACCTTTTATAGGCTTTTGCCGTTCATTTACACGACAATTAACGGTGCTTTGGGTGCCATTTAAAAACGCAAATGCTTGAAATTGGTTTTAAAGTGTACAACAGTTTCCACGTAAACAACAAAAATCTGTGAAAAGGATAACGTCTTGCACGTGTTACATGTTCAGTCTATAGTGTTCATCGCCATCTACTGGCCTAGCAGCAGAATACAGAGTTTTCAGTCATTTTCGCGGATCCGAGTGAATGGGGATCGTTTTGACAATGGTGTGGTCTGTACGCAGAAAACTCTGCTAATAAAAACGAATAAAGACTCTTTAAGCATATCATACCCTAAAGCCCGGAACACTCCAAGACGACAGTTGGCCGTCGGGCAGTTTTTGTGCATCGACCAAGTGTTCTCAGTGTGTTCCACACCGTCGGCTGAAGTTGGTCCTTGTATGCTTTTTTGGGGCCAATTCAACATGTCAGAGTTCATTGGTCAGTCGAGCCATCTGATCATTCTGATTGGCTGTTCAGCTACTGCCACCTTCTATTACGGAATGGTATTTTTTCTTACACAGGAATATGTACTAATAGGCCACTGGGTGGCAAGCGCCGGCTTGGTGTTCCGGGCTCAATAAGAGGCTCATTTCATGTTCCTTTGCTTCTTTTTTTCCTCTAAATTTAGCCAGAGGCGGGCAGTATTGAGGTATTTTTAACTTTCCAAGTAATTTGGTTTTTCAAGTATATGTACTTTATCAGTGTTCTTCTTTTTACTTCACAATATTCCAAAACATAATATTGTACTTTTTACAGCAATACATTTCATATTGAATATAATTTAATACTTAATTATATTAAAAATGTAGTACTGTATACTTTTACTCAAGTAAAAGCAATTCAAAGTTTTACTTAAGTACAAGTAAGAAAGTACTATATGTTTAATGTAATTAAGTATTAAAGGCAAGAGTTATAATGCTGAAAGAGTTATAATGCTTAGAAGAGTTAAAATGCTGAGTTATAATGCTGAGGCAAGAGTTATAATGCTGAAAACAACAACTTTTATTTATGAAATGTAGTGCAGTAAAAAAGTATGACATTATTTGTTATGCTTTGGAATGCAGTGAAGTAAAAGTTTTTTAAAGAAAAGTATATACTTAAAAATGTACTTGAGTAGAAAGTAAAAATACTCCACTACTGTTCGCCTCTGCATTTAGCCACATATTGGGTGGAAGCAAATGCCGTTGCATCATTTGAATATCTATTCTGATTGGTCGATTTAGAAAAGAGAGGCCCTTACTGCATTTTGTGCAAAACTATGTGTTTAAAAACTTTCCTGGGCTACCACAGATTTTTTTTTTTTTTTTTTTTTTTTTTTTTACATTATATGCATTTTAATTATTCACATTAGTAGATACATTAAATAAAATAATTCTAGTTTGTGTTTATAGTGTTCGTTTAAATGCATTTTTGAGAAAGCTCAGCTTCCCTGTTATCTTCTCTGATAGACCCCCATTATCATGGTTATCTTCTCTGACTATTGGCATTTACACAATGTTGCCTTGTAAACTACAAAAACACAATTTTTGAGAACGTGAGAACGGTCATGTGCATGCTTATTACTTGTTTAGTCTATAGGCATGTGGTGTTTCTTTACAAAGTGGCATCACCATTTACTGGCCATACAGGCAGAACAGCGTTTTTAGTCGTTTTCACAGATCCATGTAAACAGGGATCGTTTCGGCAATGCTGTCATCTGTACACAACATTTTTCGAAAGCACAAAGGTAAAATGTTTACGCTTTTAGTATACATAATTTTCGCATAAACGTAGGCTACGCTTATATATATTTTTCAAAAGAGTAATAACCATTGAAATGTCCCTTTAATGGTCATTCATATCTGGGTGTTGTAAAATGACTTTTATAGTATAGAAAATAAAGCATGTTTATATTGATCCCTTTTGCTTTTTTTGTCTCTTCCTGCTTCCTCTACACCAATGAAATGTGCACAGCTCATTTTCTGCAGCTGTTCTGGTATAGGTGTGAACAAGGAGGTGAAGGATTCAGTTTAACAGGCAGAAATGCTTCCTCTGTGTTGTTGTTGTTGTTTTTTTAAATGGGCTTCTGAGAAAGTCATTCAATGTGTTTTTTATCTTTGATAAAATAGTTATGGTTTTTACATACCAAATTACAAAGAACTTAAGAAGTTTTTATTTCCATTCCCATTCTCTTATAAACCACCCTTATATTAACTACGTCTATAAAGTCAGCCTGACTTATGTCCTGATCAGTGCCCTGACTACTGAACTAGGGAACTGATTGAAATGCAGGAAAGGTTATTTATTTATTTATTTATTTATTTATTTATTTATTTATTTATTTATTTATTTATTTATTTATTTATTTATTTATTTATTTGTTTGTTTGTTTGTTTGTTTATTTATTTATTTATTTATTTATTTATTTATTTATTTATTTATTTTGTCACTGACTGGTCCATCATGGACCAGTAAATACATTTTATTTATTTATTTATTTATTTATTTATTTTGTCACTGACTGGTCCATCATGCGAGAGAGACCCTCCATATTAGGCTCTTTTTTCTATTTATTTTTTTATTTTTATTTGAGCGCATGGCGCATGAACTGCAAAAGGTGAATATCCGCAGCCGCTGGGATATGTGAACATTACAGGTTCTGTGGTGAATCTAGCTGAAAACAACCGCGAGCATTTAAATAGATGATGAGGTAAAGTGGAAAACAGCAATACACACACAACTACAAACATGTCACTTTAGCACAGCCACACTTTACCTTGCAGCTACTAACAGTGAAGAAATAAGGTGTTTGGGAAGAAATGTATTTATTAAAATTACTTATAATATTATATTGCAGAATATAGATCACTTTTATAGCTAGAGGCTGTTTTCGTATTTTCTACATGTGTTTACAAATTCAATAGTTTATTATATATGGTTTATGTATTTTAGAACCCATATACCCTTGGTAATGAAGAGCATGGTTTTACTTGTGACTACTGTTAAATAAAACTGGCCTAGAGTTAAACTCAGTTAAAATTTCATTATAGTTCAATAAAACAGCTTTAAAGCCTGGATCCCACAAATTAAAGACAAAGCTTTTTTCTCTTTAAATTTTTAAAAAAATTAACTTTTTAATAGATCTTATGACATTTAACTAAATGTTATTTTAATGAGAACCTCATGAAAGATAGATATCAGTGTCTCTTTAAAAAAATATGATTGTTTTTAAAGGGGTAGTTTAATGTGACCATTTATTCACCTTAATGTCATTCCAAACCTAAATTAATAAATTTCTGTGTAACATAAAAAATAAAAGTTTTTTTTTTTTTTTGCAACCATTCAATGGTAGCCTAACCAAAATGGCTTGGTTGCCAACATTCTTCAAAATATCTTCTTGTGTGTTTCACGAAAGAGAGAAGGTCTTACAGGTTTGGAAGGACATGAGATTGAGTAAATGATGACAGCATTTAAAAGCAGTAAATTTACTTTACTTTTTTCCTAGCTCAGAATGAGTGCTTTAAGTGCATTTCTGTGTGACAAAAGTGAAATATTAAGCTTGTTATCTGCATTTGCAGTAAATTCGATAATATCCATCATTATTTCTCCCTATTTATTTGCCCAAATTTAAGGCCCTAACCCCAGCAAAAACATTCACAGGAAACAAACCAGACTATGGTATATATATATATATATACATATATATATATATATATATATATATATATATATATATATATATATATATATATATATATATATATATATATATATATATATATATATATATATATATATATATATATATATATATATATATATATATATAAACAAAACAAAAAAAAAACAACACACCTTGCAGGTAAATCAAACTTTTGTTGTTTGGGCCTTGAAGCAAAACCAGTTCAGAACCACTGGTTTACGTCAGCTTCTGTGGCTTTCATTACAATAAACAATAAACTCTTTTTTTTTTTTACTTTGCAGATTTGATATGTTAGAGGGGAGCTTTAAACAACCGTTTGAAGCCATTTGGATGGGGCTTGGTGAAGGGTGATGTCACTGCCCTAAAATATGATATTTATTTCTAAAGAGGGGAAACAATGTAAGCTGGGATACAATGTAATTTTTAATGGCTCAAATCAAGCACAAACGACACATCAGGTTTGTGCAATTTAGACAAAATGAGGTGAAGAGTGACGTCACAGTTCCTGAAAACATTATTGTTATATTAGAAATTAAAATATGGTAACACTTTATTTTAAGGTTCAATTATTAACTATTAACTAGTTGCTTACTAGCATGTATATTACTAGGATATTGACTGTTTATTAGTACTTATAAAGCATATATTAATGTCTTATTCTGCATGACCTTATTCTACATCCCTTACTACCCAATACCTAAACTTAAATGCTTCAAAAAACTACTGTACTAACAGTACTATTAATAAGCAGTAAATTAGGAGTTTATTAAGGCAAAAGTCGTAGTTAATAGTGAATATGTGTTCCCCATACTAAAGTGTTACCAAAAATGTTTTTGTTTTAACTGCACAAACCAAATAAAAATGAATCCTATCTGTATTGATTTGAACAACACAGGGTGGAGAGTGGTGTCGCAGCGAAAAAATAATGTTCAATATCTCAAACACCAAACCAGCACAAAAATGTGTTTTTACAGCACAAAAACAGAACCTGCATGGGATGTTGGTTGTCGGTTTGCTGAAACCTGCATGGGATGTTGATTTCTGGTTTGCTGGTCCCCATGACATGCTGGTCTCTGGTTTGCTGGTCCCCAGCATGGGATACTGGTGTACTGCTGAACTAGCATAGGCCATGTTTTGCATTCTCAGACCAGCTTGGGATGCTCATGCTGGTGTGATGGTTGACAAGCATAAGTTGTCTTTTGGTTAGCGGGCATGATCCCAGCAAGACCACAACAAAATGTGCTTATGTGTTACATATCGCATTTCTTCGAAGTTAAATAAAGACCAAGACAATTTTGTGTACAGGTCCTTGGAAACAGGAGACAAATCCTTCGATTCTTTTAAATGTTTCACAGTTTTTACTGTTAACTAAAACTTCAGATGGCATTTCTTACTACAATCATAACTAAATCAATAAAATTGTTCAGTTTTGTTCAGAGGGAGCATTCATAATATTACAATAAATCAAATGTTTTCATCTTATTTTATTTTTTTCATTTATATCATTATGTGTTACAAAGAGAAATATGTAAGTGAAAACGACAATCCTGAAAGGCTATGTTGTTAAAGCTTCACCAGCTCCTGTTTGCTTGAGAACAGCATGGACTAGCTAATCCAGCACTAAACCAGCACTAAACCAGCACTAACCTGCATAAACAAGACTGGACCAGCATGGAATTCAAGCTGGTTTATGATGGATTATAAAGAGACTGAAATGCAGTGTCAGAAATCCCCAGACAGAAAGTCAAAGCCTCCTGACAAATACAAAGAGGAAGAAAGAACTTCTGTTTATGTTCTCTTTATTTTATGTCCCTTGCATAATATTTCCCTTTTGTCCTTCCTGGTTTGAATTCTTTAATTACAATTTCACCACTTCAGCTTTTCAATAACGTCATTCATACGTATCTTCAAAAATGATGTATAGTCTTAGAAGCTGAGCTGTAATCGAGTGAATGGAAAAGGTTTGAATATTATAACAAATACTTTAAAATCTGTTCTGTAAATACAGAAACATGTCACAGAGAATAAAAAAGACTCTAGCGCGTTAAGATGAGGATTTACTATTTGGAAAGTATTAGTTAGTGCCAGTTTATTCATGATCAGTTTTAATGCACTTTGAATGTGGCCTTTGAAGAAAGTCTGAAGAGGAAGTGAATTTTCTTTGTGTTTTGTTTGTGAATTGTTTTGTGGGGTCATTTCTATCTTTGAACTTGCAATGGTCTCTTAAAAAAAGTGATAAACATTGAACAAAATAAGAAATTATAATAATATAAAATGATATATATTATATGCTATAGTTAAATATCCAGTCAAATAAAAGATCAGAACAATGGCTTGCAGATTAAGTCTGTACCTCAGTATAGAGGCTAGTTAGTAGTTATTATTTTATCATACATTTAAAGTCAAATATTTGACAGAACAACTGAGTTTGATGAATACAGTCAACTGTAAAGATTAAATCAAGGTACTTTTCATGTTACCGTAGTTTTATGTAAAATAAGTTATCCAAAATATCAAAAAATATCTCTTTCTAAAGAGAATGTGTGCATTTATGTTATCATGTCCGTGGAAAGTCCCATGTTTTTGTTTTTGTTTTGTTTTTGGAGAGCAGTCATAAGACTTCTTATACACTAACTGCCACAGCTGATGGAGAACTGAAAGCTAACAAAGAATAAAAAGGGTCCGATTTTCGATTTTCAGACAAGCATGCAGGCACACGCACACACACTTCTACAAACACTGACTATTTCCATCCTGTATATCCTGGAATAAATGAACCCTGGAAAGCATTATTTGCAAAAAAATGTGTCATTGTTCTCACTTGGACAAAGATAGACATGCCCACACATCGACATGCATACACAGCATTTACCACACGTTGTATCACACTTGACTTTGAATGAAGCAACTGACAAACCACAAACTTACACAAATGACCTCACTCAGAATTAAATGTAAATATGAAACCATGCATTAAAAACAACCCATAGATGTTAGCACGGTTAGGCAAAACTTGATTCTAGCAAAACAATACACATGAAAAGGCTGTTACACATCTAAGCCAGTGTTTTTCAGCTCTACTCCTGCATGGTGACCCACCTACCATGTTTTGGATGTCACACTAATTAAACCTTAATTATTTAAGAGTGTAGTGTAGCTCAATTGTCTCACCACCAGATGGCCACCTCTACAACATTTTAAGGCATGTCTATCTTTAAAAAAAAAAAAAAAAAAAAGATTTCACAATGTTAATGACAATTGTCATTAACATTGTGAAATCTTATTATTTTATATTTACATGTAGTCACTTAGAATCCAAAGCGATTAACAAATGAGAAGAGCAATAGAAGCAGTCAAACCAACAAAAGGGAACAAGTTCTGTGACAAGAGTCTTAAACTGGGCTCAGACTAAGAGATTTTTTAAAAATCCTAACCGATAATGAAATCTGGTGGCATCACCTACACCTTCAGTCTTGACAGATTTATTTTCTCTTCAATCTTAAACATCCACACACTACAACATTTTAACATAGCACATCACACACTACGAACTGTAGTCCACAATATATTATTAAAGGTGCCCTAGAATGAGTTGAAACAATATGTTGAATTGTTCTCTGATATCTACATAAAGGGTATGTGGCTTATTTAAGGGCACAAATTGTCCAGATACAGTTTTACAGGTCCATTTACAACCCTATAATTTGTCCCTAGGATGTAATGATCTGTTTTAGCCTTATTTGGAAGAGTCATGAATATTAATGTTGAGCTCTGCTCTGATTGGCTTATTTCAGCCGCTCACAGCACACTGCAGTTCAGTTGTTCAGCGAAGCAGCTCGTGAGTCCTGACCGTCCTGACAGAACACAGACCAACTGAATGACACTTTAAGCAGAACATCTCAAATGGAGATTGCTGAAATGCAGCTTACTTGTTTATTGGTGTTTTCAGATCATCCGCGCGCAAGAAAGAGGTTGCGTGCTTGCAGTTGCCAGATATCAGTCATTCAAATCCCGCAAACAGCTTTTCTGTGAAAAGAACACATCCAGTGTTTTACCTAAACATATCCAATCTGGCAACCATATGCACGCATTTAATTCCATATACGGAATTAAATAGGCTACGTCTCGAAAGAATCTCGGAAGGCATTTAGGCCTACTCCTGGTCATTTCGCAATCAGATAGATTCCTGGTCAGAGAAAATGAATAAAGGAACCAGTTGTAAAAAGGCCATAACTCTAGCAGCTGCGCTGAAGAAACGCGTGCTGCTGCTGGCGCGGACTCTAAACCGTGCGAGCCATGTCATCACAGTCGCGTAAGCTGTTATAGTCTTGTGTTGTTTCCACCAGCGCAGCACATCTCATTGTTCCTTTAAATTAATAAAATAAATATAAATCGAAGGAGAAACCAAAAAAGGCCAGAAGCCTGGCCCGTGTTTTAGGTATGACGTGAAAATTGGCCCAAAGCTCGGCCCTAGGGGTGTAAAAAAGTCGGGGCCCGTCGGGCTCGGGCATAATTGACCTATCGGTAAGCCCCTCCCCTCGAACGCAGATGAGCCAATAGCAGTTGAGCATCAGTTGCACGGGCACCGGAACGGTCTCTATTCAGCGCCATAGAGACACATTTGAAAATTCTCTCATCGGTTTGTTGGTGTTTCTGCTACAAAAATGGTAAAACGATGTTCCTGGGTTACTGTAACACTGATTCCAGGTATCCTGAGAGGATTTTTTTTGGTTGTCATACTCTCATTAAGTTACGATTAAAGTTAGTGATAGGTAACTAACTGTTCTCACGTCATGTAACGATGTAAGTTAAATCAAAAACACATAAAAGATGAGTGCATCTCTCCATATTAGGATGGTTACATATAAATTAATTTAACCTGACCCAGTGGTACAGTGTTGATCCTGTATGTTATCATCTGCAATCGTAATGAGGCTTCTTCTATTTTGTTTTTGTAAACTTGTTTGATATTTCTGTGAGTTTAAATATGTTTAAGGTCTACATTATCTGTCTTACTGTAGTTGGGGGTCTTACTATAGTTGGGGGACTCTTATTTTGATGGGTATTATCCCATTTCTTCCCAAATTTTTCCCAGACACAAGAATATCCAAATCATGTGTCATTAGTATCCCTTTGAAACAATCAATCATAATTTTTAGAAATTTTCATGGAAAAGTGTGTGAAAAAGTGTGTTTTATGATCGGTCATAAAACAATTGTGACCAGTGGGAAACTGTGTTGTATCAACCATTGGACAGATTGAATATAGGTCTATTGATTGAATATAGGTCTATTTAACCTGTGCAGTGTGTTTGTGAGTGTGAGTGTGTTTGTGAGTGTGTTTGTGAGTGTGTTTATGTGTATGTGAGTGTGTATGTGAGTGTGTGTGTGTGTGTGTGTGTGTGTGTGTGTGTGTGTGTGTGTGTGTGTGTGTGTGTGTGTGTGTGTGTGTGTGTGTGTGTGTGTGTGTGTGTGTGTGTGTGTTGTAAGAGTGTATAAATTCCTTATATCAAAGGCTAGTTATTATCACTTTTAAAAATTCCCGCATTGCCTCTAAATGCTCTCTCATTGTAGTGTGAATATTTTACATATAAGCCTTATACTATTGGATCGCTTAAATACTTAAATATATTTATTTTTGACCACTTGCAGTTTTGCCCTTGGTTCTTCTGGCTGACTTGGCTGAACCCTTTGGCGTTCAGAGGCCCTTGGGTCTTCTGGCTGGACCCTCAGGTGCTTAGAGGCCCTAGGGTCTTCTGGATGGACCCTCGGGTGCTTGGGTCTTCTGGATGGACCCTCGTCAGGTGTTTAGAGGCCCCTGGGGCTTCTGTCTGGGCTCTCGGACGTTTAGAGGCCCTTGGGTCTTTTGGCTGGACCATCGGGTGCTTAGAGGCCCTTGGGTCTTCTGTCTGGACTATTGGGCGTTTATAGGCCCTGGGGGCTTCTGATTGGACTCTCGGGTGCTTAGAGGCCCTTTTGGCTTCTGGATGGACCCTTGTTGGGTGCTTAGAGGCCCTTGGGGCTTCTGTCTGGACCCTCTGGCATTTAGAGGCCCTTGGGTCTTCTGGCTGGATCATCGGGTGCTTAGAGGCCCTAGGGTCTTCTGTCTGGACCATCGGGCATTTAGAGGCCCTTGGGGCTTCTGCATGTACCCTCGTCAGGTGCTTAGAGGCCCTTGGGGCTTCTGTCTGGACCCTCGGGGTTTAGAGGCCCTTGGGTCTTCTGGCTGGACCATCAGGTGCTTAGAGGCCCTTGGGTCTTCTGTCTGGACTATCGGCGTTTATAGGCCCTTGGGGCTTCTGGATGGACCCTCGGGTGCTTAGAGGCCCTTGGGGCTTCTGGATGGACCCTCGTTGGGTGCTTAGACGCCCTTGGGGCTTCTGTCTGGACCCTCAGGCGTTTAGAGGCCCTTGGGTCTTCTGGCTGGACCATCGGGTGCTTAGAGGCCTTTGGGTCTTCTGTCTGGACCATCGGGTGCTTAGAGGCCTTTGGGTCTTCTGTCTGGACCATCGGGTGCTTAGAGGCCTTTGGGTCTTCTGTCTGGACCATCGGGTGCTTAGAGGCCTTTGGGTCTTCTGTCTGGACCCTCGGGCGTTTAGAGGCCCTTGGGTCTTCTGGCTGGACCATCGGGTGCTTAGAGGCCTTTGGGTCTTCTGTCTGGACCATCGGGTGCTTAGAGGCCCTTGGGTCTTCTGTCTGGACTTTCGGGCGTTTATAGGCCTTTGGGGCTTCTGGATGGACCCTCGGGTGCTTAGAGACCCTTGGGGCTTCTGGATGGACCCTTGTTGGGTGCTTAGAGGCCCTTGGGGCTTCTGTCTGGACCCTTGTTGGGTGCTAAAAGGGAGCAGCAGAATTAGCTAGTTAGCTAGTCTTCCTTGGGTCCGTGTGTGCGTGTGTGTGTGTGTGTGTGTGTGCATGCGTGCGTGTGTGTGTGTGTGTGTGTGTGTGTGTGCGTGCGTGCGTGCGTGTGTGTGTATGTGTGTGTCTGTGTGTCTGTGTGTGTCTGTGTAAAATTAGGTAGAAAGTTAGATAGTAGCAGAAAGTAAGGTAGAACAGTTAGCCTATGTGTATTAGCATATAGATACAAGGGGTTATCCCACCGGTCACTATTGTTGCCGTTGACATGTTTGTGAGTTCTATGACCACATTAAACAAAGTTGAGTAATTGCAAATGCATATATCAATACTAGACACCTTAAACATGATGTGTACCAAAAATCTATGTTCCATCCTTATGTTAACATACTTTACTATCCTTTTCTTTGGGAGCTTTCTTGCTGCCATCCTCTTCTCTTGGCGCAAACAGGAAGTAAACAGCTCTGGTCATGTGACAATTTAACGTAAACATTCAACACTGCACATATTTCATTGAGACCCTTTATTATTTCAATATCTGCTGGAAATGCATTGATAGATCATTCAGTAACATTTTTATAGCCTTAGAACTGAAACTTTTTTTTACGGTCACTATTGTGACCGGTGGGATTAAATGGGTTAAAATTCACGGGTAGTTAAAGGGAGAGCTCGCTCAAAGTTTATTGTTGTTTTGCAGATACAGATTTACCAGTAATAAACTGCACCCATGAAAAGGCACATGGTCTGTGCTTGTTTTTTGTTAGTTGTATGAGTGTTTTTGTGTCATTTGCTGTGTATGTTAATGATAATGCAACTGAGAGAGAAAGAGAGTTTGTGAAGGGGACATAATGCGCACGCTTTGTTTGTTCAGCTCTTACGGTGATTTTTTTGGAGTGAAAATCTATATAATAAACATCATAAACCATCAGTAAAATTTGGTCATCATTCAGACGGGGTATACACTACATTTTGTGTTCCAAAACGTCTTGGGATGAGGTTTTCACACCGACAGCTGTCATTGTAAGACATAGCAAATCCGTTTGTTTGTTCGAGTTAGCAACAGTTACTAATGGTGGGTGGGGCTTACCGATAGGTCAATTGCAGGGCTCTGGGGGAGAGTGTGTGTGTTTGAGGTTAAGATGTGTTTGTCAGTTTATGGTGTGGAGAATTGGCCGCTGATAGTTGTCGTTTTATTGTGTACTGCCTTGTGACTGATTTCTTATTGTTTTGTAGTCCTATTTCTTTAATTAATTTGACAATTTCAGGATTTACTTATTAACTTGAATTTGCATTGCCTTATTCCTATTAATAATTTATATAGAATTATAATATAATGTATATAGAATATTTAAATATATAGTAAAATTCCAGAGTTTGCCTCGTACACACATTGTGCCAAGAAGATGCATTGTTTATTTTGTTGACTAGCCTTTTGTCCACACACTTAAGGTATTTAAATGGCTTTGTGGAGTACTCAGAAATCTAGTGCTGAATAGATTTTGGTCTGTTTGTAGATTAAATGTGCACATCTCCTCCCTCTTCCTGCCTATCTAGAATTTGTTGCCACATAGCACATTTTAGAATGACTGTGCAAAAGATTCTGTGTGTGTGGGGGGGGGGGGGAAGCCTGTTCATAATTAAATTAAAGTGATGTCCATGAACTTAGTTGTATATTTCTTTGCACATTAGTGGTACAATGACTATTTAATACTCAGACATAGTCTATGCTCATATTCACAAAGGATTTTGGAATGCGGTTTATCCTGAGAACGACAGCTGGTTAGTGCAACAACAACAACAACAACAACAACAAAAAACGCTCATCATCACTGTGTTCAGGTAAGAACATTTATCACCAGATCTAATTTCCTTTTTTTTTTAATCATTTTATAATATATCAGATAAAGGGTAAGTTTAAATGTGACCCTGAACCAAAACAAAAAAAAAAAACAGTCAAAAGTCACACGGTATATTTGTGGCAATAGCCAACGATACATTGTATGGATCAAAATGATAGATTTTTCTTTTATGCCAAAAATCATTAGGATATTACACTGTAAATAAAAGGCAAATTTTGAACTTTTGCAGTACAATCGACTTGGATGTTTAAGTTATTTCAACTTAAATTATGTTAAACTGACTTGAGTTCCATCTTGTATAACTAATAAAAACAAGTTTAACATTTAACATTTTAACATTTAGACATAGTCTAACATAGTTACATAGTTAACATTTCTTAACTTATATTGATGAGTTAAAACAGTGTCAAAACATATGTTGTCATAACTTATTGAACATATAATTTTTTACAGTGTAGGTAAAGATAGAGTTCCATGAAGATATTTGGTAAAAATATGACTAATGGTGAACTAACCCATTTATTAATGATTACTGCATCAGCAACTAATGAAGATTCTACATGATTAATAGATTAAGTAATCATTAAATTGTTATTAGTTACTTATGTCAAAATGTATTAATTCCTTAATAACATTATATTAATTAATAATTTAAATTAATGTGTTAATTACCACAAGGGGTCAAAGCCATGGATTTCAACTTCCAGTTGTTTGCTTTAATGAATCATTAGCTAATGATTTATATAGGTATCATTATGTTATGACTTTACTTGTTGGGGCACATGAATATGAACTGCCCCCAACAAGTAAAGTCATAACATAATATCTTTATAAATCATTAGCTAATGATTAATTAAAGCAAACAACTGGAAGTTGAAATCCATGGTTTAGACCCCTTGTGGTAATTGACACTTTATTGAAGTAAATTATGACATATGTAACTAATAACAAATTAATGATTACTTAATATATTAATCATGTAGAATCTTCATTAGTTGCTGATGCAGTAATCATTAATAAATGGGTTAGTTCACCATTAGTCATACATTAACTCATGATTATCTGTGTATTAGTTAAGCATGAATTAATGCATTTTAGTGCGCCCGTATTGTAAAGTGTTTCCAGATATTTAGTAAATTTCCTACCATAAATATATAAAAAAAATTGTAGTAGTAGTAGTAATATGCATTGCTAAGGACTTAATTTGGACAACTTTAAAGGCGATTTTCTCAATATTTAGATTTTTTTGCACCCTCTTTTTCAAATATTGTACCTTAGTCAAATATTATCATATCAAAAGCTTATTTATTCAGCTTTCAGATGATGTATACATCTCAATTTTACAAAATTCAACCGCATGACTGGTTTTGTGGTCCAGGGACACAAATAAGTAAAAATGTCAATAATTTGTTTAATATAAGTAACATATAATAATATAAATAAAATACATTTGATTAAGTGTGAATAAGGTACGAATTAAATCCTAAATGTAATGAGAGCTGAGTAGTCAAATCTGGTTTCCCATGATTTAGCAGGGAAATTCTAAATCTATAGCCGAAGTCAATGCTCCTATTGTGACTTTTAAGTAAACCCTATCAGTTTAACAACCTAGATCCTTTTGGTTGCCAGACAACTCTCATTATGTTTATTTAACTGTGTGGTAAAGCTCATGAAACTATAGCTTGGTAACCACACACTTAAGTTGCGCAGAATGCGTGGGCAGATCAAAGTTGAGTGCATAAGCGTATGTAGGTTGCCATAAACCTTCAGAAGAAAAACGGAAAACCTTTTAAGGATTTATCTGTCTTGCCTGTAGATTGACCTTGAATACAACTATGTCTGTTCACTCCAACTCTACAATCTCAACTGACTCTTTGAAAAAGACAGTGGACATTGTCTTCTACACCATCATCGTTCTCCTTGGCACCACCGGGAACTCTGTGGTCATCTGGGTTGCCGGCTTCCGCATGAAGCCCAATGTCACTAACGTTTGGTTGGTCAATCTGGCTGCGGCTGACCTGATCTTCTGCCTGACACGAGCCATTTCGCTCCACAGAAAACTTTTCTACGACCACTGGCCTTTTGGGGTCTTTCTCTGCAAGTTCAACGGTTTCATCAAGTACGCCAACATGTTCTGCAGTGTTTTTCTTCTGGCTGTCATCAGTGTGGATCGAGCGCTGTGTGTCTGGCGACCAGTGTTCACCAGGAAACGACGGACGGTATATGCTGCTCGTCTGGTCAGTGTGGGAGTTTGGATCGTGGCGCTGATCTTTAGTTCACCGTATTTTGTGTACCGGCAGGTCTACCTTGAAAACAACTTGACCAAGTGCTCAGTGGAGGTCAGAATGGCTTTATAAATTACTGCATGCACCTTGCATACATTTTTTATTGTTATTATGAATATATATGTATTCATTCATTTACAGGACAAAGGAGCAGAAGAAGAAGGTGAAAGTTCAGCAAAGTATGTCTATTACTGCATTCGTTTCGTCTGTGGATTCCTGTTGCCCTTCCTGGTCATCCTGATATGTTACATACTAGCTGCTGTTGGGATACGCAGAACGCGGCTCTCTGGCAAATCAAGGCCTCTTCGGATTCTTGTTGTATTGGTCTGTGCTTTTTTCTTATGCTGGGCCCCCTACCATGTTGTAGGTCTGGTCAAGTTGGTGAATGAAGACAACAAAATAGAAAAATTTAAATGGAGAATGGTTTCAAACTTAGCCTATTTCAACAGCTGCATTAACCCAGTGATGTACTTCTTCATGGGACTGGATGTTAGTCGACAATGCAACCAAAGTTTGTCTGGGATTTTTCACAGAGCTCTTATAGAGGAAGGCCAAACCTTGTCCCATGTCTCTGGGGAAGAAAGTTTTAATTCCATTCCAAAAATTGAGTGTGTCACTAAAGACTAAAAGTTTTTACTCTCTCTTTCTTGTTCATTTGTCAGGTCTGTCAGATTTTTTGCTTTGTTTTGTTTTTATTAGTATCTTACACATTGAAAAATGTACATAGTTCAGTGTCTGGTCTTCTGGTTAGCTTTCGCCTAGTTGGAGCCTTTATGAAATATTCAGCAAAATATTTCAATTAAGGACATGCATAATATGTGTAATTAGTTTTATACAAATGTTTATGCAATAATTGCACACCTTTATTATGTCTGACGGATGTGTGAATGTTTGCTAATTAACAGGATGACAGATAAGCCTTCCTGAGGCAGGAAGAGTAAGCGGAAATTATTTGTGACCAAATAAGGGAATGAACATGATTTTGGACAAGGTTTATGAAAATTGGGGGTAATGTGAGCTAAATTTCCCTTTTTTTAAATTTCTGTAATATTTACCAATGCAATAAATGTGTATGAAGCTGTGAAAGCTTCTGATGCAATTTCTCTTCATCAGAAAAACTAAACAAAACATGTTTCCCAGTTTAAATGTCTTTTAAACCTTCATGACCTCGTAGCATGGTTGAACACACTGAAATATAGCAGCTACATCTGCAGTGACAAGCAAAAAAAAATAAAAGGTTGTGCAATATTGCAAAATGATGTGCACAATAATGCTAAATAATGATGTGTTAGCCAAAATAATATCTACTACACTGTCCAGAAGGGAAGTTGAGTTATAATGTGAAATACTTTTGAAAAAAAATATTTACACATTTGCATAAAACACCTAAATGAGATGCACGAACAGTGACTCTTGGACCGTGGCCCTCTTACCCCGTTTTTTCTCTGGGAAAAAGATATAATAAGCCTAAAATCAGCCTTAAAGTCAGCTTACAGTGTTCTTTTTATAATACTGCATGTTACCTTTGACAAGAAATGCCACAAGCAAATATTAGAGTGAGTGAGAGAGTTAAAAAAAAAAGCATTGTTGCAAATAACTTCATCACGCAACCAGTGTGTCATTTCAATGGAATATTGTGACACCTGGCCACAAAACTATCAAATTAAACAAAACTGAATGTACGCCGATACATCATGACTGATAATGCTCAGACCAAAGTGCACATTAGTGACAGATACTTTCCGCATGAAATCAGAAACACACACCTCTGCAATTTCACCAACATCCTCTTCAACACTCCCTGCCTGTCTGGAGGAGATAAGAGTGTGGATGAAGCACAACTTCCTCCAGTTAAACAGCTTTAAAACTGAGGCAATTCTTGTTGGCACACCACATCAAACACAGTCTTCCCTTATAACTGGTATACTATCTGGTCATGATGTTCCCCTCTCCACAACTGTCACCAATCTTGGTGTAAGATTTGACCCACAACTCAGCTTCGAAGCTCATATTAAAAACCTCTGCAAGACATCTTTCCTTAGCAGATGCTGAAAAACTGGTCAACGCCTTTGTCTCCTCCAGATTGGATTACTGTAACGCACTTCTCCTCGGGATCCCTAACAACAGCTTGCGGAGACTGCAGTATGTTCAGAATTGTGCAGCAAGGATCCTGTTGAGAGTTCGAAAATACGATCACATCACACCCATTCTCCATTCACTTCACTGGCTTCCTGTTACCACCAGGATTGAATATAAGGTCTCCCTTCTAACCCACCAGTGCATCTATGGAAATACTCCTGCCTATCTAAAAGAACGTCTCAGACCTTAAAGGGTTAGTTCACCCCAAAATTAAATTTCTTTCATTAATGACTCACCCCAATGTTGTTCCACACTCTGTTCATCCTCAGAACACAGTTTAAGATATTTTAGATTTAGTCCGAGGCCTTTCTGTCCTTTGAATTTAAGTGTATGCCCACTTGCTGTCCACGTCCAGAAGGTAATGAAAACATCATCAAAGTAGTCCATATGTGACATCAGTTGGTTAGTTAGACTCTTTTGAAGCGTCAACAATACATTTTGGTCCAAAAATAACAAAAAATACAACTTTACTCAGCATTGTCTTCTCTTCCGCGTTTGTTTTCAAACCTCAAATAAAGAATCAAACGGTCGTGAATCAGCAGATTGATTTGTGATTCATATCGCCAATGTCACGTGATTTCAGCAGTTTGCCAGTTTGACACGCGATCCGAATCATTATTCATGACCGTTTGATTCTTTATTTGAGGAACACGGAAGAGAAGACAATGCTGAATAAAGTCGTATTTTTTGTTATTTTTGGACCAAAATGTATTGACGATGCTTGTCGAGTTATTAATGAAAGAAATTTAATTTTTGGGTAAACTAACCCTTTAAACTACAGCTTGTTTGCTCCGTTCAACAAACTCAAAGAAGAACAAAACTAGGACTACAAAATTCGACTGCTTTACGGCATATACGTCACTTCCACCACCACCACCAAAACCTCCTTAAATTCGGACGTGCGAGCCGAACTATTGTTTGTTTGTCGGATGTTATAGTCATGTTCGAAGCAGCACAGAGAAATAAGAAAGCAAAAGGTACGACCACAAGGTGGAGGAAATGAAAAGTGATCGGATTAAAGGCAGGACGAGCATCAACATTGGGTCACCGTTTGCTCATTGGCATGAGCTGAAGGAGGCGTGCCCGACCGATGCTGACTTGGCTGTCATGCTTGCTATGGTTATTCCTCTCTTAGCTGTCCATCGTATGTTCGATGATGACATTTGCTCCAGGGATGGAGGGTAGGGGGTAGGGTCAGGGGGAGGATTTCAGCGACTTTGCCGCTGGTGCCACTTCTCATGGGCGTTGAGTCCAATCCTTGAGCCACACACTCTTCCGCAGATGGAGCAGGGGAAACCAGACACCAGGGGGGTACCAGCCGCCCGCTGGTGTCTCTTGATGCGTCTCTCGGATCGTCTGTCTTGGTTTTTTTGATGTATTTGAAAGACTGCAGTGGCATAGTTGATCTGCCAGGCTGATCTGTCAAGTACCAGAGATTCGAGTTGCGTGAGGGGAATGTTTTCTTGCTTCAGAAGGTCCCTGGTGTAGTCCTTTAAGCGCCGCTTTTGTCCTCCAGCAGAGCGCTTTGAGCCCAGTAGTTGACTGTAGAGGACTTGGTGAGGCAGGCGGTGTTCTGGCATGCATATAGTGTGCCCTATCCAATGCAGATGTTTTTTGGCCACAGCTGCTTCCATGCAGATTGAGCCAGTATTGCTGAGGATGGCTGTGTAGGGGATTCGGTCTTCCCAGGACAAGTTGAGGATCTTCTGTAGGCAGCAGATATGGAAGGCCTCCAGGTTGGTGATGTGCTGGCGGTAAGGGGTCCATGACTCTGCCCCATAAAGCAGAGTAGAAAGACATACCGCATTATACACAGCGACCTTGGTACTGACCTTCAGGTCCCTGCAGCGTAGACATCCAAAAGATGATGAAGCTTTATTTATCCAGGTGTGTATTTCTTTATCAAGGGAGCAGCTTGAGGACAAAGTGGAGCTGAGATAGATGAAGTGGTCCACTGTTTTAAGTGGAATACCATTTATATGAAAGCTGGGGGGTGTGGAGACAGAGGTGGTTATTATTATGGTTATTATTACCTACCACTCAAACATTAAAATGAAGTATCATAGATTCTGTAAAACGGTAACCAATAGACTATAGGCTACTATAATGACGCTGGATTGTAAACGTGAGCATCACGATCATTTGGCATTTGAAAAAAATAAAACCCATGAAATTCTATTTATATGACATGCTGAAACATATGCCATTGTACCTGGGATGAAGACATTTCACACGTGGTTTTTTCCAACCCGCGGGTCCCGCTTTTGTGAAATTATTTGGCCCGGCCCGCACCACTGTAGGCCTATATATTTTTACAACCCGCTCCGCACCCGCGACTATAGGCAATAGACATTTGGGGTTATGAGACGACCAGCTCATCACTAGTTCAGGGCTATCATGGTATCATGTCAACAAATGCATGTGCACATCCTGATGTAGGATGACAGATTTTATGACAGTAGTAGAGGACAATATTTTTTTCCAACTGAAGGGGGACCCCGAGAGCAAGAGTTACCTAGTGCTGATTTAACTATTAAATCTATTAGTATTTTACCCATTTTCTTTTTAAATGATCTTAACTGTAGCACTTTAAGATTTGTTCCAAATGTAAAGTGCAATATAAATAAAATGTATTATTATTATTATTATTATTATTATTATTATTATTATTATTAATTACAACAAATGTGGATAACTGTTTTCTCAACAAAAGCCTAACATAAAAAACAGTGGCAGCAGTGGCCAGAATAAAAAGTCATGCAATATATTAGATTTAAAAAACACAACAGCAAAATATTGCAGCATTACAGCTTATAATTGATGTGGTTTAAATGAACAGCTTTTTGTCTGGCTATCACCAACTTAACTTAATCTTTTAAGATTGAACATTGGTCTGGGGAGTCTGCTATGTACTTTCTTCTGCACAAGAGGCATGATCACTGAGCATAATTCAAATGACTCTGTACGCAATTGGATAGTCCTTCAACCAATCAGACCACAAGAGGTGTGATTAATAGTAGAGGTGTAACGATTCATCTACTACATCGATGTATCGATTTATATTCCTATGATCCAACCACATCGATCTGTGCTCGGCAAGTTGGCCTTCCGGACCACATATATCGATCTAATATTGTTTTAAAAGGTAATCGCTCGATTGTATCGATAATGGGAAATAACACATTTGATTTAAGCACGTCAGACTTTATATGGATGTTTTTTCTTAGCCCTTTTAATGATAAAGGCATTAAACGTAGGCTACTCAGTCTGCCTATATGACGTCAGCCGCACGCGCCAGCAGCCGTGCAAAGAAAACAAAACATAGTACGGACAGGATTTGTCATGACAGCGGATGACAGAGGAGAAGCCAAAGAGCGAGAACTTATCAAGCAACCATTGCGGTCCAGTGTGAGAAAACACTTTAGTAAAGACGGAGACGTTCTAAATAAATCGCTCACTGTTTATAGTAGGAGCAGGTTCAGCCACTGCTCATTCAACCTGAAGAAATGTTAGTTGCAATTTATTTTTGATATTAATATTGTAATATTTTTATGTTGGAAAAACAAGCAGAAGTAGCAGTAGTAGTATGTTGGTTGCACTTACTGTACTTTTAATCGTTTACTTGTTTGTTTATATCCATAATTAATTAATATCTGTGTAGCACCCTCTTCCCTCTCTAGATTGAGGTATCTGAGCTCTTAGGGCGGGTACTCGGGTTCGAATTTTACAGTCTCTCGACTAATTATAAAGGAACTTTCTTAACACCCTTTAACCAATACCAATTTTCCTCTTTCCTTATACTGGGCCTTTTATGTCAATGGACTCAATAGCAATATGCAAATATGTACTTTTACCAATGCTATCACTTCAGAGAAACTAAGAATAATTGACTGAGATCACTTCAAATAAACAATCACAGTATTTATTAAAGCCAATAAGAAGTTATGGGAGGGAAAAGATCAATAAAAAGATTGAAAATAACCAATAGAAGATACAATTAAATGTATCTACTTCAACATACGGTCACAGACCGACAGTTAAACAGATGCTCACTCTGAGGTTAATCCACTTGACAACTGGTTTGATAACCCACTGATGAATATATGAATTCACCCGCTGAGTATACTTTATCCCTCAATAGGATTTCTCGAACACGGTGTTAAAACCCCTGAAATAAATTTAAATGGACAATAAATGCCCTTTACAGTAAAATCCCAGTCCACAGAACTTTGAGTACAAAATGCTAAAACAATGATACAGTGAAAAATAAACACATTAACTCACGTGGGCCCACTCACACACACACATACATACATAATCAAGCTCACCCCCGTTGCAGGCCTGTATCGTCGCTCGCGTGCGTTGTGGCCACAAACAAAAAGATAATTGGCCGCTTCACTCCGAAGAGCCAAATAAACTAAAAAGTACCTTGCGCGCTCCCCGCGTTGGGAAACACTAAACACAGTTCGTCACGGATGGCGCGTCCGTGCCTCCTCACCGATCCCTCGTTGCCAGGGGAACCCTGAACCCCTCGGCGATTCAGGGCGCTACCTGGATGTCCAGTCGTGCAGTCTTTATCACCGTTGGTCACGTTGATCTTTAATGCACACACTCACGCTTCACCACATCAGCATCAGAACACTCAGTCACTGTTGCGTTTATCCCTCGTTTAACACTCACACAAGTGCAGCTGACAAGCTAACAGATGACTCATCTTTTCTCCACAAGACCATACAAACTCTTGAGAAAGTAGCTACATTTAACTGGCGATTTGCCAGATACACTACTTTCACACTGCTTTGTTAGAGAAATAAAATAAAATCAATCCTAGTCGGATTAATCACAAGTTTTCTGACACATATAGAGGTGCACTCTTCACTTCACCTCTCACACATTCCCCTTTTTTCCTCCCTCCCTCTGTCCCGCCCCAAAACTCACAAGAACCAATTACACATCCCCTCTACCTACGTATCAGGCGGGCTTATAACATTATACACCAATGACTAAAACTTAACTCTAACTTGCTTGCAAACCCCACGTTTTCCCCATGTACATTACAACCAAACATTATTCCCGAACGACTCTCTTAAAGGTGCAGGTCTCCCTATACACATCATAACGAATCCTGAAGTCAGTACTCAAAAAACATATTACTAAGGGTTTTAAATAGTCCCTGATAACTCTGGGGGAAAAACTCCCTGGGTTACACTCTCCCCTCTCTAAAATTCTCATGTCCCCATGAGACTACAAGGAACGTTAATCTCAGATCTGCATTGTTGCTATAGTATTTGAATTAGAGTTCAGTGGGGCACATTTAGCACACTGGGCCAGTGGATGACACCACAGAGTACCACAAACGTTGTTCATCTCAGAAGAGTTTTCAAGTTGTATGACCATACCTCTGTACACTATAGATAAAGGTTTGTCTGAAGGCTTGCCTAGATCATCGTAACTGAGCTTCATGACTGGTCTCAGGGTTCTCTTTGGACGACTATCAGTAGATGCGGTCTCCACTGTTGGCATGTTGCAGATTTGAATTTCTCTCTCCGTTTGTAACTCCTCCTCTTCCAATTCAGGGTTTGAATAGGAATTTCCTCTCATCCTCTCTTCCAAACTTTTCTCAGCCACATTTTCTTTCGGAGTTCGACTCCCCTCCACTCTGTGCACAACTTCCTCAGCAACCAGCTCGGGCAACAATATCTCCAGTGGCTTGATCTGCATTCCTCCTCGATCTCGTAAGGGGTAACTAATATCATCCTCGCTGTCAGAAGATGTTTCCCCTCTGCTGGGTCCATTTGAGTTAGCCATTTTTCCTCTTACTTGTTCTTTCTTTGCAGTTTCAGCTCTAGTTACTGGAGGTCTTGAGTCTTCTCCATCTCTCAGCGCAGGAATTCTCACGCTGTCTCCGATTGACAATAGATGATCTCTGTGGAGAGTCTTCAGTCGTCCAGATCCTGTTTCAGGCCTTAACTTGTATACAGGTAAGTTCCTTAATTTCTCCATTACAATGTAAGGCACAGCAGTCCTCCAGTTTATGTTTTCCTGTTTGTGCCAGGTTTCGTATGAAAACACGATCTCCTTTTTCCAGCATTTGGGCTTTCACTCTCGTCATAACGTTGTTTGTTCCGTTGATGACTTTTCAGGGATGTCGCTTCTGCTAATTGGTAAGCCTTCTGAAGTTCACATCGCATGTTTTCCACATACTGCTGATATGTTACTTCCTTCTCTCCATCAGGCGAAGTACCAAAGCAAAGATCCACTGGGAGACGAGCCTCTCTCCCAAACAAGAGATAGTACGGAGAGTAGCCAGTCGCTTTGTTCTTGGTACAGTTATAAGCGTGTACCAACTGGATGATATGTTGGCTCCATCTAGCTTTCTTTGCTGGATCCAGTGTACCCAACATTGACAGAAGGGTGCGATTGAATCGCTCAGGTTGTGGGTCACCCTGCGGATGGTACGGTGAGGTACGGGATTTTCGAATACCCAACATCCCAAGGAGCTCCTTAATGAGACGGCTTTCAAAGTCTCTTCCTTGGTCAGAATGTATCCGTGCAGGTAGACCATAGTGCACAAAAAACTTCTCCCATAGAACCTTGGCCACTGTCAAAGCTCTTTGATCCTTTGTGGGGAAGGCTTGAGCATACCTTGTAAAATGATCTGTTATGACCAAGACATTCGCAATACCTTTGGCATCAGGTTCTATAGAGAGGAAATCCATACATACAAGGTCTAAGGGCCCACTGCTGGTGATGCGATTCAGTGGAGACTTCTGCGGCAAAGTTTTCCTGGCCACACACCTTCCACAAGTCTTTACGTACTGCTCAATGTCATGATTCATTTTAGGCCAGTAAAACCTATCTCTTAGCAGTTCAACAGTCCGCTCCACCCCTAGGTGACCAGCATCATCATGCAAGGATTTCATTACTTGAAGATGGAACTTCTCAGGTAAAACCATTTGCCACCTTTCTTTCTCATCTTGATCTGTGGTGACTCTATAGAGAAGATTGTTTCTGATGGTTAATTTTTGGCTGTCGTTGTAACAGTACCACAGCGGGATTTGAGCTTTTGGGCATTGTAAGCACTTTGTTCAAAGCCACCTCTTTTTTTACAGGAGCAATTATGGGGTCTTGATCTTGAGCTGACATTAGATCTGCTTTTGTCCACCACTCCATCTGACCAGTTTCAAGCGGTGCAGGACAGGCATACATTGTTGGAATACTTTGTGGAGAGACACAGTGTTGGTCTATCAACCTTGAAGGAGAATCCTCACCTTGGGACGAACTGGTTAGATGACACACTGCTTTCACTGCTGTGGGAGGCATTTCTGTCCACTCCTCAGACTCCAGATGGCAAGGATAACGAGACAGTACATCCGCATCCACATTTTGTTTCCCTGGCTTATATTGTAAGCTGAAATCATAAGTGGCTAATGCAGCTAGCCATCGATGTCCAGTGGCATTCAACTTGGCACTCGTCAGGATGTAAGTGAGTGGGTTATTATCGGTTCTCACAACGAATTTGACACCATATAGGTAGTCGTGGAACTTATCAACTACTGCCCACTTGAGAGCCAGAAACTCAAGTTGGTGAGTCGGATAGCGTTGTTCTGTAGCACTCAACTTTCGGCTTGCGTAAGCCACTGGACGCAACCCCTCTGGGTGTTCTTGATTTAGGACTGCACCTAATCCATTCAAACTGGCGTCAACATGAAGCACATAGGGCTTAGTGGAATCCGCAAAGGCTAAGACAGGGGCATTGGTAAGGCAGCGAACAATGTTCTTGAATGCTTCCGTGCATGCTTGATTCCAGCGTTCACCAAAAGGTTCATTTTCCTTGAAATACTTCCCTGTTGAAGCAGTGTTTCTTTTCCCATTCACTGGTGGATAACCTTTGGTAAGGTCCGTCAGGGGTCTCACAATTGCGGCATAGTTCTTAATAAAGCGCCGGTAAAACCCGCAAAATCCTAAGAAAGACCGCAAGGCTTTGAGGTCAGTCGGCATTTTCCAGCGGGTGACTGCTTCCACCTTCTCTGGGTCAGGTGCAACTCCAGAAGCAGAAACTATATGTCCCACATACTTGACTTTTTCTTGACAGAATTGGCATTTATCGATAGACACTTTTAATCCAAACTCCTCAAGACGGTCAAGCACTTTAAAGAGTCTCTCTTCGTGTTCTTCCAGGGTATGACCAAACACGATCACATCATCCAGGTAAACGATAACCTGCAGTAAGTGCATGTCTCCCACTACCTTCTCCATAAGCCGCTGGAATGTAGCAGGAGCTCCAGTAACCCCTTGCGGCATGCGCTCGAACTGATAAAACCCCAATGGGCATATGAATGCAGTTTTGTCCTTGCTTTCCTCCTCCATCTCCACCTGATAGTAACCACTTCGCAAGTCCAATACTGAAAACCATTGACTACCAGATAAGCAATCCAGCACCTCATCTATTCTTGGGGTGGTATACTGGTCGGGAACAGTTCGACTGTTGAGTGTACGATAGTCAATACACATTCTCACATTTCCATTTTTCTTTCTTGCAATCACAATGGGTGATGCGTAAGGACTTCGGGACTCTGTTATTATACCAGCTGCCAGCAGATCTTTTATGTGTCTGCGCACATCATCAATATCGGCAGGCGTTATGCGACGGGATCGCTCTCTGAATGGCCTGGGGTCATTTAATTGAATGTGATGTTTCACACCCTTTGCCACTCCAACATCCTACTCCTCAAGTGAGAACACATTGCTCCTTTCAGACAGCTTTTCCCGTAACCTTCTTTCCCATTCAACAGAAATGAAAGATGTGCCAAAGTTAAACAAATCTGGGTCGATTTTCTTTGAACTGATCCTCTTTCTGCGAGTCTCTGTGACAGTATCAGTCGGAAACATGTGAGCAAGGACCGTGCCAGGGGGTACAGCAACCTCTTTGGATGTTTCATTATGCACAGGCAGCTGAAACGTGTCCATATCTATGGCTGAGAATGGTAGCACCACAGGTGGAACGAATAGTCCTGCAGGTAACTGGTCCTCAGTTGCAGCTTCAACTACAAAGATGTCCTTCTTCAATGGTTTTTCATACTCCATCTTACAGTCTGCATATATTTCACCTCTTGGAGGAACAATAAGAGCACGGGGACCTTCCCATTTTACCCTCGCATCTGGCAGATCTGCACTTCCTTCTGACTTTTTGGTTAAACAGACATCTGGGGAGTTTGACTGGATCCTTAAGGCATGCAATACATGGGGAGTAGCATGGTCTTCACTCAATGCGGCTAATCTTCCAAAGAAGCTGGCATTCGTCCCAATTATCACAGGAACTTGCGGAAACCCTTGAGGCTCAGGACAAACTAAAGCTAAAATGGATATAGACTCTTCCACTCCAGTTAACACAGCAGGAAATGAGGCATCAATCACAATGTACCCCTTGTACGGGTAGCTTGAGGAGCTCAATCCCCAAATAGAGAGTCCATGAAGAGGCTGTAATGGCACCTCAGGTAGGTTCTTCAAATACCATGAGTCAAAGACAATGGTTACCTGAGACCCACTGTCTAGCAGCGCTTTGCATGGATGTCCATTAATCTTCACTGAAACCGTGGATGAGGGACCCACCAGTCCCTTTGGCAGACAGTTTGTTCCTGAAACATCAACTTGACTTCTTGCAGAATAACAATCATGGGGCCCAGCCTTAGAACTGTCTCTGGCAGAATCATTCCTTCCACTTTTCGCCTTCTTCAGTGAACGGAGGAGTTTCTGAATAACCAAAGCAAGATTTTCAGGAGCTTTACATTTTGGGGCGATGTGCCCATCTTCCCCACACCGATAACAGAAGTAATCTTCACGGTCGCTGGCAGATCTGACCCTTGACTGAGCAGAAACAGGTTTGGGTTGTGGTTGGGCATGTTCTACTGGCAAACCATAGCCTACCTTCATCACTCTTATCTGCTGCTGTAACTGTTGTATCTGTTGTTTTAGAGCTTCGACTTCTACATCTTGTGGCATCTCCCCACTTATCTTAGTGGGCTTAGATTTTGACTCTAGCATCCTGGAATCAGTGGCAAACTTTGCAGGTTCATCCCCCAATCTGGTTTCAAGGCCTGTATTTCTGCTCTTAGCTCACTCACAACGGCAAAACTGAGTTTTTGGTCCGGACTCTTTACATGCTTTACAGTAGTTCTGATTTTCTGTATTGCTGCTTCACTCTCTTCTGCTTCTCTGATCTCATTTAACAAAACTAAGAAGGTAGGTGGATGAGTTTTTCTTTCTCGCAGTCTTAACTGTAGAAGCATCATGTCTGACTCTACTGCTCCTCTTATCAATTGCTCTACTCTCACCCTATCCGCCATCTGTGGGGACAGTCCACCTTTCTGTATCACTTTGGTTAATGATTTTTCCACTCTGCGAAGAAAATCAGACAGTGGTTCACCTTGTAACAACAACGACTCATGAGTTTAATGTCTCGGGGAATAATTAACTCAAAAGGGATTTAATATTCAATATTCATGAATTTATGAATATGATTTGCCAGTTGTTCATTACGTATTAAAATTTTCCGATAGGGAAAATTGTTTAATTAAATACAAGTAACCCTTTATGAAATTGCTTGAAATTATCCTACTAAGTTTGTCCTGCAAATTAGTTATAGACTTTTCAAATCAATTCTCAATAATGGATTACTGCTTTACGAGCGCATGAGAAACATTAACTTTACTGATCAGGACAAGTTCAATATTTCAAATGGTCATACAGTTTACTTTACTAACATAGTAGCATAAGCAGTTAGGTAACGTTTAGATCGCAAGTTTCATTGACTTCGTGTATGTGGCAGAATAACAGATTCAACTCATTAAATGTCTTTTGAAGGTTTAATAAACACAGACTAAAAATAACACTACAATTCACGCAGAAAGTACATACTAAATATGCATCAAGAGAGTAGAAGTATAGATATTAACGAAAGAATACATAAAAGAGAATAATGAATAGACTGAAGTTAGAGAGAGATAAAAGAGAGAGAGAGAGACAAAGAGAGAGAGGGAGAGAGAGAGACAAAGAGAGTGGGGGAGGGTAAGAAACAGCTTTCCTTCTGTTCAACCAAATACGACCTTCACGGAGTTAATTTATCCCAACGGGAGAATAACACACCCTCTTTACAGCAGTAAGAAATAGAATACTTGCATTCTTTTTGGTTTCGTTTTGGCTTCTCGCTTGTGTGCGTATGTGTCTCTGCGTGTTCAAATGTCCTGCATGTCCGGCGGTCCTTTCCGAGGTTGGGAGGGAAGCGGCTGTTTGCTTTAGCGATGCTTCGTGTTCTTGAAGATCGGATTGTAGAAGAGAAGATTTTTGGAAGAGCTGAGGCCTGCTTGGAGGGCCTGCATTGGTGGCCTGGCTCAAGGGCCAGCCACAAAGACTTGTTGGTTCAGCCAGAGAGAGAAGAGAGAGTGGGGAGTGTAAGAGAGGAGGAGGGCATCCGAGGTCCTCCTTTTATGGTCTGGCCGTAGTCCCACCCTCCAGGGTTAGACTTAACCAATGAGAGTGTTGGGATTTCCCGGCGGGAAATTCCTCAGCAGACTTTATTGCTCTTTGTTTGAAGGTTCGACTCAGTGGGTCTCTGAGTCTTCATACTATAATTAATGCAACAAACACACACTGCATTTTCTGAATAAGTGATATACCTGGAAGTGTAAGTCGTGAAGTGAGCATTAATTTGATAGGAGACATGACATATATGAGGTTATCTGAACTAGTACTTTTTTAAGACACAGACAAAAAGATGCAAAATACCATACAGAAGAAACATTTTACAAAACAATTATGTGTTTACATATACTGTCCTGGGGTGCATGTTCATTTATAGATGGTTTGTCTATAATTTGAGGCAAAAGCTCTGTGTCTCTGTGTCAAAAGCTCTGTGGCCACATTCTTTCCGGCCATAAAAAAGATCTTATCAGATGGTTTCCAGGGTGACTGAAGAATCTCCCTCTGTTGTGTTGGGGGGGAAGGTATGCTAGTGAGCACAACTTTCAAAACATATTTGTTAAATGTAACTGGCGATTGTGTGTTTGATTCGCCTGAGTCGCTACATAATCCCCCCTTTCGCTAGTTGTTGTCCCTCCTATGGACAACAACGAGCGATATCAAAGATTCAGGAAGATCAGACACACCATAGCCATGTTAGGCTCCAGTTGTTTGTGTCTCCGGAAGTTATGGTCGTTCCACGGCAGATAAGGCAGACAGTAGCCCAGTTCAGGTCTCTGTGCTTGTGCAGCAGGTGTCGAGGCAGCAGGTGCCCTGACGGTGCGTCACCTGTCATCCAGAAGTCTGTTTGTGTGGTGCAGGTGTGCTGTGGGCTTTCTGCAGCCCTGGGTGGAACCATGTTCCTCGCAATGGCCAGTCAGTCCTTTAGGTCTCCTGCCTAGGAAGATGGACTGCATCTTGACACTTTTATGTCCTATGCTGACTAGGAACTTTTCAGAGGGTGCCTCGCATTGTGGCCAGGCTGGGTGCCTTCTGGTGATCCACTTTGGTTTCTCTGTTTCAAAGTTCAAAGTCATTGGGGTTTTGAGAATCCCTTCAGAGGCGGCCTTGTGTTCGTTTAAGGCCTTCTTTCTCAAATCACATGCATGACATAGTGTGGGGCTTGGCAGTATTGCCTACAAGATGACTAACTGGTGTTGGAGGAGAAGGTTCTTGAAGCTGGTGTAAGGTTAGGCAGAGGGCTTGGTCTCCTCCCCCCCTTTGCGTTTGTGTGCAGGGCTGGAGGAGCTTGCGCTGCTGATGTGAAGTTCAGGAGAGTACGTCTTTCTTTTGAGGATTCATTTGCAGTTGGTGATCAGTAGTCCAGGTTGCTCTCTCAGAACGATGCCCGAGGCTGGACTCGGTGTGATGATGTCTGGTGGTGGCTGGCCTCTGATTGTCTGGAGGCACAGGAGCATGATCACGGCCGCGTTTCTTAGGCATTTCCAGATCTGTTGCATGGCCTCAGTAGTGAAGTGGATGCCTCTGTCTGAGTTGATTCTCAGTGGCAATCTTGACAGGAAACAAATGTGATTCATCAGGTGGTATGCCGTGGTCTGGGCGGTGTCGTTGGGTGCTGGTTGACACTCCAACCACTTGGTAAACTGGCACACCACTGTGAGAAAGTACTTTTTGCCTTTTGTGGACCTGGGCAGGGGTTCTATCCGGTCGATTTGTAGGTTTGACCATGGGAAAGTGGTCCCTCTGTGTTGCAGTGGGGCTCTGTGGCTCGGGTTTGCTGGTTGGAACTGGCAGCGAACTAGCCCTTCTCTAACATACTCTGCTGCATCTTGATGCATCCCAGGCCCATATGCCACCTGTTTCAGTGTGTCATACGTGGCTCTGGTGCCGTGGTGTCCAGCACATGGTGTGTTGTGGGCGTACATTAGCATCACCCCCCTTTGCGACCGTGGCACTACAAGCTGTGGCGCTGTGTTGCCATCGGGTGCACACCAGAGAATGTTGTCCATAATACGCATCATGTGTCTGGAGTTATGTAGATGCTTGTGGCTAGAGTCATCAATGAGCTCAGAGTCAGTGATAGGGTGGTTGGAGGGGTCTGAGAGGTGGTCAAGAATTGTCTTTATTGCAGTGTCAGAGGTTTGCATATCCGCAATATCGTTGTTGGAAATTTGCGGAGTTAGCGATAGCAGCTGCAAGGCCGGCATTGTAGCCGGTGTCGATCGCTTGCTGTTAGTTAGCACTGCAACAATGGGGCTGGATGTGGGGTGCGGGGGTGCCCACATGTCGCCGTGTGGTGTGTTTTTACTGATTGTATTGCACAGTGGTAGACTTTTGGTTGAGTTGTCTGCCCACAGTGCAGGGATACTGTTCGTTGTGACAATGTCATTCAGCTGTAGGTCATTCATGACCTGGGGGCAGAAGGCATCAGAGTCTTTGGATAGCTGAAATGTGCAAAGTAGCGAACTTGAACTTGGCTTTGGGGCTGAGGCTGTGTTGTCCCAGTGTGCTGCAGGGGGTCCCGTGGCCTTTGTGACCTGGCAGTCTGGCTCTGTGGGAGTTCCCGTGACCTCTGTGACTTGACAGTCTTGCTCAGACGATGTGTGTGTCTGAAGGGGCAGAGGGTCACGCACTTGAGCCCAGACTTTCAGCTGTTTGAAGTCCAGTACGGGTTCGAAGCGGTCCAGCAGGTCTTTTCCGATGAGAAACGGATAAGTGTTCATAGGGGAGATATAGACTGGGTGTATCAGCCTCATAGGTCCAATTGTCAGGTGGATGGAAGCTACGTGCTTGAGCTGGATGTCGTTTTGGCTATACGACTGCACATTTAGCTTACAAGTGTGAAGGTTAAGGGTGCGATTTTTCCTCTGTGCTTCAAATCTGAGTCTTTCAAACAGTTGGGCGGATATAAGCGTGAGGTCGGAGCCAGTGTCAACTAGGGCTTCGAGCTTAAATTCCCTTTCCATAGTGATAGTCAGATAGAGTTTTCGAGCCATCCCCTTCTCGATCAGGTTTCCCAGGAGTCTTGGTGTGGGGACCTGTGTGTTGCTTGATAAGCCGTCTGGATATGTGTCAAGTGTCTCATTATGCGTGCAAACAATCAAAGCAGCGCTTTCTGGTACGCTGGGCTGTCCCATGATGCTGTCTTGATTAGAGGCTGTTGCTGTCAGCTGTAGTGAGTGTGTGCCGCTGACGTGTGGGGGTGCAACAGTTAGTACACTAGTCCGTGGTTGGGGAACAGTGTTCAGGGTGGATGATTCAGTTGCAGGAAGGGCGGAAAGGTTGATTTCAGGTATCATGTCTAGTCGTGCTGTACCTGGTCCGTCCTTCTTGTCTTCCTTGTGAGGTTTCTGTCGGAGGAGCTCTTTCAGGATCTTTATGAGCTCTGTAACTTCAGAAGCAGCTACACTTTCTTTGCCAGACGTGGGTTCAGGTCTGGGCCTACCATTGTCCCGTCGAGAGTGGCCTCTTCGCTGGCTTTCTGGGCGAGGCGGGTCCCAGGATCCTTCAGAGCGATCGCTCTGGTACCGTGGACGGTCGCCATTATGACCACGCTGCCCTCTGCTGGCTTGGAGTGGTGTGGACTCTCTGTTGACGGGTCGGTAACTGTGGTTCTGTTTGGTGCCCTCTAGGGTTAGCTCTGGGTGGTGCACAGAGACAGGGCAGATGGTGGGCTGTTTTACAGTCTTTTCAGAAATGGTTTTCTGTTTGACGTAAGCTTTGTGAGCCAAGTCTCTTAACTGTTGTGTGCCCATGCTGCGCGGGCACGCCAGCACCCCCAGGTGGTAACTGATGGTAGGGTGCAGGTTTCGGAGGAAAAGAGTTTTGAAGTTGATGTCCTCCTCCATGCCTGGGTCGTTACGTGCCCCGAAGTAGGCACGTCGCAGTCTGTTATAAAAGTTCTGTGAGGTCTCACGTCGAGCTTGCTTGAGGTCCATGGCAGTGATGAACCCCTGGTCTGACTCGGGGTCGGAGTACTCACGAATTAGAGCTTGTCGTAGATGCCAGTAGTCCGCTTTGATGGCCTCTGGTTGTCGATCCAGAAAGCTGCGTACGTCACGAGTAGACGTGGCCCTGAGCAGGTACAGTCTGTCCCAGTTGTTCGCGTGAGCGACAGTTTGCAAGTAAAAGTCTATGTCTTTTAAGTATGCGTGGACGTCGTGTCCTCCTGCCGGGTCTGGGCTGAAGGTAGGAATATTTCTGGCCAGCTTGTCGAGGTTCTTTGAAGCTTCGTGGCTGTTGACCTTGACTTCCTGGAAGGGCGTCCTTTCCTTTGCTGCTGACGGGGATTCGTGGAGACTGGCAGGTGATCTTTTAAACAGGGGGCTGTCGTCCCCCCTCGTAGCTCTTGCTTCGTGGCTAAAATGTGCGGAGTAACTGGTCAGGGGAAACTGTGTGTTGTGTGTTTCCCCCTTCCGGTAACGTTGCACTATATATGATTGTCTCAGTTCTCTTTGCACCATGTCAAGTTCATTTTTGAGCTCGTGTCTTTGCTGGATGAGCTCGTCGATCTCGGCTTGTGCCGACTGCAAATGTTTTGCATAGACTTTAGCGGTAATGTCTCAGTCTTTAAGTTCATCATGGGCTCTCTCCAGGAGGGATTCGCCACGCCGAAGCTTTTCGTTGAGGTTTTTCCTGGCGTCTTTCTCTGACTGTACTCGTCGGTCGGTGTCACGACGGAGCTCCTTCAGGGTCTCCTGAAGTCTTTCTATTTCTTGTCTTTGTTCTTTGTCTGTTTCGTCGTCTTTCTCTGTGTCTAGAAGCTGATCTAGACGAAGCTGGGTGAGGGCTTGGTCTCTCCGGGCCTCCTTGGCTTGAAGCTTTAGCGTTGCTGCCTCCTGTTCCAGGTTGTCGTAGCTCCCTTTGCTTAGACGTGCCTGTGCGATGAGGACGTGGGCGAGGCTTCCGAGGATCTTGGCCACTTCCTTGTTGGAGTAGCTGTGCGTGGGGTCGTGTGTCATCAGCTGGTCTAGCTCGGTGTCCAGTTGTTCCTGGTTCAGCTGTCCCAGACTTCCTTGACTGGTGGCCGTTAGCGCTTCCAGCCATGTCGTTAGGTGGTCCCACGGGACGGCGGAACTGGGTGCACGGAACATTACTGCGGACGAAAGAAACACAGCACACACACACACACAGAGAGAGAGCCAATGCAAGCTTGTTCTAAGCTAATGAGCTATCGTACGGATAGCTGGGAATTTTGGCTAACTGATCTAGACAGTTAGATAATTAGACAATTCAGACAATTAGGTGGGCGGTAGCCCTGGGGGGTCACTTGGTGAACTGCTGCTCGGTCGTCCCGGGACTATTTAATTCTCCTTGGGGTCTCTTGGTGAACTGAAAGAAACACAATCGTGATAGTCCAACAGTGAGGGTAGGAAAGAGCACAGTGGAAACAAACACAAGATGAATTGGTCTGTAATGAAAGGAATGTCAGCGTGCGCGCCGGGAGTGTTAGGGAAATTAATTGGCTAAATGCTCAAGATATACTAAAATTCGGCTTGTACTATGGGTTATCCCATTTAGCTCATCCGGGGTGAATTGAGGTCGCTTAAGTGGAAGATTAAATATCAAGAGCAATTTAGAAAAAGGCAAAAGTTTCTGTCAAGTAATGATAAAACAAAAGCACTTTTGATACTGTTTGTAATTACCAGACTGAGCTTTATTCCCAATGGGAGGGGAAAAGAAAACTTTTGCAGAGAGAAAAATAAAAAAAAAAATAAAAAAAATAAAAATAAAAATAAAATAATAATAATAATTTTTAATTAAAAAAAATTAATTAAAATTAAAAATTAAAATTAAAAATTAAAAATTAAAATAAAATTATAAATAAAATAAAATAAAATAAAATAATAAAAAATTAGAAGCTCAACTTAATTCAAATTAAATTCAAAGCAAGTTTAAATGAAATTTAAATAAGCCTGTAAGGAAAATCAAATAAAAGAAAGCCAATCAAAAATCTTATCCTATAATGATTAATCTCTAAGTGGGAGTTATCCAAATAAAATAATTAATCAGAAAGGGAGTAGGGATTTAGTGTTGCGCTGACTTAACAGGGTATAGCCACACGGTGGCGTCCTTCCTTCCAATTTGACTGTCTGTGACTTAAACCTAATTTCACTTTGGGTTAGAGGAAGTTATGTTTCTTTTTAAACTTCAAATTCGAATAAGGGTGTTTAATCAGCGAGAAAGGAGATTTGGTTGTTGCTAGAAAAATTGTATAAATGAAACTGTGTACAACAGTAAGCAATAAACAATTTATAGGCTCAAACTTATTTTGTTAAGGCAGAATCACATAACGGAGAGTGAAACTATCCGAATTTATCCACACGATGGCGCTATTGCGCCCGCCCTAGACTACAGTTAGTTAGGCGGAAATGCTCACCAGATGGCTTTGTCTGGTTCTAGAGTCGCCCTCTGGCGGGTTGCAAGCGGCGTTGCAATTCTTGAGTCGCCCTCTGGCGGTTTGCAAGCGGCGTTGCAATTCTTGAGTCGCCCTCTGGCGGTTTGCAAGCGGCGTTGCAATTCTTGAGTCGCCCTCTGGCGGGTTGCAAGCGGCGTTGCAATTCTTGAGTCGCCCTCTGGCGGTTTGCAAGCGGTGTTGCAATTTCTGGGTCGCCCTGGCGTTCTGTGCTTTACTGGCTCTTGCAAATCATTTACAAATGACTGGTGCTCTAGATGCACGCGTAACAAGACGGGTGAATGCAGGAATTTTCCGTCTGCCTATTCACGCATTTTACATGGACTCCAATAGACATTTATCAATATGGCTGACGGTTTTCAGCATCTCTGATTCAAATGTTTTAGGTCTCAAGTCTTTGGTTAGCTAAGCCAGACTTAAACCAGGAGTTATCGTTTATCTTAACGATATAATAATTATTCTGAGGCCCCTTATATTGTACAGGAGAGTCTCGTCCTGTCCCAATCTTCCGCACAGAGAGAAACTTTTTGTAGTTCAGATCAAGCGGGATAACGCAACGTACGTGTCTACAGACATCATCAAAATCTCATTATTTTGATGGAACACATAATATATTGCTCGAGTCAAATGTATGGATTTTCTACAATACATTCGTTTGGAAATCACGCGGATAACCCTATTGTGCCTACGGCTGTAGAGTTTTTCGTTTCAAAATTGGATTTTTGTACCGTTCATATTTTCATTAATATAATCCGGCTACTTCAACATTTCTCAGCATCTGTTTATGCTTGGGTTCGCCTTGCGCGTACCGTTCAATTCACAAAACAACACCAAAACAAAACGAAACAAAAACGCGCGTGCAGGTTATTAATACCTCAAAAATACACAATGAATAGAATATGAATATCATTCACACATACACAAACGTTTGAAACTTGCCCGCATTCTCCACCAAATACATGTAACAACAACGACTCATGAGTTTAATGTCTCGGGGAATAATTAACTCAAAAGGGATTTAATATTCAATATTCATGAATTTATGAATATGATTTGCCAGTTGTTCATTACGTATTAAAATTTTCCGATAGGGAAAATTGTTTAATTAAATACAAGTAACCCTTTATGAAATTGCTTGAAATTATCCTACTAAGTTTGTCCTGCAAATTAGTTATAGACTTTTCAAATCAATTCTCAATAATGGATTACTGCTTTACGAGCGCATGAGAAACATTAACTTTACTGATCAGGACAAGTTCAATATTTCAAATGGTCATACAGTTTACTTTACTAACATAGTAGCATAAGCAGTTAGGTAACGTTTAGATCGCAAGTTTCATTGACTTCGTGTATGTGGCAGAATAACAGATTCAACTCATTAAATGTCTTTTGAAGGTTTAATAAACACAGACTAAAAATAACACTACAATTCACGCAGAAAGTACATACTAAATATGCATCAAGAGAGTAGAAGTATAGATATTAACGAAAGAATACATAAAAGAGAATAATGAATAGACTGAAGTTAGAGAGAGATAAAAGAGAGAGAGAGAGACAAAGAGAGAGAGGGAGAGAGAGAGACAAAGAGAGTGGGGGAGGGTAAGAAACAGCTTTCCTTCTGTTCAACCAAATACGACCTTCACGGAGTTAATTTATCCCAACGGGAGAATAACACACCCTCTTTACAGCAGTAAGAAATAGAATACTTGCATTCTTTTTGGTTTCGTTTTGGCTTCTCGCTTGTGTGCGTATGTGTCTCTGCGTGTTCAAATGTCCTGCATGTCCGGCGGTCCTTTCCGAGGTTGGGAGGGAAGCGGCTGTTTGCTTTAGCGATGCTTCGTGTTCTTGAAGATCGGATTGTAGAAGAGAAGATTTTTGGAAGAGCTGAGGCCTGCTTGGAGGGCCTGCATTGGTGGCCTGGCTCAAGGGCCAGCCACAAAGACTTGTTGGTTCAGCCAGAGAGAGAAGAGAGAGTGGGGAGTGTAAGAGAGGAGGAGGGCATCCGAGGTCCTCCTTTTATGGTCTGGCCGTAGTCCCACCCTCCAGGGTTAGACTTAACCAATGAGAGTGTTGGGATTTCCCGGCGGGAAATTCCTCAGCAGACTTTATTGCTCTTTGTTTGAAGGTTCGACTCAGTGGGTCTCTGAGTCTTCATACTATAATTAATGCAACAAACACACACTGCATTTTCTGAATAAGTGATATACCTGGAAGTGTAAGTCGTGAAGTGAGCATTAATTTGATAGGAGACATGACATATATGAGGTTATCTGAACTAGTACTTTGTTAAGACACAGACAAAAAGATGCAAAATACCATACAGAAGAAACATTTTACAAAACAATTATGTGTTTACATATACTGTCCTGGGGTGCATGTTCATTTATAGATGGTTTGTCTATAATTTGAGGCAAAAGCTCTGTGTCTCTGTGTCAAAAGCTCTGTGGCCACATTCTTTCCGGCCATAAAAAAGATCTTATCAGATGGTTTCCAGGGTGACTGAAGAATCTCCCTCTGTTGTGTTGGGGGGGAAGGTATGCTAGTGAGCACAACTTTCAAAACATATTTGTTAAATGTAACTGGCGATTGTGTGTTTGATTCGCCTGAGTCGCTACAACCTGAACACTGGCGAAGAAGACGGAACGTGAAGTACAAATCTCCACCTGATTCTGAGGTTCCGAAAGTACTTTCTAAAGCTTCTATGTATTGTAGAGCATCAGCATCAGGGCTAGAAAATCTCACGGCTTTGACAATATCAAGTGCAGGCCCCTTTAAGCTCTCCACAATTCTTCTTCTCTTCTCCTTCTCAGAGCATTCACACTCTGCGATCATCATCCGAGCTTGGTCCATCCAGTTCTCCATAGTTTCTTCTCCTGGGGGTGTAGGAACAGAACCAGAAAAGGTACGCAACCTTCTATATGCGCTGCTATCAGTAGTTTGTCTGCCCGTTTTGTCCAACAGGTCCCCCACTGCCCGAATTATTGCCTCAGGAGAACTAGCACCGTGACTGGAAGGAGAAACTAAGGCTTGCAAATCCTGCATGGACTTCCCTTCATTAGCTAGGAACATTGCCAGCTTTTCCACAAACTCTGCAGGAGAAGTGTCACACTCCCTACACATTACCACCCTCCATGGAACTCCCCCCTCATCGGACAGCAATACAGGTGGAATGGTCATAGGGTTAACAGCCTCCCGACACTCACATAATACTTTTAAGGTATCTGGGCTAGTACCTACTTTGGTAGCTCTGACACGTACCCTTCCCCAAGCTTTCACTGTTTGAGCTACATCCTCAATGTGTGCCACATCCACTTCTGCAGGAACCCCTATCAGCAAAATGGCATGCGTTTCATCCACCACAGTCTTTGCACCATGCAGTAAGTTCTGCTTGCAACTCAGAGTTTCCAGTTAAATCCATCACTGCACTCAGGGCTACCTAACCTCACAAAGTTAACATTAATCAGATGTCTTCAGCGTCAACTATTGGACAAGGGTTAAAAAAAGAAAAATTCCCCGTACGGGCCACCACTTTGTGTAGCACCCTCTTCCCTCTCTAGATTGAGGTATCTGAGCTCTTAGGGCGGGTACTCGGGTTCGAATTTTACAGTCTCTCGACTAATTATAAAGGAACTTTCTTAACACCCTCTAACCAATACCAATTTTCCTCTTTCCTTATACTGGGCCTTTTATGTCAATGGACTCAATAGCAATATGCAAATATGTACTTTTACCAATGCTATCACTTCAGAGAAACTAAGAATAATTGACTGAGATCACTTCAAATAAACAATCACAGTATTTATTAAAGCCAATAAGAAGTTATGGGAGGGAAAGATCAATAAAAAGATTGAAAATAACCAATAGAAGGCAATTAACTGTATCTACTTCAACATACGGTCACAGACCGACAGTTAAACAGATGCTCACTCTGAGGTTAATCCACTTGACAACTGGTTTGATAACCCACTGATGAATATATGAATTCACCCGCTGAGTATACTTTATCCCTCAATAGGATTTCTCGAACACGGTGTTAAAACCCCTGAAATAAATTTAAATGGACAATAAATGCCCTTTACAGTAAAATCCCAGTCCACAGAACTTTGAGTACAAAATGCTATAACAATGATACAGTGAAAAATAAACACATTAACTCACGTGGGCCCACTCACACACACACACATACATAATCAAGCTCACCCCCGTTGCAGGCCTGTATCGTCGCTCGCGTGCGTTGTGGCCACAAACAAAAAGATAATTGGCCGCTTCACTCCGAAGAGCCAAATAAACTAAAAAGTACCTTGCGCGCTCCCCGCGTTGGGAAACACTAAACACAGTTCGTCACGGATGGCGCGTCCGTGCCTCCTCACCGATCCCTCGTTGCCAGGGGAACCCTGAACCCCTCGGCGATTCAGGGCGCTACCTGGATGTCCAGTCGTGCAGTCTTTATCACCGTTGGTCACGTTGATCTTTAATGCACACACTCACGCTTCACCACATCAGCATCAGAACACTCAGTCACTGTTGCGTTTATCCCTCGTTTAACACTCACACAAGTGCAGCTGACAAGCCAACAGATGACTCATCTTTTCTCCACAAGACCATACAAACTCTTGAGAAAGTAGCTACATTTAACTGGCGATTTGCCAGATACACTACTTTCACACTGCTTTGTTAGAGAAATAAAATAAAATCAATCCTAGTCGGATTAATCACGAGTTTTCTGACACATATAGAGGTGCACTCTTCACTTCACCTCTCACACATTCCCCTTTTTTCCTCCCTCCCTCTGTCCCGCCCCAAAACTCACAAGAACCAATTACACATCCCCTCTACCTACGTATCAGGCGGGCTTATAACATTATACACCAATGACTAAAACTTAACTCTAACTTGCTTGCAAACCCCACGTTTTCCCCATGTACATTACAACCAAACATTATTCCCGAACGACTCTCTTAAAGGTGCAGGTCTCCATATACACATCATAACGAATCCTGAAGTCAGTACTCAAAAAACATATTACTAAGGGTTTTAAATAGTCCCTGATAACTCTGGGGGAAAAACTCCCTGGGTTACATCTGATTTCCTTAAAAGAAACAACCGGAATCTAGGAAACTTCACCTGCACGTATTTATTTTAATTACAATGATATAAATTTTTGGCTAAAAAGCTACTGAATCAATTTCAAGTCACTGAATCGTTTCGGATCGTACACTCTAAAAAATGTTGGGTTAAAAACAACCCAAGTTGGGTTGAAAATGCACCAACCCAACAATTGGGTTGTTTTAACCCAATGGTTGAGTTGCTTTAACCCAATGGTTGAGTTGTTTTAACCCAGTGGTTGGGTTAAATGTTGCTTAAGACAACCCAATTGCTGGGTAAGAACAACTCAACCATTGGGTTAAAACAACCCAATTGTTGGGTTGGTGCATTTTCAACCCAACTTGGGTTGTTTTTAACCCAACATTTTTTAGAGTGTATCGTTCTAAATGAAACAATATCGTCCTTGAATTGCATCGACAACCTCAAATTGTGATACGAATCGAATCGTTGTTAAAACGAATCGTTACACCCCTAATTAATAGGCATTGATATTGCCTAGCAATGTGGGGGAGAGGACGCTGGCGTTGTCTGTTCGCCGTTTCTCCACCCACAAATCATGTTAACTGTACTGTTAGATTTAGATTTTATGTTATTTTTTATGACTGTGACTAGTCTAACAGCTACAATTGGGACAGTTGCTGATTGCTGACGGCCACTCAGAGGATGTTGTTCGCCGTTCGCCATTTTCCACCACTCCTCTGCTGTTTCGTCTTGCATCGGGCCGTGGAACGGCTTGGACTTCTGCACCGACCTCGGTGTGTCCACAGAAGTGCCCGGAAAACTTTGTTTGCCTTCTGCATGGTGCTGCAGCGATCCACTCCATCTGGTCTTCAGCTGTGCGTGTTGTGCCTTGGTAATGTCATCAGGACACTGCCGAATTGGGATAATGTAGTAAGAGCCTCTATAGCGCTGGGAGAAATGTAAAACATGGAGTGGACCACAGTGTATTGCGGAGCTTACAGAGACTTCCACCATCAGCTCTGTTTTCTGTTCAGAAAAGCTTTTAACTGTTATGTGTTGGTTGATTGTTTGTATTATTTGTATTATATATTTTTACTTTTTATAAATTTTTTGTTATTTTCCCCTATTCCATTGTTGCACTTTGAGATTCTTCGGAATGAAAAGTGTGTTATAAATAAAATATATTATCTATTATTATGGATCCATCCTTCTCTATCCATCATTTGTTGAACCCGGCAATAGCGCGCTAGGTGGATAAGCCAGTCTGTGAATGGTTCTTACAAAAGTAGGACAAATGTATGTACAGGTTTCCAGCCTGAGCCGCAGGGTGAGATCAAATCGAAATCAAACAGGCTGGGTTTACCCAGTCTAAACAGCTTTGGCTTTCTGCTTTAAATTAAGCTCTGGTGTAGGTCTTCCTTTTTTCCGATCTCCAGCTTTTCTTTTAAAGTTCCCCTTGAAAACAGCAGAAATAATAAATTATCAATGTTGTCCTGCATTGTTGCTTACAGTTTCCATATCGAATAGCGTTCATGCTGCCTTTTTTGTTCCTCACAACGGGCAGAACGTGTCATAATCGTAACGATTACAAGTGCCACCCATTAAAAGGATCGATGTGATTGGTTAATTTTCCTGTCACTTGAAATTCACCTGTCAATGGCTTGTTATGGCTTGGCTCTCTGTAATTTCAAAGCTGGACCACCAACACAACACAAACTGAATCAGCAGGTTTAAAGGGTTTATTTCCTCAAAAAGATTTCGATGTTTATTGTCATATTATAAATTACTAAAATAACATTAGAACATAAAAAATATTAAACAATATTAAAAAATAATATTTACAATTAGGTCCTCTCCAAGGACTACCCTCTCCCCCACCGACAAAACTTCTTTCCCACATGGCCTCCTATTTTTCGTCCCTCCTAACGATATCCCCTCATTGAAAAGTGGAAAGTACTAGGATTAACAAAATCGCTGATTAATAGATGTCGCTTTGCAGTCAGCCATCCTCTCCCCTATATCCACTTTATCCTCCAAAACAGCTAAGAGAGAGAGCAAAGTCCACAAAGCATCAAACTTGCGCCTCACATCATCGCCGTCCTCCTCCTGCACAAAGCCAGGCCCTTTTCCAGCACTGCGTCACAGCAGCAGGCGTTCTGCGAGCCTGAACCGTTCCCCAGATTCTGCCACTGCCCTTCCCTTCCACTTAGCCCATTACCACAGCTCCTCCCGTCATCATGTCGCACTTTCTTTTAGTCAGTTCATCTTCTGGCGACTATCCCTTGCTTATTTGTTTCTTTAGGGGAGTACTCTGGGTTCCCTCCCCTTGGAGAGCGCACCAAATACGCAAATCTTTACTTCATCTGATTATATGCATGAGCAAACTCGTAAACTCTGCTAGTAAACTTCACCGCTATTGTGAGCACAATGAAGCATTTATTGTTAAGATGTCCTAGCATTCCTCTTGCAATTTACTCAGGGTTCATCTCAATCAGCTCCCTAGCTCCCTAGATTGTGAATTAGTGTACTTGTACACAAATTCAGGCCTTGATAAGGATGGTAAGGAGGACACTGATGGTCACTACATATTATGACACTGCTGGTGACCCAATTTGCCCTCATTTTGGTTAAGATTACAGTATTAACAAAAGATTAAAACATTATTTGTTTTCCTTGAAAGCCTATATTTTAATGTGAGGTGCAATTAAACATTTAGCTGAACATTAGCTTTTTTATGTTAACTTTAATTGAATTAATTGCATAAAACTCACAAAAATGTTTTATGTTAAATAATTATTGGCAGACTGTACCTCTGCAGGCCCCCTGAATCTCTTCCTGAGTATGCTACCATGTTGTTAAATCTTTGTTTTTGCCTTTGTAAGTTTTTTTTGTCTGTGTCTTTGTAAGTAACATATTTAAATATTCAATATGAACACATCAAGTCAGTTTTACAGTGATAACAGGAAAATAATGCATTTCTGCTGTTGTTCAGCTGAAGTCTTGATTCAGTTCCGCTTTAAAGATCATCAAATTATCAGTTCATTTCATCCATAAAGTGCTTCAGCAGAAAAATTATGTCATCGTCCTGCTCAGTTAAAAAGGGTACAGTCAGATCAATAATATTGTTAAATATTAAGTTACATGAATAATATATGAATGTGCCAAAGCCACACTTCACTTAAAACATTTGTGTTTATGTAAAAAACAAAAACAAAGGTTTATATATTTGTGTACGTCTCCTCCCTCTTCCTGCCCTTTTCTCTTTTTTTGTCTTCAGTGAAAACACAAGAATTGCCTGATCAACTGGCAACACTGATATATGGAGAAGATAGCAATTGCAAGTGATGTCAATGAACTAGCAGGATTTTTTTTTTTAGCATAGCAAAATTACATTTTTAATTACAGCTCTCTTGTCTCATTTACAAAGGATTTTGCAGTTGTTGCCATTAAGATTGATGATTTGCTCTGTAAAAACACTGACGTATACAGGTAAGAACATCCACATAAATTCTATATTACCTATATTTCTGTCCTCATTTTGATCCTAAATGTTTTTGTATTATTATTATTATTATTATTATTATTATTATTATTATTATTATTATTATTATTATTATTATTATTATTACTTTGGTATCCAGGCAATGCAATAAATGTTGTCTGAATTGTCAAGTTAATTGTATTGGCCCATTTTGTCTTTTACTCCACAGCTTCCATTTTTTTTATACAGTATAAATAAATTATCATGATTTTAACAGTAAAAGACTGTAAAACTGCTACGGTTAAAAACAGTTAACTGGTTAACAGAAAGTTTACTATATGCAGTGAATAACTGTTATAGATATATCCTTATGTTTAATGTAATTTTACAGTAAAATATTATTACATTTACAGTTTTTGGAAGTGAAAAAGAACAAGTCATTGTGTAATTTACAGTTAAAAACCATCTGACTTCACATTTGATTTGCATTTTTAAAATTGCATGTGTGTTACCTTGATCATGTTAGTGTTTGTGTGAATGACACTGTGCACCTTCTATATATTAGTCTTGTCTTTCTATAAGCTGCTTGATGAGTTTTTATTCATCGTGTGACTCTGTCGTCACCACTGTGAATGGTGGTTGTCAAAGGTACATAACAGATATTAGTATTTCAATAGGTTGATAATTTAACATTATTTCAGTTAATGAAATGTGGTTCCCTTTCAGTTGGTCACGGTCGAAGTACGTCGGATGTCACCGATGAATTGGGATCACTTCTGGGAGCCCCTATCAGCTTTGAGATAAAAAGAAAAGGCCAATGGCCATTGGCGTGCATGCTTTGCATATCGTGGGTATAAAGTGGAAGTGATCGCCACGCGCTATTGTCATTTACTTCAGAGCTGAACGGCGTTCAGGTCGAAGACTAAATACTGCTTTATCAGCAAGACAGAGACAGAGAAGAGAGAGACGTTCGTGTTGGCGATTACAGCACACAACAGCAAGACGGCGAGCTCACAGCTGCAAAACACAACTGCTGTTTTCACAGCAATCACAGTGAGTGCAAAACACTATTTCCTGTGTTTCTGCCACAGTTTTCCCTGGGTGCTTCAGCACACTAAAAGAGTGTTTCCTCACAAAAAGAGCAACACGGGTGTGACACTGCGTCTTTTTCAGGATGTCATTCCACCCATGTGTTTCTGGATGCGGTCGTTCCCTCTCACCCGCTGATGGTCACAATCGCTGCCTCGTGTGTTTGGGTGTTCAGCACGCTGAGGCAGCGTTTGTGGATAGTTCATGTTCTCACTGCGGGAACATGACTATCTCGGAGCTTAGATCGAGACTCGCCTACCTTCGGGAAGGTGGAGTCCCCCTTCGCATACCGCGATCTAGTGCTATCCCTGCCCAAACAGAAGGATAAACCTACTTCGACGGATGCCCGGGGTGATCTGAGGATTATGTTCAGGGCAAACCCGCCGAGCGAGCCTCCGCGGGCCTCTGATCTAGGAGAGTGGCAACGGTCGAATCGTACCCCGAGTTGACGGCTATGCTTTCCCGGGCCGCCGAAAAGGTTGGGCTTAAGTGGAACCCTCCATCATGTCCCGAACCTTCTAGGTTGGATGACTGGTTTCTCTGTGCAGGTCGCGCTGGTTCTCAGCATCCCGCCCCGGTGCCATTCTTACCGGAGGTGCATGAGGAGCTAAATAGGTCATGGGTGGTGCCTTTCAGTGCCAGAAACAAACCTAGTGGCTCCTTCCTCTTCACTACCCTCGCTGGCGGGCAGGCCAAGGGTTACCTAGTTGAGCGGGCTGTCACGATGCAATTGTGTCCTGCGACCACTTCCAATTGACACGGTGACCCGCGTCTCCCGTCCTGTTAGACCTGTAAGTTTACTTCCAACGTTTCCAACCTCGTTGCGAAGGCTTACAGGTCTTGTGCTCAGTGTGCTCACCGAGGAGCACGTCCAGTCAATGTTGAACTGCTTGAATTCTTTCAAACGCAGAACAGCGGTACCACTGAAACATTTTCAGAGGCTCTTGGGGCATATGGCATCTGCAGCCACGGTAACGCTGCTCGGATTGCTTCATCTGAGACCGCTTCAACCCTGGCTACACGATCGAGTCCCAAGATGGGCGTGGCACAGCAGTTTCCTCCATGTCCAAGTGACGCCGTTGCTGCCAAACCTTCAGCCCGTGGTCGGACCTTATATTTCTTCGGGCAGGAGTGCCCCTAGATCAAGTGTCCAGGCATGCTGTTGTCACCACAGATGCCTCATCCACCGGCTGGGGTGTGACGTACAACGGGCTTGCAGTTTCGGGTCTGTGGACAGGGCCCCAACTGCAATGTCATATCAATTGCCTGGAGTTGGTAGCAATTCGTCTTGCTCTCAGCCGCCTCAAGGGGCCACTCAGAGGCAAGCACGTTTTGGTCGGTACGGACAGCACTGTGGCCGCTGCGTACATCAACAAACAAGGTGGTCTATGCTCCCGTCGCATGTCACAGCTCACCCGCCATGTCCTTCTGTGGAGTCAGAAGTATCTGAGGTCGCTTCGCGCAACTCACATTCCGGGCCTGCTCAATTGTGCAGCCGACAACGTCTCACGTCAGCAGGTGTTTGCGGGAGAGTGGATACTCCATCCCCAGGTTGTCCAGCTAATATGGAGCCGCTTCAGGAACCAAGGGGACCCTCGGCACAGACACCCTGGCACACAGCTGGCCCCAGGACCTATGCAAGTATGCGTTTTCCCCAGTGAGCCTTTTCGCACAGACACTGAGCAAAGTCAGGGAGGATGAGGAACAGATCCTGCTGGTAGCTCCGTATTGGCCCAACAGGACGTGGTTCCCAGAACTAGTGCTCCTCGCAACAGCACCTCCTTGGCCCATTCCTCTGAGGAAGGACCTCCCGACTCAGAGACGGGGAACCCTCTGGCACCCGCGTCCGAACCTCTGGAAACTCCATGTCTGGTCCCAGGACGGGATACGGAGGTTGTAGGTGGCTTACCACAGGCTGTCGACAAATTGTGCCTGGAATTTGGGCCCGGTAACTCTCATGCAATCCTGACACCCCAGCTCGGATATGTGCCCAAGGTTCCCACCACTCCCTGCCGGGATCAGGTGGTGAACCTGCAAGTGCTGCCTTCAGAGGAGGCAGACCCAGCCCTGGCTTTTCTCTGTCCCGATCATGCCCTATGGACTTACGTGGACAGCAAAGCTTTAGGACCTCAGAGCAGCTCTTCGTCTGTTACGGAGGACAGCAGAAGGAAAAGGCTGTCTCCAAGCAAAGGATGGCCCACTGGATAGTGGATGCCATCGTCTTGGCGTATGAATTCCAAGACGTGCCCTGCCCGCTCCACCTGGGGTGTGGCATCTTCCTGGTTGGCTCACGGCGCTTTGCTGACAGATATTTGTAGAGCTGCAGGCTGGGTGACACCGAACAAATTTGCTAGATTTTATAGCCTACGTGTAGAGCTGGAAGCTTCTTGTGTGCTCGCTTCCCATAGCCAGTAACACTGAACTGCCCGTTCTAGTGTCGGCTTGCTGCGCCACTCCCTTTCCCATGGACTGGATATATGCGCTTATCTGCTCCAGTCGAGTTCCCCTTGAGAAGGTGAACCCTGTTGAGTCCTCCACAACTCGCGACAGTCAGACGTAGCGGAGTGTCCGACGCCAGGTCTATCACTCGTAGGCGTTGTGGAATTTGTGGTAGGCTGGGTTACATATGTTGTGACCCCTACGGCGGTCCCATATGTGTATTCTTCCATGGTAGTGCTCCCTACGGCGAGCCCATGTCTTTCCCTCGGCAGCCCGATATATTGAACTGCGTACGGCCAATCCATACACGTATTCTCCACATGGTACTCCCTCTGGGCATGATGTGGCTTCCGCAGCTGCCACCCCACCCCCAGGCATGCTTTCCCAGTGCTATCCAATGGTCTGCTGAGTGGGTCTTGCGGAACAGCAGTGTGACTGTCCCTGCATGAGTTTTCCCGCCCGGTACAAATGGGGTCTGAGGGGCTCTTCGCTGGACGCTGGAAGTAGTAGTAACTGTGGCTTTTTCCAAAAGGATCCCATTTCGTCAGTGACATCTGACGCATGTCGAATGTGACCGACTGAAAGGGAACGTCTCGGTTACGTATGGTAACTCTCATTCCCTGAAGGAGGGAATGGAGACGTATGTCCTGTCGCCACAGGTTCTGAGTAGCTCTTCGCTGGACACTGGAAGTAGTAAAAACTGTGGCTTTTTCCAAAAGGATCCCATTTCGTCAGTGACATCTGACGTACGTCGAACATGACCGACTGAAAGGTATTGTAACTCTCGTTCGCTGAAGGAGGGAACGGAGACATGAAAAACAATAGCACGTGGCAATCGCTTCTGCTTTATACCCACACCCCGCCAGGCGGAGTGCGATATGCAAAGCACACACGCCACTGGCCATTGGCCTGTTCAATTTATCTCAAAGCTGATAGGGGCTCCCAGAAGTGATCCCAATTTGTCGGTGACGTCCGACGTACGTCTCCGTTCCCTCCTTCAGGGAACGAGGGTTACCATATGTAACCAAGACGTTATTTACTGTAAATTTAACTTAAATCTGTAAAACTTAAAATGTTGCTACCATATTTTTTACGGTAAAGTTCTAGCAACCACAGCAAACATAAACATAAATTTTACTGGCTTTTTTTTTTACAGAGTAACATATGTGACCCTGGACCACAAAAGCAGTCTTAAATTGCACGGGTATATTTGTGGCAATAGACAACATTGTATGGTCAAAATTATCTTTTTTTCTTATGACAAAAAATCAGTAGGATATTAAATATTAAGTAGATCATGTTCCATGAAGATATTTTTTAAATGTCCTACCTTAAATACACTCACCTAAAGGATTATTAGGAACACCATACTAATACTGTGTTTGACCCTGTTTCGCCTTCAGAACTGCCTATATTCTACGTAGCATTGATTCAACAAGGTGCTGAAATAATTCTTTAGAAATATTGGCCCATATTGATAGGATAGCATCTTGCAGTTGATGGAGATTTGTGGGATGCACATCCAGGGCACAAAGCTCCTGTTCCACCACCTCCCAAATATGCTCTATTGGGTTGAGATCTGGTGACTGTGGGGGCAATTTTAGTATAGTGAACTCATTGTCATGTTCAAGAAACCAATTTGAAATTATTCAAGCTTTGTGACATGGTGCATTATCCTGCTGGAAGTAGCCATCAGAGGATGGGTACATGGTGGTCATAAAGGGATGGAGATGGTCAGAAACAATGCTCAGGTAGGCCATGGCATTTAAACGATGACCAATTGGCACTAAGGGGCCTACAGTGTGCCAAGAAAACATCCCCCACACCATTAAACCACCACCACCACCAGCCTGCACAGTGGTAACAAGGCATGATGGATCCATGTTCTCATTCTGTTTACACCAAATTCTGACTCTACCATCTGAATGTCTCAACAGAAATCGAGACTCATCAGACCAGGCAACGTTTTTCCAGTATTCAACTGTCCAATTTTGGTGAGCTTGGACAAATTGTAGCCTCTTTTTCCTATTTTTAGTGGAGATGAGTGGTACCCTGTGGGGTCTTTTGCTGTTGTAGCCCACCCGCCTCAAGGTTGTGCGTGATGTGGCTTCACAAATGCTTTGCTGAATACCTCAGTGGTAATGAGTGGTTATTTCAGTCAAAGTTGCTCTTCTATCAGCTTAAATCAGTCGGCCCATTCTCCTCTGACCTCTAGCATGAATAAGGCATTTTCGGATGTTGCTGGATACTGGATGTTACTGGATACAGTTTTTTTTGTCCCTATTAACACCATTCTTTGTAAACCCTAGAAATGGTTGTGCGTGAAAATCCCAATAACTGAGCAGATTGTGAAATACTCTGTCCCACGTCCGTCCATGTACGTCTTGCACCAACAACTATGCCATGCTCAAAATTGCTTAAATCACCTTTCTTTCCCATTCTGACATTCAGTTTGGAGTTCAGGAGATTGTCTTGACCAGGACCACACCCCTAAATGTATTGAAGCAACTGCCATGTGATCGGTTGATTAGATAATTGCATTAATGAGAAATTGAACAGGTGTTCCTAATAATCCTTTAGGTGAGTGTATATCAAACATGTATTATTAGTTGTCATGTGCATTCCTAAGGACTTAATTCTGACAACTTTAAGTGATCTTTTGCACCCTCAGATTTCATTTAAATACTTGTATCTCAGCCATATATTGTCCTTTTCTAACAAACCATACATCAATGGAAGGCTTATTTATTCAGCCTTTCAGATGATATACATCTCAATTTCAAAAAACTGACTTATGACTGGTTTTGTGGTCCAAGGTCTGATAACTGAAGCAGGGCAACAATTTTGTTAAAAACAACATCAACAGCACTGGGATAAAATAAAATACTTGGTTACTATAACGTAACTTCAGTTCCCTTAGATACGGAATGTGTACTGCGTTGTTCGTCTTATTAATATAAAATAAAACAAAATGCTACAGGGAAAAACAAATTTTTCTCTGATTCTGAAACCTTTATACAATCACACAGTGAAAACTGCACGTCAGTTGGTTCAAAAAGTTAAAGAAATTGAACCAATGACGGCGTGGCACACACAAGCCTATGAGGAGTGAGCCTGCTGAAATGGACTGAGACTTGTGCTATAAAAGCGGTGGCTTCATCACTCATCAGCACTCATCAGTGCTGTATTTGTTAACTCACAAAGCACGTCGACACTTGCAACCACGCGTGCCGACCCAGACTTATTTTGCAAAATTAATTAATAGGAAAAAGAAGCCTACTGTGTGGGACCATTTCAACAGAAAGAGCGACGAAGTTACTTGCAAAATATGCTACGCAGTATTACAGTTTTTCCCAATTGCTAAAACAATATTTCTGAAACCTTTCCCCATTTTCTGAAACCATTAAACACAAAACCTCCTCTTCAAGGACTATTCACAAAACCTTTGACTCCTCTTGCAAAATTAAACTTTCGCCTCAAAACCTACACCTGTGTTCAAAATAAAACACTGCTTTCAAATCATAAACAATGAATAATCATAAAATCATCAATTTTAATAAAATCATCAGGAGAACTAGTTGGACCAGGGAGAGAGGAACTAGTTGGACCAGGGAGATGAGAACATCTCGGGTTATGAATATAATCCATGTTCCCTGAGAGGGAACGAGACACTGCGTCATCGTAAACGACACTTCGGTGGAACGCCCCCAGCATGACGCTACTGAAGCTTGAATGAAAAAAGACCAATCCTGACTGGTGTTGCCTCATGACGTAGCGAGTGACCGGAAGGTATAAAGCATACCTGGGAGATATAAAGGGAGCTGAGCAGGGTCTCGACGACACCTGCTGACAGACCCTCTTCTATGAGCTCTGCCCCCTCAGGGGTCAGACCCATAGGTTCCACAACTCTGGCCGGGGGTGGAATATCATGCCCCCCGCCTGAGTCAGCAGATCCCTCCTCAGAGGGATCTGCCATGGAAGGCCGTCTAGCAGGTCTATGATGTCGGAGAACCATACTCTGGACGGCCACCGGGGTGCTACTAAGAGCAGACTGATGCCCTCCCGGCGGACTCGCTCCAGAACTCCCGGGAACAGAGCAATCGGGGAAATGCATACAGATGCATGCAACCTTGGCCACGTCTGTGTCAGGGCTTCCAGGCCCCTTTTAACGGAACCGGATGCCTGAGGGAGAAACATAGTGGACAGTGGGACGTCTCTCAAGATGCAGACAGATCCACTTCCACTGGGCCGAACCTCTTGCATATGGCCTCCACCACCTCGGGATGGAGATGCCACTCCCCGGGCCTCAGCCCCTGCCTCGACAGGATGTCTGCTCCCTGATTTTGGTCCCCGGGGTTGTACATCGTCTTGAGGGATGACAGTTTCCCCATGGACCACAGGAGGACCTGATGCGCCAGTCTGCACAGAGGGGGCGACCTCAGACCCCCCTGATGGTTTAGATACAATACCATGGCCATATTGTCGGATCGTATCAGGACATGGTGGCCGTGGAGGTCCGGGAGAAAGCTCCTCAGAGCCTTGTAGACCGCCAGCATTTCCAGGCAGTTGATGTGCCAGGAGAAATGCCGGGTCCCCCACAGACCTCTCGCAAAGCTGCCTTCCATGACCGCGCCCCAGCCAGTCACTGTTTAAATATGTATTTAACCGAATTGTCATCTACACGCTGCCTCAGCAAACGCGAGATTCGATCAGTTTACAACATATTTGGCTTTCATCCCTTCGAGATGAAAGACCACATACAGGCACGAGGCTGAAACACTCGAAAACGCACGGCTGTACGCTGCGAGATATTTCTCAAAGAACACAGCCAGCACCCTCAGGAGCTGACTGTATGCCTCACACCAAACAGTATCACATGTACACCGATCACATGTGTTCACTCTTGTTGAACACATTATCCACGCACTGCCTCGGCAACTCAAGATCGAGCCTTCCATTATGAGGTGGCGAGCTCTCGTTAACTTCACTCCATCGATGCTGAGCACATCTAATTCCTTGAAATCAGATCGCTCAAGCATTTGTTTCTCCCCCCTGGGGAAGAGCCGCATCGCGGGCTTCCGCACGGGGACGGAGAACATCTGAACTGTCAGCGAGGACTGAGAAAGTGCCTTAGCAGCCCCAAGACCCGCTGACAAGTTCATTTGCAAGCCCACTGATCTATGCCGCCACAGTGCCTCAACAGACTTGGGACAGAACTACGGGGCTCACGAGCCTGCTACATAATACTCATTTGGACAAACTACACCAAATAGATAAATAATTAAACACAGAGCGCTAACGCTGAAGAGCAGAAAGCTAACTATGCTATGTGCCGGCGTCCCTTTGTACCTTCAGGGTATGCCGTCACTCGCTACGTCATGACGCAACAGCAATCTGTATTGGCCTTTTTTTATTAAAGCTTCGCTGGGGGCGTTCCCCCGAAGTGTCATCTACGATGACGTAGTGTCTCGTTCCCTCGATAAAGGGAATTAGTTGGACCAGAGAGAGGAGAACTAGTTGGACCAGGACAAGGAGAAGGAGAGGTAGGGGGAGAGGAGTAAGAATGCATGCTGCTTTTCAAAGGAGAGTAAAAGCTGTTATCACAGATGAAATAAGAGCCACCATCATAGACCATTTGATAAACCATGGACTATCATTGAGAGAGGCTGGTGAAAGAGTCCAGTCTTATCTCAGACGGTCAACTGTTGCTTCCGTTTTCTTGGTATTTCAACAAATCAACAGGTAAGTCATGCATTTCATTAGGGCTGTCAATGCAGTTGCTATTTACTTTACAGTAACTGCTGGCCACCACGAGTTACAAATACAGATGTGTTGTATTTTTGTTCTTCTAAAGGACACAACGACGTCCTTGCTCTTGGGGTAGTAGAAAGCTTCTCAATGAAGACCAAGAACATGCCATTGTAGGATAGGTCTTTGCTGACAATGCAATAAAACTGAGAGCAATTCAAACCAGAATTGTAGAGGACAACCTGGTATTCCAGAATGTGGAAAGCATCAGCCTGGCTAACATTGCTCGGACTCTGATCAAACACAGAATTCAGATGAAACATCTGTACATGGTTCCCTTTGAGAGAAACAGTGATCGGGTCAAGGAACTCTGGCACCAATACGTCCAGGTATGATGTCTATACACCATGTCTGATTCTATAGGCACTATTCCACACTACTTTTTTTCACTATTCTTTAAAGCTTCTCTACAAGTAAACATACCGACATAGTGGAAAGCATTTATATAAAAATTGTTTGATTTTTCTTTCAGAGAATTATGGAGTTGGAGGCTAATCAGACACTGCATGAATTCATTTATGTAGACGAGACAGGGTCTGGCAAAAACACATAGACAAGGCAAAAACACGTAGACAAGAAAGAAATTTAATTGGGAAAAGGGCTCCCGATGATGTGCTGGGTCAGAGAGGAGCAAACATCACAATGTGTGCTGCAATCTCAAGTGCTGGTTTGGTCCTTCAGAAAAGCCAGATTGGTCCCTAGAACACAGAGTGGCTTCTTTTGTTTTTAGATGACCTCCACCAACAACTGGTGCCATAAGCAGAACAGGTGGGAGGAAACATGAGGACATTTGTGATTACATGGGACAATGTAGCATTCCAACATTCACATGCAATCACAAACTGGTTTGCAGCACATCCAAGAGTGATTTCCCTTTTTCTTCCTCCTTACTCTCTGTTCCTCAACCCCATTGAGGATTTTTTTTCTGCTTAAAGGTGGGAAGTGTATGGTCATCGGCTGCATGACCAAATGTCCCTTCTGGATGCCATGGATGCTGGCTACAGAGACATCTCAATTGAAGACTGTCAGGGGTGGATAAGGCATGCTAAGCGTTTCTATCCATGGTGTAGTGAGAGAGGTTTCAGTTTTACATTCTATAAAGTATTGATGACCGTTTGCAGTGTTTTGATAGAGTTTGTGTATATTTTAAAAGTTTTTTGGGTTTTTTTGCATTTTGAAATGTAGAGTTTGTATTTATTTAAGAAAATGTGGTTTTGGGCAGAAAATAACTAGTATTGGCAAACACTTCTTAGCAATTGAACTGGGTTCTAGCGAGGAGAAGATATCTGTGTCGCTGAAAGGAAATTATTCGATTTGCCATGGTGAAATGGCCACTTTTATAGCACGAGACTCCGCCCATTTCGGCAGGAGCGGGCTCGCTCACCATTGGCTTGCGTGTACTGCACCATAATTGGTTCAACTTTTTGAACCAAAAAATGTGTCTTAAAAGCATATTAGATAACAAAGTGATTTTCTACTGCCTGATGCATTTCAGGATTGCATCTTACAAAATTATAACAGGTAGAATTATACAACTTCTGAGGTAACCTATGCAATGTGGAGATCTATTTTTTTAGACTAAAGGAACATTTACTGATTTGTCTGTCTTGGTTGTAGCATGAATTCCACTGCATCTCTTCTCCATTATGGCTACTCTGAGGTCTCAAACCACCATGAGAACACTACAGTGGACACTGAAGCCATTATGAAAGATGTCAGCATCGTCTTCCTCACATTCATCATTTTCTTCGGCACCATTGGGAACTCTGTGGTCATCTGCATTGCCGGCTTCCGCATGACTCCCAGTGTTACTAATGTATGGCTGGTCAACCTCGCAGCAGCTGACCTGATCTTCTGCCTGACACGAGTCCTATCACTAATCTCAAGCATTCTTGACTACTGGCCTTTTGGGGTCTTTCTCTGCAAGTTCAACGGTTTCTTCAAGTATGCCAACATGTTCTGCAGTGTTTTTCTTCTGGCTGTCATCAGTGTGGATCGAGCGCTGTGTGTCTGGCGACCAGTGTTCACCAGGAAACGACGGACAGTATATGCTGCTCGTGTGGTCAGTCTGGGAGTTTGGATTGTGGCGCTGATCATTAGTTCACCGTATTTTGTGTACCGGCAGGTCTTCATTGGAAAGAACAACCTGAGCCACTGCTCACTGAAGGTCAGAATGGCTGCACAAATATATAAATAATCATATGTCTGCATTATTATATAATGATTGTATTTGGTATATACATATATAAATGTCTTTTTTATTTTTTATTCGCAGCACAAAGGAGCAGCAGAAGCTGGTGGCAATTCAGCAAAGTATGTCTATTACTGCATTCGTTTCGTCTGTGGATTCCTGTTGCCCTTCCTGGTCATCCTGATATGTTACATACTAGCTGCTGTTGGGATACGCAGAACGCGGCTCTCTGGCAAATCAAGGCCTCTTCGGATTCTTGCTGTATTGGTCTGTGCTTTTTTCTTATGCTGGGCCCCCTACCATGTTGTAGGTCTGGTCAAGTTGGTGAATAAAGACAACAAGTTGGTAAAAGTAGGATGGAGAATGGTTTCAAACTTAGCCTATTTCAACAGCTGCATTAACCCAGTGATGTACTTCTGCATGGGACTGGATGTTAGTCGACGCTGCACTCAAAGTTTGTCTGGGATTTTTCACAGAGCTCTAATGGAGGAAAGCCACATCTTGTTGCAGGGCTCTAGGGAAGAAAAGCTGTAATTCCACACAAAAGAGAGCAGACACTAAGTGTGTCACTAACATTTAAAAGGTCCATGACCTGAGAAATAAAATTGTCTTTGAGCTTTTCATATACAAGTCCTTCTCAAAAAATTAGTATATTGTGATAAAAGTTAATTATTTTCCATAATGTAATGATAAAAATTAAACTTTCATATATTTGGTAAATGGACTGCATTTATATAGCGCTTTTATCCAAAGCGCTTTACATTTTTGCCTCACATTCACCCATCCATACACCAACGGCGATGTCAGCCATGTAAGGCGCCATCCAGCTCATCGGGAGCAGCTGGGGTTAGGTGTCTTGCTCATGGGCACTTCGATACTTGGTCAGGTGGAACCGGGGATTGAACCACCAACTTTCTGGTTTGTAGACAACCTACATGAACCACTGAGCCACTGCCGCCCCTATATTTTAGATTCATTGCACACCAACTGAAATATTTCAGGTCTTTTATTGTTTTAATACTGATGATTTTGGCATACAGCTCATGAAAACCCAAAATTCCTATCTCAAAACATTAGCATATTTCATCTGACCAATAAAAGAAAAAAAAATTTAATCCAAAAAAAATCAACCTTCAAATAATTATGTTCAGTTATGCACTCAATACTTGGTCGGGAATCCTTTTGCAGAAATGACTGCTTCAATGCGGCGTGGCATGGAGGCGATCAGCCTGTGGCACTGCTGAGGTGTTATGGAGGCCCAGGATGCTTCGATAGCGGCCTTAAGCTCATCAAGAGTGTTGGGTCTGCGTCTCTCAACTTTCTCTTCACAATATCCCACAGATTCTCTATGGGGTTCAGGTCAGGAGAGTTGGCAGGCCACTTGAGCACAGTAATACCATGGTCAGTAAATCATTTACCAGTGGTTTTGGCACTGTGAGCAGGTGTGAATCTAAATATTTTATGAATCTAAAATATTTGAAAGTTTAATTTTTATCATTACATTATGGAAAATAATGAACTTTTATCACAATATGCTATTTTTTTTAGAAGGACCTGTATATATATACATGAGGATAAGATATATATACTGGATAATTCTCAGGATAAGAATACCCTGTAAGTTTCAGAACTGAAAACTTCCTTGTAGTCCAATAAAATCTTTTATTGAAACCAGGCCCAGCAAATGACAGGTTTTTCAAAGTGGGGCACTATGACGTCAAAGGGAGGCAAGCACCGCCTCTGCAGGAGAATATCAGTGCCTACTTTATCACTGCCTAAGTAACATAGGCCTACACTCTCAGAAAAAAAGGTACAAAAGCTGTCACAGGGGTGGTACCTCTTCAAAAGGTACACGTTTGTTCCTTTTAGGTACCAATATGCACCCTTTAGGTACAAAAGTATACCTTTTGAAAAGGCACCGCCACAGTGACAGCTTTTTCTGAGAGTGTACATGGCATTAAACCAGCAAGCAATAATCATGCCGTTGAGGATTACAAAATATTGTGCAGTGCCTGGGCTCGACAGTAATTCAACATGTAAGTAACTGTTAAATCTAATGCCTGATCTGAAATGTACATTTATTTATTCTGAATAGTGATTCATGTGCAGTCAGACTAAACGTCAACTTGCATTGCTTCTCTTAGTAGGATGAAAATAATCTGTTGTTTAACGGAGATTCAATTTATAAAGAAAGCGATCAAAGAAAGCCCCATTTGCAACCGTTATATCAGCAAGCTGCAACTGTCAAACAAGCGAGAGTGACGCGTTTTTCAGTGACGTTTTATTTAACAAATCTCTTACTATATCACGTTTTCACTGTCAGTGAAGATGGAAGAATTCATTAGTGTACAGAAACTGAGTTGCAATGATGAGATCACTGCTTTCATGCACTCAACATGTCTGTGATCAGCTACAATGTTCATCTCTGCAACCTTTCATGCCACGATCTTAATATAATGCCATAGATCTAAATGTAATGCAACACCTTTCACGATAGTCAACTTATTTCAAATGGAAAGACGTTAGCCAATCACAGCAGTGGGCGTTTACACCGAACTCTCACAGCAGACACACCCTTAAAACAGAGCGTTCAAAGCAGAGGGCTAAATAAAATGCCTTTTATTTATAAATTATGACAATTTTTTATGTAAAAAGCATTCTAACATAAGTGCACAGGAAACATCGAAAAACAATAAGTCAATGCAGTTCATGACCCCTTTAAGAGTTTTTATTCTCTTTTTCTTGTTTATTTGTCAGGTCTATTCAATAGCATATCATTGAAATGCCTTTTTTCTCTCTTTTTTACATCTTACAGAATGGAAAAGGAATGTATGTCAGTGTCTGGTCTTCTTTGATCAGTAGTTGAAGCCCATATGAAATATTGTGAAAATTTAAGATAATTTGTAATGTATTGCATTTAATGTAATTTACGTATGTTTATGCAACAGTGTATTTTAAAGATTGCTTATGTTAGCCTATATCTATGTTTGTTAATTCCTATGACATAATATTACCTGAGGCAGGAAGAGAAAGATTAAGTAATATTGGTCTAACATATGAAAAGGGACACAATTTTAGACCACATCTGCATGATGAATGGGTTTACTTACTTCTTTTCTTCTGTAATATTTACCTGTGAAATAAATGCATGCCTTTGAAAAAAGCTTCTGCTACAGTTTCTCTTTGTTAACAAAAAGGCCACAACATGTTTTCCCAGTTCAAATGTCTTCTATGATAATGGTGCATTGAAAAACCTGAACATTTAGGTCCATTGCGTCTGAGCACACTGAAGTAAATCAACTAATTTTAGTGACACTGTAGCAATAAATGTTGACTAATATTGCAAAATAATGTTGTGAACAAAAGAGGTAATTAGAAGACATCTGAATAATACATACAACTAGGTTCAGAAGTGAAGTTGAGGATCAATACAAATGATGTGAATTGTTTGTGGCATCTCTTTTACCACATAATTTGTTACATTTACATAGTGCTTTTCTCTGCATTTTACAGCACTTTATAGTAGGGAAGCCGATACCATTTTTGCCGATATTAAAAATTCAGAGTATCTGTCGATGCCGATACTAAACTGAGCCGATACCAATGCAGTTTTGTTTTAAAAATTCTATGTAGAATTTCTAAACCTTACTGTGTTGAATTAAAAATCACTCTTTTGTAAGTTAAACACAATAAACTAAATACAGACTTCTTTATAAAGAAAAACAACAAATAAAAAAATATATAAAATCACAATCTATGACAAAAAATAGCCTACTAGCCACAACAATTTATTTCAAAATTGTTCGTTTGTTCGGCCCATTTCAAGCAAGCTTCGCTCAGTGTCTTAAACGGAAGAAAGGGGCAACTATATTCCTTCAAGCAGGTAGTAACTTTAGCCTATATAGTGATTTATCCACTTATAGCTGTTTAAAAAATTTCTAATTAAATTGAAAGTTTCTTAGAGAGACCGTATTGTCTAGAAAGATAACGCAAGATGCTAGTACAGTAACAACAGGAAACTCCAAGTACCATACAAAACGAAATAGTGTGTCTAATGACAAAGGTTAATATTATTTTTTATTACAAAATACAGCCGTAGATACGTTGCTTACAGATCTTTCACTCGGTCCTTCTAGCAAACGTCACCTTTCCACCATATAAGTTAAAACGACAGTCATTTGACAAGGCCATTCATTTTGTAAAAATATAAGTTATATATTTATATTTTTGAGAACTGAAGTAGGCCTATGATGTTGTTGCATGCTTGTATTAAGAGTACATCACAGTCACTGCATAGCCTACATTGTGACTAACGTTATATAAACATGCAATATCGTTGACGAAAATGTAGACTGAATGACACTTTAAGCAGAACATCTCAAATGGAGATTGCTGAAATGCAGCTTACTTGTTTATTGTTGTTTTCAGATCATCCGTGCGCGAGAGAGAGGACATGTTTAGGTAAAACACTGGATAGTATATTGGTTCTTTTCACAGAAAAGCTGTTTGGGTAATTTAAATTACTGAAATCTGGCAACCGCAAGCACGCAAGCACGCAAGCTCTCTCTCGCGTGCAGATGATCTGAAAACACCTATAAACTGCATTTTACACTGTAAAAAATTATTTAGGAAAAAAGTTACCTGGTTGCCTTAAAATTTTGAGTTCATTGAAATTAAAATTTTGAGTTAATACAATGAACATTTTTTGAGATTCGACAACCTTTATTAAAATATTATTAAAAGATTCTGTAAGCATATTGGGTAATTGTGTGTGTTTTATTTCTGATGACGCAGTGAAATAGTATCAAATAGTGCTATTTTCATGATTTATCAAATTTTTTATGTGGTTCAGATACAATAATATTTCGAGTTTATATTTATTAAACAAATTTCCTTTATTGTATCAACTCAAATTTTTAATTTCAATAAACTCAAAATTGTAAGGCAACCAGGTTACTTACTTTTTTAAGTTAAACCAACAAAAAACAACAACATTTTTTATAGTGTTGCAATCTCCATTTGAGATGTTCTGCTTAAAGTGTCATTCAGTCGGTCTGTGTTCTGTCAGGACGGTCAGGACTCACGAGCTGCTTCGCTGAGCAACTGAACTGCAGTGTGCTGTGAGCGGCTGAAATAAGCCAATCAGAGCAGAGCTCAACATTAATATTCATGACTCTTCCAAATAAGGCTAAAACAGATCATTACATCCTAGGGACAAATTATAGGGTTGTAAATGGACTTGTAAAACTGTATCTGGACAAATTTTGCCCTTAAATAAGCCACATACCCTTTATGTAGATATCAGAGAACAATTCAACATATTGTTTCAACTCATTCTAGGGCACCTTTTATATTTTTCCCTCAATTCTACAAACAATACCGCATAAGGGCGTGAGCAAAGTTTGAAATCTTTACAAATGTATAAATAATATCAATAAAAAGAATCTCACATACACACACAAAAATCACATGTACATAAGTATTCACAGCCTTTGCTTAATACTTTGTTGAAGCACCTTTCGGATAATACAGCCCCAAGTCTTTTTGAGCATGATGCTACAAGCTTGACACACCTGGGCAGTTTCTCCCATTCTTCTTTGCAGGACCTCTCAAGGTCCATTAGGTTGGATGGGGAGCGTTGGTCGACCCCCATTTTCAGAGGTGATCAATCAGATTCAAGTCTAGGCTCTGGCTTGGCCACTCAAGGACATTCACAAAGTTGTCCCGTAGCCACTCTTTTGTTCGCTTAGGGTCGTTGTCCTGATAGAAGATGAACCTTCACCCCAGTCTGAGGTCCAGAGCACTCTGGAGCAGTTTTTCATCAAGGATGTCTCTGTACATTGCTGCATTCATCTTTTTCTCAATCCTGACTAGTCTCCCAGCTCCTGCCACTGAAAAACATCCCCACAGCATGATGCTGCCACCACCATACTTCACTGATGGTATTGGACATGTAATGCACGGTGCCTGGTTTCCAGACATGACCGTGGTCATGCATGTGACAAGACTCTGGTGGCCACAACTTGACAAATGCTGATGTCATGGTTTCTGCAGGGTTGCAGGGTTCCTCATCTGCATCTCCCAAAGTAAACGGTGAACCACTCTAAAACCAGTTATTTTAAGGGTCCAGTTATAACAACCCTCTGGCATTATCCTACTAAAATCATAGTCCAAGCCACTCTAAAAACAGTCTATATGTGTTATGTCATCCTAGGAAACAATATGGCAAGGTGAGGAACTCCTCCACAAAATACTCCATTTGATGCCCATTCTGATAAATGGAGCATAATGTATCCTCTGCACAGCTCCTTTCATCTACAATTTCCTTACCTCGCATTAAATACACATCAGGAAACATCAGAGACAAACACCATCACAAAACCTCAAAACAAGACAAAGAACATAAAATAACTGAGGATCTAAACGTAGGATGATGACGAACAGGTTTATTAGAGAGACTAATAAATGAAACAGTAAATAACTACAGCAACCAAGGAATTTAACACCCAGGAAGTGAACACTGGAAACACAAAACAAAGATAAAAGTGAACCCAGACAAAGTAATCGTGACTTGTGGTTGTCTCCTCCCCCTTCCTGCTTGTTTTATCGTTGTCTGAGGACACAATACAATTAATGGGCTGAACAGTTACTGTAAAGCAGAGATGAGCTCACCTTGGTGTGATGTCAAAGAACCAGCCACTGATTTATTCATTGGCATAGCAAAATATCACTTTAATACACGCTTCATTGCCTCATTCAAAAAGGATTTGGGTGTTTCAGTTTTGTAAAAACACTTGCAAGGAGAAGATATCTGTGTCGCTGAAGGAAGATTAATCGATTTGCCATGGTGAAATGGCAATTTCGGCAGGAGCGGGCTTGCTCACCATTGGTTTGCGTGTGCCGCACTGTCAATTCAATTCAATTGGTTCAACTTTTTGAACCAATCGAGGTGCAGTATTCACTGCGTGATTGTATAAAGGCTTCAGAATTTGAGAAAAAGGACTTTTTCCCTTTTCTGTCTCTTCTTATTTATATTAATAAGACGAACAACGCAGTTCTCGTGTAGTATTGCAAGGGAACTATGATTTATGAAATCTTAAATGTTTGTATCTGTGATTTCACTCAGTAATTTAAAATCTATAACTGACCTTGTTATTAGTGATGCACTAATATAACATTTCTGTGGCTGTAGACCAATATCCGATTATTTAGAGTAACATCGGCCAATGAAGATAACGATAGCCAATAGTTTTGTGTCAGTCGACCCTGATCATCAGCTGTTTATAAACAAACAACTGACACATCGGTGCATCTCTTCTTACTGCTGTTAAGTAAACAGTTTGAATGCACTTCTGGTGTTATGGACCCTCTTAAACACACATTAGATAACAAAATTATTTTCTACTGCCTGATGCATTTCAGGGTTGCATCTTACAAAATGGGTAGAATTATACAATTTCTGAGGGAACATATGCAATGTTGAGATCTATTTTTTGGACTAAAGGAACATTTACTGATTTGTCTGTCTTGGTTGTAGCATGACTTCCACTGCAACTCTTCTCCATTATGGCCACTCTGAGGTCTCAAACCACCATGAGAACACTACAGTGGACACTGAAGCCATTATGAAAGATGCCAGCATCGTCTTTCTCACATTCATCATTTTCTTCGGCACCATTGGGAACTCTGTGGTCATCTGCATTGCTGGATTCCGCATGACTCCCAGTGTTACTAATGTATGGCTGGTCAACCTCGCAGCAGCTGACCTGATCTTCTGCCTGACACGAGTCCTATCACTAATCTCAAGCATTCTTGACTACTGGCCTTTTGGGGTCTTTCTCTGCAAGTTCAACGGTTTCTTCAAGTACGCCAACATGTTCTGCAGTGTTTTTCTTCTGGCTGTCATCAGTGTGGATCGAGCGCTGTGTGTCTGGCGACCAGTGTTCACCAGGAAACGACGGACGGTATATGTTGCTCGTGTGGTCAGTGTGGGAGTTTGGATTGTGGCGGTGATCTTTAGTTCTCCGTATTTTGTGTACCGGCAGTTCTACCTTGATGATAAAAATTTGACCAAGTGCTCACTAAAGGTCAGAATGGCTGCACAACTATATAAATAATCATTAGTCTGCATTATTATATAATGATTGTATTTAGTATATATATATATATATATATATATATATATATATATATATATATATATATATATATATATATATATATATATATATATATATATATATATATATATATATATATATATATATATATATATACACACATTAATGTATTTTTTTATCATTCATTTGCAGCCCAAAGGAGCAGCAAAAGCTGGTGGCAATTCAGCAAAGTATGTCACCTTCTGCATTCGTTTCGTCTGTGGATTCCTGTTGCCCTTCCTGGTCATCCTGATAAGTTACATACTAGCTGCTGTTGGGATACGCAGAACGCGGCTCTCTGGCAAATCAAGGCCTCTTCGGATTCTTGTTGTGTTGGTCTGTGCTTTTTTCTTATGCTGGGCCCCCTACCATGTTGTAGGTCTGGTCAAGTTGGTGAATGAAGACAACAAGTTGGTAAAAGTAGGATGGAGTATGGTTTCAAACTTAGCCTATTTCAACAGCTGCATTAACCCAGTGATGTACTTCTGCATGGGACTGGATGTTAGTCGACGCTGCACTCAAAGTTTGTCTGGGATTTTTCACAGAGCTCTAATGGAGGAAAGCCACATCTTGTTGCAGGGCTCTAGGGAAGAAAAGCTGTAATTCCACACAAAAGAGAGCAGACACTAAGTGTGTCACTAACATTTAAAAGGACCTGAAAAATAAAATTTTCCTTGAGCTTTTCACATATATGAGGTCCTCATATTATAAGAATATCCTGTAAGTTTCAGAACGGAAAACTTCCTTGTAGTCCAATAAAAGCTTTTATTGAAACCAGGCCCAGCAAATGACAGGTTTTTCAAAGTGGGGCACTATGACGTCAAAGGGAGGCAAGCACCACCTCTGCAGAAGAATATCAGTGCCTACTTTATCACATAGGCTAAGTAACATTGGCCCACAATCTCAGAAAAAATGGTACAAAATACTGTCACAGGGGTGGTACCTCTTCAAAAGGTACAATTTTGTTCCTTTTAGGTACCAATATTCACCCTTTAGGTACAAAAGTGTACCTTTTGGAAAGGTACTGCCACAGTGACAGCTTTTGTACTTTTTCTGAGAGTGTACATGGCGTTAATCCATTATCGAGCTACCAAGCAATAATCATGCCGTTGAGGATTACAAAATATTGTGCAGTGCCTGGGCTCAACAGTAATGCAATATGTAAGTAACTGTTAATTCTAATGCCTGATCTGAAATGTAATGATTCATGTACAGTCAGATGTAATGATTCATGTACAGTCAGATGTTCTTTATCTGTGTTTCAGTAAATCAAAACAGTGACTAAACGTCAACTTGCATTGCTTCTCTAAGTAGGATAAAAATAATCTGTTATTTAATGGAGATTAAATTTAATAAAGAAAGCGATCAAAGAAAGCCCTATTTGCAACCGTTATATCAGAACTGTCAATCAAACAAGTAGAGTTTATCAGTGATGCGTTTTTCAGTGACTACCGTTGTATTTAACAAATCTCTTACTATATCACGTTTTCACTGTCAGTGAAGATGGAAGAATTTATTAGTGTACAGAAACTGAGTTGCAATGATGAGATCACTGCTTTCATGCACTCAACATGTCTGTGATCAGCTACAATGTTCATCTCTGCAACCTTCCATGCCACAATCTTAATATAATGCCATAGACCTAAATGTAATGCAACACCTTTCACGATAGTCAACTTATTTCAAATGGAAAGACATTAGCCAATCACATCAGTGGGCGTTTACACCGAACTCTCACAGCAGACACGCCCCTTAAAACAGAGCGTTCAAAGCAGAGGGCTAAAATCAGGGTAGGAAAAATGCCTTTTATTTATAAATTATGACAATTTTTTATTTAAAAAGCATTGTAACATAATGCACAGGAAACATCAAAAAACAATAAATCAATGCAATTCATGACCCCTTTAAGAGTTTTAATTATCTTTTTCTTGTTCATTTGTCAGGTCTATTCAATAGCACATCATTGATTTTTTTTTTCTAGATTGGTAAGATTTCTAACTTGTAGAGCCTCTTCTGTATTATCAGAACAAGTAAGACACAATTGTAATAAAATAGATTTTATTAACAAAAGATAAACAGAACAATTAACACAACTACTAAATTAATACAATGAATGATAAAGGAATAAAATGCATAAGATGCATAAAATACATGTGAGTAAGTTGAGTGTGGCTATCGAAGAGTTACATTATCTTATGGAAAGATAAACTATTGTTTCTCTAAAACTAAGGTGAAGAACCTTATTATGCATCAAACAAATAAACGAAAGGTTATTTGTTATTAACTAGCATTAGTTATATTACCTTTAATGTAAATAAGAAAATCATATACTGATAATATACACCAATGCCAAGGTCTCTAGAAAGAGGTTTGGTTAAGTGATAGTTACGTTCCACGAGGTTGAGTAGGCAACCTCAACCTCGTGGAACATAAATATCACTTAACCAAACCTCTTTCCGAGTCCGATGGTGATGACTTCTTCCACTGGTTTTGCTGGGAGACAATGCAGTGGGCAAAGGAGCTGGAATCCGTTTCAACAGCCTTGAACACAAAGATCTGTGGGATGTTGATCTCCTGGGGCACCAAAGGGTCCTAAAATCTGGAACACGCAGATGAGGCCCTGAAGTAGGTGCAGAAGGTCCTTAATCTGGAACACACAGATGAAGGAAACTTGAAGTGAAGGTTTGCTCTCCTGAGCTTAAACTTGTTGCAAATGTCTCTGTGTGTCTTCTGCCTCTCTGGGCCAGACACTCAGAAGTTGCAATCGGCTCTGGTCTCTTTAGCATGAAGACTCAGGACGTGCTGTAGTCTGCTGTAGCTGGACTAAAACTCTGAACATAGTGTTGGTTAATGCTTCTTTCCTCACAGGCTGGAGGCTCAGAACATTGTCGTATTTGTTGCTGACTCACGAGCTGTAGATTCAGATCCTCGGATCTTGTGTTGTCTCTCTGGTTAAACCAGAGGCTCAGAACTTGGTTGTTCTGTCACAGTCTAATCCTTGCTGGACAGAGGCAGAACTTGGTGAGCTGTTTGTCTCTCACATGGGGAGACTCAGAACTTGGTGAAATGTTTGTCTCTTAAGGGAGACTCAGAATCTGGTGAACTGTTTGTCTCTTGAGGGAGACTCAGAATCTGGTGAACTGTTTGTCTCTTGAGGGAGAATCAGAACCTGGTGAACTGTTTGTCTCTTGTGGGAGAATCAGAACCTGGTGAACTGTTTGTCTCTTGTGGGAGAATCAGAACCTGTTGAACTGTTTTTCTCTTGAGGGAGAATCAGAACCTGGTGATTGTTTGTCTCTTGAGGGAGAATAAGAACCTGGTGAACTGTTTGTCTCTTGAGGGAGAATCAGAACCTGGTGAACTGTTTGTCTCTTGAGGGAGACTCAGAACCTGGTGAACTGTTTGTCTCTTGTGGGAGAATCAGAACCTGGTGAACTGTTTGTCTCTTGTGGGAGAATCAGAACCTGTTGAACTGTTTTTCTCTTGAGGGAGAATCAGAACCTGGTGAACTGTTTGTCTCTTGAGGGAGAATAAGAACCTGGTGAACTGTTTGTCTCTTGAGGGAGAATCAGAACCTGGTGAACTGTTTGTCTCTTGAGTGAGAATCAGAACATGGTGAACTGTTTGTCTCTTGAGGGAGAATCAGAACATGGTGAACTGTTTGTCTCTTGAGGGAGAATCAGAACCTGGTGAACTGTTTGTCTCTTGAGGAGACCCAGAACTAGGTGAACTATTTGTCTCTCGCGTGGAGACTCAGAACAAGGATTGTCGGTTGAAAGGGTACCTTTATCCTTTTCCGAATAGGAGATTGCAATTTGGCGCTTCTTCATTCCAGTGTTGCTACTGGCGGCTGGCATCAAAGGGGGCACACAGTGTGGCCCACCCTTCTGTCCCCTGTGGAACTCATTTGCATACTGTACACAGTTAGAAGTCTTTAAAGTGTCTACCAAGTTTATCAATGCAATTCTTACTTTCCAAACCACCATCAGAATACCCATAGCAATATACTAAACAAATAGACACCAAACATGATGGAAAAATATTGAACTGTTATGCATTAATTCATTTGTTCATTAACAGCTGATTCTGTGTAAGATGTTGCATTACAAATAGCTGTCACTGAGAATAATTATTTCTCTGAATAAGTATGAAATGGATGTGTGTAGTTTACATCAGTCTTAAGGTTTCCAAACATAGTTGTGAATGGATTTGGATGGATCATTTAGGTCTTTCTTTGTTTCACCCACTACTGCTGAGGTCCTGAGGAATGTTTATGGCCATCACAAACCAGGACATTTGGGATCAGTCTCTAGGTGGGTGAAGGGCAGAAACTGCAGGTGGACCAATGAGAATTCCTGTCCTACCTGGGCTTGGTACTAGAGGTCTTCTTCTTGCCCTCAGAGAGGTGTCTGGCTGTTGTCCAAGCATCCACTCAAAATGTAGCAAACCTTTGTCCACTGTTATGGGCAAAGAGGCGCCCGGCCATACACTGGGTCCTGGAATGTGCTGTGCACTACAATAGTTTGTTGAAGCACATTTGGCACCAATTACAGGACCAAGTCTTGACACACCTATCGTCGGGCCGTTTCTCCCATTCTTCTTTGCAGGACCTCTCAAGGTCCATTAGGTTGGATGGGGAGCATTGGTGCACAGACATTTTCAGATCTCTCCAGAGGTGTTCAGTCCGATTCAAGTCTAGGCTCTGGCTGGGCCACTCAAGGACATTCACAAAGTTGTCCCGTAGCCACTCTTTTGTTCGCTTAGGGTCGTTGTCCTGATGGAAGATGAACCTTCACCCCAGTCTGAGGTCCAGAGCACTTTGGAGCAGTTTTTCATCAAGGATGTCTCTGTACATTGCTGCATTCATCTTTTCCTGAATCCAGACTAGTCTCCCAGTTCCTGCCACTGAAAAACATCCCCACAGCATTATGCTGCCACCACCATACTTCACTGATGGTATTGGCCATGTGATGCACGGTGCCTGGTTTCTTCCAGACATGACCGTGGCCATGCGTGTGAAAGAAACTCTGGCGGCCACAACTTGAAAAAAAAAACGCTGATGTTATGGTTTCTGTGGGGTTGCAGAGTTCCTCATCTGCATCTTTCAAAGTAAACGATGAACCACTCTAAAATAGTTTATGTACTGTACCAGGGTCCAGTTATAACAACCCTCTGCCATCAGCCTACTAAAATCATAGTCCAAGCCACTCTAAAATCAGTCCATATGTGTAATTTCATCCTAGGAAACAATATGGCAAGGTGAGGAACTCTTGCACAAAATACTCCATTTGATGCCCATTCTGATAAATGGAGCATAATGTATCCTCTGCACAGCTCCTTTCATCTACAATTTCCTTACCTCGCATTAATGAACATCAGGATAAATCAGAGACAAACACCATCACAAAACCTCAAAACTAGACAAAGAACATACAATAACTGGGGATCTAAAAGTAGGATGATGACGAACAGGTTTATTAGAGAGACTAATAAATGAAACAGTGAATAACTACAGCAACCAAGGAATTTAACACTGAACACTGGAAACACAAGACAAAGATAAAAGTGAACACAGACAAAGGGTAATCGTGACATCAGATAAAGATACACTCGTGGTTGTCTCCTCCCCCTTCCTGCTTGTTTTATCGTTATCTGCAGACACGATATAATTAGTGGGCTGAAAAGTTACTGTAAAGCAGAGATGAGCTCACCTTGGTGTGATGTCAAAGAACCAGCCACTGATTTATTCATTGGCATAGCAAAATATCACTTTAATACACGCTTCATTGACTCATTCACAAAGGATTCTGGTGTTTCAGTTTCGTAAAACCCTTGATGCTGTGTACAGGTAAGAGCACCCACATCAAATCATAATTAATAGAAATATATATATATATATATATATATATATATATATATATATATATATATATATATATATATTTAAATAATTTAAATACTTTTACGACAAATTATGAAAAAAGCGTGAAATTTTATTCTTTATTCATCTTCAATACCTCCAGTTTTTTAATAACACTAAGGTTCTTTTGCATAATGTATTATAAATGTATTCATAATGTACACTGTAGTGCATTTGCATTAAATTGTTTCATAATTGTAATTGTAACCAAAGTTAAATTGCATTTTAATATTTGCACATTCTGTTACATCTGAAATTGGTGATTATGTTTTGTGTGTTTTAATGTATTATACTTTTTAAAGATGTAACAATGTATTATATTATAACTGTGGTTATGATTATTCATAAGATTAGCATGTGCATTGCAAGGCATTAAACATTTTTAATACATTATACATGAAGGCTTCAAGTAAAGTGTTACCAAACAGTTATATCTGAAGCAATGGTTTGCAGTTTCTGAAATTCTAAATGTTTGTACACTGTAAACAATAAACCTGTGAAATTTACGGTAAAAATACACCAACTGGTTGGCAGAACTTTACTGTGAAAGATACAATAGCAACATCTTATGTTTTAGAGGACTAAACTAAATCTCACTGTAAAAAACTGTACATATCATTAACTGATACAATGCTATTATACTAAACACAAACAACATACAATGTTAAACAACATAAGATAGAACATAAATCCCACATTTAAATAACTGATAACAAAAACTAGCAAGAAATATAATAATTTAAACAAAATATCAAATGTAAAGTATCACAGGGAATTTTCATTTGATTTTTTACTGTATATTTTTACTTAGAAATCTTTAAATTTAATATTTAATATTTAATTTCTGGTAAAATTACATAATATGTTCGGTAACACTTTATAATAACTGCATGCTATGATGTATTAGTTATTAGCCATTTGTAAATAGTTAATAAATCATTTATAAAGTATTAATATACATTAATAAGCAGTTAATAAATACAGCTTGCTTGATTTGATTTATAAGTATATCTATAATGTGTTATATTTATATTTTCATACTTTATTGAGGATAAATTTGATAATTTCTAAATTAGTATTACTTTTTTTACAAACCAGTTATTTAGGAGTTGTCAGTGGTTCATAAGATAATTTAGAAAGTGTAAGAAAATTATTAATAAACTATTTAAACATTTACACAATATTTAGACTAATAGTTGCTCAGTGTAATGATAAATGCTTTATTACCATGTATTACTGTAATTCATGATTAATTCAGGTAGCAAAACATTTAGTGGTTAACTATTATTGTGAGCTCATCTGAAGTGATGCCTCATAGAGCTTTAACAAAGGAGATTTAAAGGCTCAGTTTTCTTCTAAACAGAAAAAAAGTGTTACAGAACAACTCAGTGTTACAGAGCATAGAAATATTTCAAGATGCATAAAATGAAACTGGTAACTTGATATAAAATAAACCTCTTCAGTGTCATAGAAAATAAAAATGATCCATAAAACATAACTTAAAATAAGCCTCTGCGATCTGATATAAATATACATGAAGCGTGAGTGTAAACAAATGAAGATTTGTCAGTGCCAACAATGGATTAGGAGTGCCAAAATTACAACAAATAACATTTTTATAAAACAATAAAAAATAAAATAAAATATTTCACAGTGTCACAACTATCACAGTACTAAAACATTAGTGAACAGCAATGCAGTAGAAAACTTTACCTTTAAATCTCCTTTGTATAAAAGCTTTACAAGGCGTGATGTCCTCACTTTAGAGCTCACAAAAATAGTTAACTGACAACTGCTAAATATCTGATGACTATCTGAATTAATTATGAATAAAGCAGGAATATATTAGAATAATATTACAGCTTTTTTGTGTGTGTATTTCTAATAACATAAATGCAGCCTTGGTGAGCAGAAGAGACTTCTTTAAAAACATTTAGAGTAGCTCTAGTCTTCCTCCAGGAAATCTTTTTATTAAACTCTGGATTGGACCAAGTCTAGGACTATTTAAAACCACGAGAGAGAATGAAGATTTCTGTTCATCTGGTTTTAGGCCATTTCAGTCCAGGACTAGGCTTAAAGGACAACTCCGGTGAGAAATGAACCTAGGGGTAATTAACAGATGGTTACAGAGTAGATCGTTCTCTGGGATGCGTTTTCATGAAAATCGAATGTAAAAAGTTTTATCTCTAAAAAAAAACGATAAGCTTATAACGCTAGTGTATGGGGCATGGAATAAGTCAAATTAAATCGCTAGTTAATACCACTAACAAGGCTCAAAATAGCCTCACACTAACACAGTAGCATAATGAGGGTCCCTACATGCAAACCGAAACATTGAGAACTTTGTAAATGTACAGTTTAATACAGTTTAATAAGAGTTTAATAAAAATATACTTCATAAACAGTGCATTACGCGTTCACGTAGAGGCGCCATCTTGGAAAACAGTCTCGACTCGTCGAGCCACGAGCACTGTGCTAAGTGATGAACTGTGACTTGGAATCTCATATGGGCCGTTGTTTCCGGAAGAAAGCACTGAACCTGACAGAGAAAATAAATAAATAAAAATGAAAATGTCCATATAATTACATTTCACAAACTTAATTTCTATCGACCAGCTCACTTAGAACAGCGCTTGTGGATCTACGCGTCGAGACTGTCCGTGAACGCTTCTTGTTAAACTGTTTGTACACTTACAAAGTTCTCAATGCTTCGGTTTGCATGTAGGGACCCTCATTATGCTACTGTGTTAGTGTGAGGCTATTTTGAGCCTTGTTAGTGCTATTAACTAGCGATTTAATTTGACTTATTCCATGCCCCATACACTAGCGTTATAAGCTTATCTTTTTTTTTTTAGAGATAAAACTTTTTACATTCGATTTTCATGAAAACGCATCCCAGAGAACGATCTACTCTGTAACCTTCTGTTAATTACCCCTAGGTTCTTTCAACATACCACCCCATTGTGTTTATCTGGCAGCGCTTGTTGATTAGCAACCACACTTTGAATACACTTGTGGTGTAACAATCACAAAATGGTTTTACCTTGTCTGACAGAGATTCAAATTATGAATATTGATATGGAATGGAATGGAAATATTGATATTGAAGGAACTGTATGTAAGAAATGTATTTCAGTTAATCATAAAATGGCCCTGATATGTCACTAGACATTAAGAAATCATGTTAATTTCAAATACTTATATCATTGACAACAGTAGTCCGGCCAGGATATTGTCATTTAAAAAGTTGTTGTTGCAGCCCTCAACTGATGTTGATGTTGGCATGTTGTGTTTTGGCCTGAAGCTCCGCCCTCCAGCTATCTACCAATCACGAACTCAGTAGTGTTTCGGCATTTGGGTTGCCAGATCTGCTCTAGTTACCACAGCTGCAGATCTACAAACGTTCCTGCTTGATCCTGCAGCCTATCTGGCAACCTGGAGTCAGGGGGAGGGGGAGAGGGAATACACCGCTCTAGTAATTTGAAAGTGATTTCAGTACCAGTTTTGACCACAATCTTACATACACTTCCATACATACAATTAAATATTTCTATGAGCATTTTAGAAATTCCTATGGCAAATTAGTCTTCCTATTAGTTTACAAATTGACATCATGAATAGATCTATAAATAAAAAAACGAAAGGAATATTAATGGTTTTATTTCTGCTGGTTGTAGCATGACTTCCACTGGCCACTCTGAGGTCTCAAACCACCATGAGAACACTACAGTGGATACTGAAGCCATTATGAAAGATGTCCGCATCTTCTTCCTCACATTCATCATTTTCTTCGGCACCATTGGGAACTCTGTGGTCATCTGGGTTGCCGGCTTCCGCATGACTCCCAGTGTTACTAATGTATGGCTGGTCAACCTCGCCGCTGCTGACCTGATCTTCTGCCTGACACGAGTCCTATCACTAATCTCAAGCATTCTTGACCACTGGTCTTTTGGGGTCTTTCTCTGCAAGTTCAACGGTTTCTTCAAGTATGCCAACATGTTCTGCAGTGTTTTTCTTCTGGCTGTCATCAGTATGGATCGAGCGCTTTGCATTTGCTGCCCAGTGTTCACCAGGAAACGACGGACATTATGTGCTGCTCGTGTGGTCAGTGTGGGAGTGTGGATTGTGGCGCTGATCTTTAGTTCACCGTATTTTGTGTACCGGCAGGTCTTAATTGGAAAGAACAACCTGAGCCACTGCTCACTGAAGGTCAGAATGGCTTCATAAATGCCTGAATGATTATTTTTTACTCGCACATCTATGTAAAATATTGTAAATATGAATTTGTGATTTTATTTCCAGGAGAAAGGAGCAGACGAGGTGGGCAATTCAGCAAAGTATGTCTACTACTGCATTCGTTTCGTCTGTGGATTCCTGTTGCCCTTCCTGGTCATCCTGATATGTTACATACTAGCTGCTGTTGGGATACGCAGAACGCGGCTCTCTGGCAAATCAAGGCCTCTTCGGATTCTTGCTGTATTGGTCTGTGCTTTTTTCTTATGCTGGGCCCCCTACCACTTTCTAGGACTGGTCAAGTTGGTGAATGAAGACAACAAGACTGTACTTATAGCATGGAATATGGCTTCAAACTTAGCCTATTTCAACAGCTGCATTAATCCACTGCTCTACTTCTGCATGGGACTGGATGTTAGACAACAATGCAACCAAAACCTGTCAGGGATTTTTCATAAAGCTCTTATGGAGGAAAGCCACTTTCTGGCGTCCCAGGAACGCTCAAGGAACGAAAGCTGTAATTCCATTTCAAAGAATGCAGACATCCAGTGTCTGACTAATGTTTAAGAGAAATTTGTTAAAAGCAAACTTCAAACTTTTTCAAGTTTTCTTATCCAGTCTGGCATTTGGAATAAATGGAAATAAAATCAATATCTTAGGGAAAATAGCTGCCTGTTTGTATTGCCAGCAGATTGATAGCATTTAAAATTATTATTTACTGCTTGCTTTGTGTGCTCTGTAGTTTCAATTTAAAGACATATATTTACAAAATAAAAATCATATATATATATATAGCAGGTCCAAATATGCAAAGTTAATAAACCATTATATTGCCAGATTAGCCACGTAAGCCTTTCCCATACAAATAGTAATACAGATTAATACTTTTAATAATTAATACCTTGCAGACAAAAGTTAAATATATAATATGATGCATTCAGATTTAAGTTTCTCAACTCTTGTCTTAATAATTCTTTGAGTATACTGCTTTGTTTTGACAATTTGAATTTATTCGATCATTAAACTATTACATTATTAAACTTAACATTAAAGGAATAGTTCACCAAAAAATTTAAATTATTCCATGATTTACTCACCCTCAAGTCATCCTCGGTGTATATGACATTCTTCTTTCAGACGAATACAATTAGAGTTATATTAAGCATTTTAAGCATAAGCATTTTGAACTGCAAGCAGCATTTTCAACACTTTTTCCATTAGTTGAATATAGAAGACGGACGAAAATGTGTTTTCTAAAGTTTTAAATATGAATATATTTCTCACACAAACGTATCGCTTTGCTTCAGAAGGCCTTTATTAACCTCCCGGAGCCGTGTGGAGAACGTTATTTGACAGACAGATGCATTTTTAATGGGCTTCAAAAACAACAACAATTTCTGCCATTATAACTTTTTAAACATAATATAAGCTTTTATTTGTCTGAAAGAAGAATGTCATATACACCTATAGATGGCTTGAGGGTGAGTAAATCATGGGCTAATTTTCATTTTTGGGTGAACTATCCCTTTAAGGAATTTTGTTCAATTTGAAATTCTTTGTTCAAATGTGCATGTTTGACTAGCAGTTACACTGGCTTCCAGTTACATTTAGGGTCGATTTTAAAGTACTATTACTTGTTTATAAATCACTCAATGAGCTAAGACCTCAATACATTGCAGATATGCTGATTAAATACAAACCCAACAGATCACTCAGATCAGCAGGATCAAGTCAGTTAGAAATACCGAGAGTTCACTCAAAAGCCAGGAGAGTCTGCTTTTAGCTATTATGCCAGCCGCAGTTGGAACCGGCTTCCTGAACAGATCAGATGTGCTCCAACAGTTGCCACATTCAAATCCAGACTCAGAACACATCTGTTTAGCTGTGCCTTTCCTGAATGAGCACTGTACCACTGTACATCCGACTGATCGCCCTATGCATCATCTTTTTATTCTTTTTATAACTGTTTTAGTTTACCTTTGTTCTTATCTTTGGTTATCATCATTTAATTTTTTTTAATTATCTTTACAACTGTATATTTCTATTTCTTATACATCTGTTGATTATTACTTTTGGTTAGGGCTGTCTGACTGGAAGAGACTGGAAAAGGAGAGCAGTGTGCTTTGAGTGTAAAGAAGCGGACTTAAGAAAGGCAAAGGTAACGTCCCATACAGGAGCCCATCTTGGACCCACTTGTAAGGTCCAGGAGACATTGCGAACCTGCTCTATCTTTTCTATCTCAGATAGGAGTACCCGAATTTTGAATCAGTCAGATAGGAATCTATCTGGAATCTGTTTTTTTTTTGTTGTTGTTTTTTTTTTTTAAATTCTCTTTATAACTGTTTCTATTTTTATTTTTACACATTGTATTCTTTTTCTTATGCTTATGTTATCCCTATTTTAAATTCATTTCTATGTAAAGCACTTTGAATTGCCATTGTGTATGAAATGTGCTATATAAATAAACTTGCCTTGCCTTGTCTAGCTAGAACACCACTTGGGGGAATTCATTTGTTTCTTGCATAACATTTCAAACCCTATATTTCATAACCTTTAGCTAAACAGGAACTTTTTGTGGGGACTGAATCGGTTATCTGTCATCAGTGTTTTCCCAATTCATGTTTCTTATAATAAAAAGTTAAATCCACAAACATATCTATCTTAAACTTTTAAGTTCTAATGGGACAGCCATTTTATGTTTTAAAGCTGTCGGTTTTTGCACAATTTTTTGTACAGATGCAGACATAAAACCTGAAAACCTGACATGTAAAGTAGCTTTTGAACATACAATATAGCATTACTTCATCTTACTTTATAATATATAGCTTTCTTGAGAAAAAACAAAAGAGGAAATGAATTGTATTTTTACAGTAGACAAAAAATATTAGACTATCACTTCTACTTTTTGACCTCAGTTGGTGAAACTTTTTATTTAAAGAATTGTTCAGAACAGGAAGGTCTATATTGCAAATTTCTAAAAAGCCAAACAATTCTTTGAAAATCTCTTTATATAATACATTTTTGAGTAAAACTGAATAACTTGAAAAAGAACATGTATATATAAAAATGCGTCCTGTTTATTATATATAAACATTGTTTATGTGAGAACCAGGATTCAGTTTTATATATGCATGTTCTTTTTTAAGATTAACACAGAATGCGCCACACTCGCTGACTATGGAATTAAGCAGCAAGTGTGAAGATGTAAGTCTGATATGTATGGTGAAAACACTGTTTACGTGAGAAACAGGATGCATTTTTATATATGCGTGTTCTTTTTTAAGATTAACACAGGATGTGCCACACTTGCTGACTATGGAATTAAGCTACGAGTGTGAAGCTGTAAGTCTGATATGTATGGTGAATGTCTGCAACACTAAAGATAAATTATAAATACAACTTAAATAACTGCATGTGCAATCTGTAACTTCTTAAAGCATGGACAGATGCTCTAAATATGATAAATAGCAAGTTTTTATGTGAGGTCATAAATATATTCCACTGCAATATGTCAAGATAGAAATTTCCCAGAAAGTGATTTGATTTGATGTGGATTTTTATTGAAAAAAAATATGAAAAGTGAAATAAACATTTGTGAAAACTGGTATATTTATCTGTGCAGAATTTTACAAATATATTTGCATGTGTAAAAAAAGCTATTGATATGGTGTGTTTTTGCAGTTTAGTGTTTTAAGGCATAACGTTAAGTATTCTACATAAATCTGATGAAAGTCCTGATGATTTCCAGGCCAAAACTTTCTGCTGCATGCAGTTTTAATTCCTTCAGGTTAGCGACTTCCAACCACTCTCCTGGATTCATACATTCTGTGGGCACACATGGAGAATATCCCTGCAACAGACAATTTTCAAATCACAAACATGTAAACAAGTGCTTCAAATATCACCTAAAAATAAATAAACACATTAAAGAGTAAGCGATTGTTTACTTAGATCGTTTGCTTGTTTTAACAATTGAATAGAGTTAATAAAGACACTGTAAAAAAGAAGAAGTTAATTTAACTTAATTTAAAAAGTTAGTGTCTGTGCTGCCTTAAAATTTTAAGTTTAGATGTACTAAGTGACAACTTGGATATTTGCGTTGACTAAATGAAACATTTGAAGGCAGAAAGAACACTTCTTTACGAGCCCTGCACAAAACGTAAATTGTGTAAAATCTTTGTTTTGCTAAATCGTGAGGCAATTTACTATTTGCGTTCCCGAATTAGTAAATCATGCACACAAGCCTACTATTTTTTTCGCACGTCATGAGCGGTGCTCTATACTTTTTAAGTTGAAACAACTATTTTTTTTACAGTGCATGCAAGTCTTCATAATTACTGTGCTAACCATAAAGATGAGGGTAAATGCCCATGCACACTAAAGACCATAACAAAAGTAATATAAAGATAAACTATTTTAGCATCCAATATTCGGACAATATTGTTCTGTTTTTTTCTAAGCATGCACTGTAAAAAAAAAAAAAGTACAATGCAGTGCAATCGACTTGGATGTTTAAGTTATTTCAACCTAAATTATGTTAAAGTGACTTTTAAAAAATGAGTTACATCTTGTATAACTAATAAAAACAAGTTTAACATTTCTTAACTTATTTTGATGAGTTAAAACAATGTAAAAACATATGTCATAACTTATTGAACATATAATTTTTTATAGTGTGTGTTTGTCTGTCACTTTAATAGCATAATGGATTCTGATTGGCTGTCAATGTTTTTATTGTTCATCAGCTGGAGAAAAAAAAATCGTTCTGAAAGTGATTCCAACTATATAATTTCTCTGTGCTGTTATCGTAGCTGTGGTTATAACTCTGCTATTCTTTAATACTTCTTTACAACTATATCTTTATCGTTATCTTTATAGTTATTTTCCTTGGTGTGAATGGCCTTTAAAGTTTGGTCTGCATGTACTTGCTCGTTTTGCTTTTGTGGCAGAACTTTATCATGTGGTCCTTACAACCACCTCCTGAAACACATCCAAGCCACATTTCCTTGATTATATCCATTCTGCACTACTAGAACTTTGAACATTTTCTCTGTTCTACCATTTGAAAAGCTACTTTGGTCAGTTTTTTTTAAATAGCAAAGGTTTTTTATCACCTGCAAAGAAGGTCATGAGCATAGCCACCCATCCTAAAATGTAGGACCAGGAGAAGCGCCAGTCTCCGAAACGCTTGCCCAGGAAGCTTAGGGTTACGCCAGTGTAGATCGCCATAGCCAGCAGCACAAACAGAGCTGGGTGTGAACAAAGCAATAGATTAATCCATGTTTGATCTTTTTTTACATTTAAATATGCTAAAATTGACATTCTACAGCTCATTGCGCGTGTTTGTGACTTACTGGAGATGAAAAACATGATTCCTGCTGCAAAGGAACGACTGAATCTCTCAAAGGCAGAAAAATAGGCAAATGAGAGGATGCCTGCCATGATGCCCGCAAAGCACGCCATTCCTGAGAGGATCATGAATGCCCGTGTGGCATTCCAGTATGCTGAGGACAGAGATGAGATATGTTCTCAAAGCTACAGTAAAGATGGGTATCCTCCACTCATCTCCCCCAAAATCCCAACCAAATCTTTGGAGTGTTTTTCTTTTTTCTTTTTCTTATTTGATCTTTCAAAAACTGTCCCTGCAGAATCACCTTGAACGAACCACAGTACGGCTCCTGTAATCTCAGATGCCATCTTATGAGACCAGGGAAACAACTTTGGAGAACCTGTTCAGAATACGAATGTGCAACACAAACCAGTGTATGGAGCTCTGTGTAGCAAAAAGAATAAACCACTGCCATCTACAGGCAAAAAATGGTCTGAAAGCTCAAATGCAGGGGCAAAATTTGTGTATAATGTTATTGGGGACTTTACACATAGGGGAGTTATAACTTCACATAGATTTAAAATAGCCATAGACAGTAGACACACACAAATATGTGCATGAATAAATGTGCTTACCTATACTTGCTGTCTGCATGTAGCACTTGTTGGCCATGCAGTACCTCCACAGGCCCTGATGGGCATAGCTGCCCGAGAGGCGATACTGCATCCAATAATCTGTCGCCGTGGAGACCACTATTAGGATGTTCCCCACAATGGCACAGAACAGGCCGCCGCCCATAAAGCTGTACATCCTGACACACGCTGTGACTATGCAGGAAGGAGATATACACTATACAGATATGAGAAATGAGCAATGAAAAAGTTTAGATTTTAGACAGATTCTTATGTATACACAGTCATAAAAGTCTTGAAAATATAATTCAAACAATTTCTTTTCAAAATACATGCCAAAGGGGAGGAAAAACTAACATCTTTCAACACAAACTTTGTAATTCAATAAAATAAACATTAAATTAAAATTATCTGGATACTCAATTTAAACAATACACTGTAAAATATTCTTTCAAAAATAAGTTACCTGGTTGCCTTAAAATTTTGAGTTCATTGAAATTAAAAAATTGAGTTAATATAATGAACAATTTTGAGAATCGACAACCTTTATTCAAATATTATTATTTGTAAGCCAAATTGTGCTATTTTTATGATTTATCACATTTTTATATGGTTCAGAGACAATAATAATTTGAGTTTCTATTTGTTAAACCAATTTCCTTCATTGTACCAACTCAAATTTTTAATTTCAATAAACTCAAAATTTTAAGGCAACCAGGTTACTTACTTTAAGTTAAACCAACAATATTTTTTACAATGTACTTTGTAAGCTTCACAATAATAGATTTCAGTAATGCCTTACAATAAGATCTCTTTTATTAACTTTAGTCAATGCCTTAACTGACATGAACTAACAATGAGGAATATATTGTATCTTTGTCAGTGTCAATTCATAAAAAATTCACACACTGTGCATTAACTTATATAAACAGACACAACTTTTGCTCTTAAAAATGTATTAGTAAGTGTTGAGAATAATAAATGATTGTAGCAGTATTGTTCATTGTTAGTTCATGTTAACTAATGTAGTTAAGTCATGTTGTAAGGTTAAAAATAATGGGAGACAGTGGGTTTAAACAAAACCGTTTACATTTAAATGAACAAATGAAACCTTATTGTAAAGTGTTACCGGTAACACTTTACTTAAAGCCTTTATGTAAAATACATTATAAAAGTATAAAAGCAATAAATATTATTCCTTTTAATGCTCTATTGTGTATGGTAATGTATGGTATATTTTAATAAACCTTTGGAAAGTATAACTGGAAAGTATTTTATATGTAATAAGGAGTATGTGAAAATTAATATAGTGAAGTGGTAATGTGTTACCCAGATTTCGTTGTTTGCGTCATTTTTTTATTCATTATTTTTCTACGTACATGGAGCTTAAAAATGTAGATGCTATTTTTGTTATACTTCGATATATTGAAGGAAAAAAAAAACCTGTCGCACTGAGACATCTGAACTTTAGATTATTCCAGGTTATATAGTCATACAGAAATTTCTGTAATATCTGTAATGGGCATGCTCATCATAGAGTAAGTAGCACTTCTATTCACACTGCATTGATGTTTCAATCAGTGAATCAAATATTTTCAATATACATATACAAAAAAAGCAAGTTTTTCACAGCTTACCTTGTTGCTTCTGAGGCAAATCCCTCTTTGCTTATCCTCTGGGGAAAGAGGGAGTGAGAGAGTGGAGAGGGAGAGAGATATGTTAAGAGGCAAAAGAGAAATAGACAACCTCTGTTGCCCTTTTTTTGTTGATGGTGGCAAAATCCTTTAAATGCTACCTCCTCTGTCTCTGAAACAAATACACTTGAACTGGTTAGGGCAGGGGCCATGGTTTGTCGGACTTTTCACTGTGTGTATGCATGATGTCAATGGTCCTTCTATTGTTTGAAGAGTAGACTGTTCTGTAGCTGCACATATTCAATGGATTGCTTTGGTGCGGTGGTCAATGCAAAATGCTGAGTTGCATGGTTGCTTTGACAAGGGCCACACCGTAGCTCTCATCAGGCATACCTATAGTTTATAATGCAATAACCCCAGTGTTTCCCGTTCCCAAATCAAATTACTGATTTTTTTTTTCAATATAGAGGAAATATATAAAATGATATGCACATGATGAAAAATGCATGTGGATAAAATGATCAATGCAAGTGAATGAGCCATGTTTATAAACATATAACCCAAATAAATGTGTTTAACTCATTTTATGAGTGTCAAATAACGACCTTTCACAAAACAGCTTATGGAGGAGTGTGTGGTTTATTCCTATGAATTACATTACTGGATACAAATGTAATATTTTGTGAAATTCTTAGTTTCTTGGTTTACAAAAAAGCCTCAAACATGCAGTGGAATATCCATCCAATTTTTACACCTACTTATTCTAGTTGGATTAAATATATATATTAAATCATCTTTTTTTCCCATTCTCCCCCAAGAAAGGTGATTTAAGCAATTTTGAGCATGTCATGGTTGTTGGTGCCAGACGGGCCGGTCTGAGTATTTCATAATCTGTTCAGTTACTGGGATTTCCACGCACAACCATTTCTAGGGTTTGCAAAGAATTGTGTGAAAAAGGAAAAACATCCAGTATGCGGCAGTCCTGTGGGCGAAAATGCCTTGTTGATGCTAGAGGTCAGAGGAGAATGGGCCGACTGATTCAAACTGATAGAAGAGCAACTTTGACTGAAATAACCACTCGTTACAACCGAGGTATGCAGCAAAGCATCTGTGAAGCCACAACACGCACAACCTTGAGGTGGATGGGCGACTACAGAAGAAGACCCCACTGGGTAGCACTCATCTCCACTACAAATAGGAAAAAGAGGCAACAATTTGCACAAGCTCACCAAAATTGGACAGCTGAAGACTGGAAAAATGTTGCCTGGTCTGATGAGTCTCGATTTATGTTGAGACATTCAGATGGTAGAGTCAGAATTTGGCATAAACAGAATGAGAACATGGATCCATCATGCCTTGTTACCACTGTGCAGGCTGGTGACGGTGGTGTAATGGTATGGAGGATGTTTTCTTGGCACACTGTAGGCCCCTTAGATCCAATTGGGCATCGTTTAAATGCCACGGCCTACCTGAGCATTGTTTCTGATCATGTACATCCCTTTATGACCACCATGAACCCATCCTCTGATGGCTACTTCCAGCAGGATAATGCACCATGCCGCAAAGCTCAAATCATTTCAAATTGGTTTCTTGAACACGACAATGAGTTCACTGTACTTTATTCGCATTATTCAGTCAATCCTCTCTCTCATTTCTTAAACGTGTTCCACTAGCGAGCGGTGGGGGGAGGGTTGTTGTTCCCAGGCCTCTTTGGCAACATCCAGTAGTCCACGAGATTGTCAGCCGAACAGCAACTCGAATTGAGTAAAGCCAGTGGAAGCTTGGGGCACCTCTCGTATCCCAAAGAGCACATAGGGGATCATTCTGTCCCAATCGCGTCCATCTTCAGTTGCCACTCGCTTTAACATCTGCTTGAGGGTCTGGTTGAAGCATTCTACTAGACTATCTGTCTGGGGGTGGTATACTGATGTGTGGAGGTGTTTCACTTACTCAGATCTCAACCGTCCAGGTTCCTGAGGAAGCATAGATTGAGACGGTTTGGGCTGGCACATACCTCTTGTCCCCATGGACACAGGAGATTGGGAGGAGGGACCTGCCCGGTTTTCTGGATCCAGCAACTGGGGTTAAATGAGGCTGACACTGCTGCCCGTATCCAAGACGGCTCGGACTCTGCCTTTTACCCGGACCTCTTCCTCTAGTGCCCCGATGGGAACGTTATGATGCACAATACACCCCGCCATCCAGGCCTGGGCCTCTGGCGGATTCGGATCAGTCGACATGGGCTCATCCTGTTCAGGTGCTCGAGAGAGAGGCCCACCAGACTCCCTGACTTTTGGGGGCTTTTCAATCCTCGCCGTTCTCCAGTGCCTCTACAGGGGAAGAAGGCGGCTCTCTCTCCCAAATCCCTTGCCGTTGCAGCCTCAGACAGCTCCACAGCTTCCACCAACTCAGGTACTGTGTGTGGATTTTGGAGCCCGACAGTGCTTCGGTGGGGGCGGGGTAGTGCATGTAGCAGTCTATCTACCGTGACTTCTTCGATCACATCTGACACAGTTTGATTCTAACCAGTTTAATAAGTCGGCTCAGTTGGGCCGCTTGCATGCGGATGGGAACCTGCGCATCATAAACCCAATCACGGACCTTCTGAGCTGCGCAGACTGGAGAGAGGCCTATCTGAGCCAGGATCTGTTTCTTCAAAAAAACATAATCATTCAGGTGAGATAGAGGAAGAGAAAAATTAACTCGTTGGGGATCCCCGGTGAGGAGGGGAGCTAATTTTGTTATCCATTCCCCTTCTTCCCAACCTTCTCTCCTTGCAGCCACTTCGAACATGTGCAAAAAAACCTGGGCCGTCCTGTTCTGACATCTTTGAAAGGGTCATGGATTGCTCTGGAGGTCAGACATCAGCCAACAGGGTCCTGGTGTAATTTGCATGAAGCCGCACCAGTTCCTCTGCCACGTGGTTTTGTCCTGCCACCACCTGTTCTGATAACTGTTGTTGACGGACTGACACTTCAGCGAGATGTCGGATTACATCCCCTATGGTAGGGAGAGAAGTGGCCTCACCGGGTTCCTCATGTTTTCCTTAAGTGTCTCCTGCCCGCATTCTCCACCAATGTCGCCCTTGACTATGGGAACAGAGGAGAACAGACACAAAATGCAGTGAAGTGTCACCCAGAGGCATTTTTATTATTTTAAACAGTGTCAATGTCCGTGCAAACAAACTCAGTCTCTGTGGTTTAGTGCCAGTGAAGTGCTTTGTAGTGTGGGCAGTCCCTCCTTGCTCTGTGGAGAGAGGGAAGCTTTCGTCGGCCTGGCTGGGTAATCCACACTCCCTCAGAACAAAGTCAATTGCTCTCTAGGCAAAAAGGAAGACACACAGAGGTTAGGTATATATATATTTGATATATATGTTTGACCCCGTTTCGCATTCAGAACTGCCTTAATTCTACGTGCCATTTATTCAACAAGGTGCTGAAAGCATTCTTTAGAAATGTTGGCCCATATTTATAGAATAGCATCTTGCATTTGATGGATATTTCTGGGATGCTCATCCAGGGCACAAAGCTCCCGATCCACCACATCCCAAAGATGGAGTTGAGATATAGTGACTGTGGGGGCCATTTTAGTACAGTGAATTTTCATGTTCAAGAAACCAATTTGAAATGATCCATGCTTTGTGACATGGTGCATTATCCTGCTGGAAGTAGCCATCAGAGGATGGTGGTAATAAAGGGATGGACATTAGGGGTGCAACGGATCGCAGTTGATCCGTGATCCGCACGGAACGGAACGCACGTGACCCGCGGATTTATTGCAAAAGAAAAAGAGAAAACACACAAACTTTACAACAAACAAACTTCCTTTGGGTATTACAAAACTGTAATGTGCACAACTGTAAACAATATTGCAGCACATATTGGAACTCAACATACAACATACATAGAACTAATGCTTCACACCCCTTCTCATCAGTGAAGTTGAGATTCACCAGAGAGAAATTTAGGAGATTTTAGGAATTTAGGAGACATTATCAAAAAGAAAAAGAAAAAAAGAAAAAAAAAGAGTACAATTTGCTCAACATATTTTGACAACTAGTTCAACATTTTTGTATGTAATGACTAAAGCAATGAAATGAGGACTATTTTATATGGAAGGACTTTTATATGGAATGACTATTTAGCCTTCAAAATGATAGTTAATTTTGCCTGACATGACATAATTAAATGATAATGCTATAAAACCGCAGAGAGTTGTATGAAAGCAATTGATGAATGTCCAAAAGCATTTGCAATTTGTTGGAAGGAATGAAAAACTGCTACTATGATGTGCACAAATGACTAAATGCTGTAGAGGTTGAACTAACTGTTGTGCAAATGTAAATAGTGATGTGAGAAATGCACCAAGGCGACTGAGAAAAACTTTAATAATGTTATGGTAAATTTATAAAAGATTATTATGTAAGGTAAACAAATTTATCAATTTAATTTACCTTTAAAACTTTTACATAAATAACAACAAGCATATTTTTTAGAAATAAAATGCAAAAACAACTCACTGAACAAACTCAAATTTAACTGAGAGCAGGAATTCCATCCAATGAACGTGTATTGGCCATGTGCCTTAGCACAGGTACCACTCTTCTGCATAATGGTAACCACAAAATTACGGCAACTCCTCAATGTTTAACATAACTGAACATTAAACACTATAAACTAACAACATCTTCCCCTTTACTCAAAATAACACTTTAATCCCTAAATTTACTCTCCTAATTCAGTCCCTTGCAAAGCATCCTGAGAACTACAGATCCACTGCCAAGTTAGTTATGTCAGCACAAATATTTCATGTAGTTAACACAGATGAATTAAGTAAACTTCAGTTTTAAATATTAGGTTTATTAAACACACCTAAATTGAGAAAAAATGATATGTAAGTAAAGTGGATAGAATTTAAATGTGTCATATCTAGGAAGGGCCTGAATATTTTGTTTTATTACTCAGGCCTCTCTGTATGATATCCTATGGTTTATGACATGGTCTTTGATAGTAGCTCTTATCTCAGTTACCCTATTCTGGCCCTTCTTTGCGCACCACCATGCATAACTCCTCATCATCCCTTAAAGGGTTAGTTCACCCAAAAATGACATTTCTTTCATTAATGACTCAATGTAGTTCCACACCCGTAAGACCTCTGTTCATCTTCGGAACACAGTTTAAGATATTTTAGATTTAGTCCGAGGCCTTTCTGTCCTTTGAATATAAGTGTATGCCCACTTGCTGTCCACGTCCAGAAGGTAATGAAAACATCATCAAAGTAGTCCATATGTGACATCAGTTGGTTAGTTAGACTCTTTTGAAGCGTCGACAATACATTTTGGTCCAAAAATAACCAAAAATACGACTTTATTCAGCATTGTCTTCTCTTCCGTGTTCCTCAAATAAAGAATCAAACGGTCATGATTCAAGATTCGAATTGAGTGTCAAACTGGCAAACTGCTGAAATCACGTGACATTGGCGATTCGAATCACAAATCAATCTGCTGATTCACGACCATTTGATTCTTTATTTGAGGTTTGAAAACAAACGTGGAAGAAAAGACAATGCTGAATAAATTCGTATTTTTTGTCATTTTTGGACAAAAAATTAATTGTCGATGCTTCAAAAGAGTCTAACTAACCAACTGATGTCACATATGGACTACTTTTTTAATGGTGTTTTCATTACCTACTGGATGTGGACAGCAAGTGGGCATACACTTGCAAAACAACTAATGTCCATAAGGTTTTGCTGAGGAGCTTTTAATGCGCATTTAAGATGCAAATCTGTGCTATTGCTATAGCTAAAAGTTTGTCAACTAGCTAGTCTAGCATTATAATTAATTTGTATAACAGTAAAATATGTGAAAGTAAAGTGGATGAATGAATATAAAAAATTGAATGCCTGAATCATCAGGGAGCCATATAAAATTCATTTTGAGACTAGAGTCACTTAAAATGTTTTAATTCCATGATGTTAGTTAGTCTGTCAATAATTACCTACCCCAACACGTGTCCTAACTACACGCGACGCAACGCGTCGAATTAACATGTTAATTAACATTAACACGTCAAATTAAAACTCGAATTAACATGGAAAATATACCTTTTATCGAGTGTCGCTCACTCGATTAAAGGTATATTTTCCATGTTTATTCGAGTTTTTGAAACGGTTTCTATTTTTGTGCGAAGTCGCGGCTGGAACAACAACACAAAAAATGGCAATGTTAATCTCAGGTAGTGTTTATGTGCTTTATTTAATGTTAAAAGTGTTCAATGTTACTTTAAATATCATTTAGCGCTCCCAGCTTTGTCATACTAAAAGCAGCAACAGATAAGTCACCTCAGATCTTGAAATTAAACACATTAAAACAAAAGCGTTCAAACTGTGAACAACAAAAAAGTATATTCTATGACAAAGATTGTTTTAGTAACTCAGTATGTATTTTAGTAGTTTAAATGGTGTAAAATTTGTGAATTTGATAATGTAAACTTATTCATTAATATCTGGTGCCGTGCACTTGCCGCTAGAGCCCGCCCACGCGCTGTTCTGATTGGCTGGGGTTTTGAGATTGATTAGTTGCATCTTGTAGTCGCGTCGTGTCTGGTGTGGACAGACAAGTTGCTTTTCGCTGGAATCTTATCGCGTCACGTGTAGTTAGGACACGGTGTAATGCCACACCCGCAAGCTTTCTCCGAAAGAGCTTTCTCTTCCTTCATTGAATGTATGTGTATACTTTCCCTTTTCAGAAAGGTAATAAAAACATTATCAAAGTAGTCCTGTGACATCAGTTGGTTAGTTAGAATCTCTTGAAGCATCGAAAATATATTTTGGTCCAAAAATAACAAAAACTACGACTTTATTCAGCATTATCTTCTCTTCGGTGTTTGTTTTCAATCCGCAAACAAAGATTTGAACTGTTATGAATCAGCGTATTGATTCAGGATTCTGATTGCGTGTCAAACTGCTGAAATCACGTGACATTGGCGATCCAAATTCTGAATCAATATGCTTCATAACTTTTCGAATCTTCGTTTGCAGATTGAAAACTAACACGGAAGAGGAGACAATGCTGAATAAAGTCGTAGTTTTTGTTATTTTTGGACCAAAATGTATTTTTGATGCTTCAAGAGATTCTAATTAACAAACTGACGTCACATATGGACTACTTTGATGATGTTTTTATTACCTTTCTGAAAAGGGACAGTTTACACATAGGCCTACATTCAATGGAGGAAGAGAAAGCTCTCGGACTAAATATAAAATATCTTAAACTGTGTTCCGAAGATGAATGGAGGTCTTACGGGTGTCAAACGACATTATTGTAGGCCTAAGTAATTATTGACAGAATTTTCATTTTTTGGGTGGACTACGCTTTAAGTTACATGGACAAAATATGTTTGTTTAACTTAGCTAATTGATTTGTGTGGGACTGATGTAGGCCTACACAAATCATATCCAACTTGGGTTGCTGCTCAAGAAACATTTATTATCGATGTTGAAAACAGTTGAGAGCATTGCTACAGAATTATTTGATGAATAAAGTTCAAAAGAACAGCATTTATCTGAAATATAGCATTCAAAAGGTGTCAGTATGCATTTGTTTTTGTTGTTGTTGTTGAGGAAATTCATATTTTTATTCAGCATGTATTAAATTGGTCAAAATTGACGAAGACATTTAATGTTAGGCTACATAATATTTATTTTTCAGATATAGTGAGCAGAAAAGACTTATTTTATAAATATCTGAAACTTTGAACAGTAAGCTATGTGCATGTCTACATATAAAGGCAATTATGATGACGATCGAAGCTCAAATTTATGTTGATTTCAAAAGCTCAATTTGCCGTGCAGCACAACCTCGTGGCTAGAACAGTGGAAGTTCAGGAAAATATACACTAGCCTACTGGGGAAAAAACAACTCTTTTACAAGCAACACAATCTAATTATATTGATTTATGAGAACGTGTTACACATAATATCGGATAAATAATAATTACCATCTGCGTAGAACATTTTTGTACAGTGTATTAATGTAATAGGTTAATCAATGTCTATTTCCTATCAACTGCTCAAGCATTTTGCGTTCGTGTCATGTGGTTTGACCAAAAACCCGGATTGGATCGCAGGGGTCACCTGAGAAAAATCACCACTCGTCATATTTGCTATTCCTTGAGCAGCTGATGTGACCAAGGGAAATCACACGTTTCGTCCATGTCATAATGTTTTGAATTTTCACACGGATAGGTTTTAAATCGTGGCGAAGACACAAGGTACGTTTTTTTTATTAAGTTCACTCCCTTATTAAAGGCGATTTTAAAGCATAATGCCATTAATTCGTCATGAAACACGCGAGGTTGTAATAGCAATAGGCTATCTAATTTCAACTTTAATTTCCAGTTTCAGCGTTGGAAGTAGATCTCAGTAAGTTAATTTAAACAACGCGTAGCTTTCTATCCCGCACCTGCGAAATACGGTCAGTTTCAGCATACGTACACAACAATAAGTGTGTTGTCACATGTCCACCAAAAGTGTTTTATTCTTTTATTTCAACCTAAGCTGCACTTGTTTACTCCACTCCATATCTTATTAGCGGCAGCGCTAAAACGTGGCCGCTATTAAAACGCTTGCGGAAGGATACGAGAATATCGATCGCAAAGCTATGCAGAGCGCGTTTCCGAAATAAAGAGAAAGTTCGATTTTAAAGTATTTTTAAAAGACTAAAAACAAATGAGCAAATACGTCCAACGTTAACATATGATCAAAAGGTCTGAAAAGAAACCAAGAAGCTCCTCAACAGGTCGAGAGAAAGACGGGAGGTAGTTACATATGCAACAAAGCCGCGCAGTGAGCACAACAGCAGCCGGTACACCTTCCGTCTTCCTCCACAGCGGTCTCCATTTTAACTCCTCGCCCAGCCTGCACCTCACGTGTCCTGGACTGTCTTTCTCACATGACCCGTGTGTTTGTCCCCGTGATCAGCGCTTCCATCTCCCGTATTTCAAGTGTCGCTGAATATCGCATTTTAAAATCCGTTCGCCTTCATGGATATGCTCGATCAGAGCTTGGACACCTCGACGAGGTGAGAGCACGTCCTTTATGTACGGCCACCCTCAAGGCCCCAGTCAACCATTTTCTGCTCTGTTTTTATAGCAAGGCAGTTAGCAATCATCTTGTAACTTTATTTTCTTACTTTTATTAAGTTTTATGCATGCCAGCAATATAGTAGGTTAAACGTGAGATATGAATAGCAGGAAGAAAAACAACAGATCGCAGGCCTTTTAACACTGATCGTCGACATATTTATATCACTATTAGCCCGATTGCTAATTTGATTTTTGTATGTTCTTGGTTATTAAAAATACACAAACCCAAGCCGGTGTATATTTACTTTTTTGCAAGACACTTGTGTTTTTATGTGAAATATAAAATGCACTTTAAACGATTTAAGCAGAAATGTCGCGTTTTGCGCGGTAGGAACAAAAGCTCTTCGGCAGTTTAATGCATTAACTAAATCCCCCCAATCTGCAACCAACCCTTGCCTTTTCATCCATGGGGCTTTATTGGCATCCAGAAGAATTACCCCCATTAATCCAGTTGTGTTTATTTGGCTACATTTGTTAAGTGACGAAAACGTTGCTGTTGGTTGTTTTTTTTTTAATTTCACTTTAAAAACTGAACAGTTGGTAAATGACGCTAATGAAGGGGGGCGTTCACTGTTTCTTCATGAAGTAGCGTTTGACAGATCTAGGTTAGAGGTATATCGACCAGAACATCTTGCTCCAGTCATTTGGAGTATTTAATACATTTTCAAGTAATCCATAATAATGTCTTTCTTAGTTTTCATAAAGACTGGAGAGTGTACAAGTGATGTCCGATTCTTTAACGAATCGTTCTTTAAGTCGGATCTTTTTATTGAATCGGTTCGCTCTTAGCGATTCTTTCGGATATTGGTCTGAGCGGTTATTGGGTGAACATCCGAAAGGGAATTATACCATCTAAAGTGAGATGGAAAGTGACCTTCTCTGATTTTGTTTTATTGGTCATTGGTTTATATTGTGTTATGGGTCATAGCCATACTTATAAGTGTGTGTGTGCGAGTTTGTTAATCTGTTTCAGAGCTTGAAATGCCTCAAAAACATAACAGAAAGTCTGAAACTATGCTTCTCTTTGTCGAAATATCTATTATATTATGATGTTTTTCATTAGACGTCTTTATCAGCTAAATTACTTGTTTGTTCTCAACCTTATTCCTTCTCAAATTCTGTGTGTTTCTACCAAAGGAAGTGTCTTACATTGTTGTTTTCCCTGTCTTATGTACATTCTGCAATTTAAAAAAGGAGGGGATTTAATAGCAGTACATGTGATTTTAGACATTTAAATTTATCTATTATGAATTCAAATTATATTCATTGGCCGCTTGCTTACATTGCTTAGACTAGTCTTACGAGTTCATCTAGTTCTATTCTTCAAGGCGGTTCATAACCAGTCAGTTGCATAAGAATGATTTGATACAAAAAAAAACTAAGAATTAATATCTCTGACTAACTGCTAGTTGGTACTAAAAGACTGAAACTCATACAATTAACACTATTGATGTAAACTAATTGACTACAACACTATTGTAAAAACTGCTTGATTGAATCATTTGGCAAAAATGGGTCTGACTTTCCATCACTAGAATGTGACAATTTTATATTATTTTAATCTGTAGAGTTTAATCTGTAGATCTTTTTGTTCCTTTTGAGATGCAAGATTTCATAAGATGACCTGAAACATTTGCTCTCTCTTTGCAGTCACGAGAAACAGGAAACTGAGGAGGTTGTTCAGCTGCAAGAGGGTAAGTAAAACATGCAGTTCTAAAGGATGTACACATCTTTTAGAATGTGGGGTGTGTGTGTGTGGGGGGGGGGGGGGGGGTGTATGTATATTATCGAGATATAACGCAGTCCTTTCTTCTTGTGCATTTCTCAGGAGAGGGGGTGGGGGTGGAGGAGCAGACAGCGGTTACCATAGCGAGTGTCCAGCAAGCAGCAGCGTTTGGAGACCACAATGTTCAGTACCAGTTTCGGACAGAGAACACTGGTGGACAGGTCAGTGCAACCTTTGACCTTTTCAGGGTTCAGACTGGGGTCATTCTGTAATAAAACATGACCTGGAGTACTGTGTCTCAGTAATGGCTCTTATGGGAGTGCTTTTATGTCTAAGTGGTATTTTAGTGTTATTGCTAGCACTTAATTTTACAGTCCTGTTGCCCATGTACATGCTATGTTTATATTATAAATATTAAGATAACTGGGTAATAACTAGATACTAACCTTGAACCTAACCATAAACCATGTTTTTACCCTATATTAACCAGTACTTTCTTAGGTAGTGCAACCATTTTATTTATATGCTATTATAATTTTGATTGGGTTTTTATTGGATAATGTTAACCGATAGCTATATAGCCATTCGTTTAGTAAAAAAATGTATGTAACGCCTATTGGTCATTATGTTATAAATTTTTTATGGATAAGATGAATTCCCATTGCCTGTTTAACATACTATTTCAATATTAAATGAACAAATTATGAAAGTAAAATGCATATTCAAACAGCTATTCATTTTGACTTTAATAACCTTGGTAACACTTTAGTATGGGGAGCACATATCCACTATTAACTATGACTTTTGCATCAATAAACTCCTAATGTACTGCTTATTAATAGTTAGTAAGGTAATTTTTGTAGCATAGTACTAATAAACAGCCAATATCCTAGTAATATGCATGCTAATAAGCAACTCGTTAATAGTTAATAACCGAAACTTAAAATAAAATGTTACCATAACTTTTTGTTGCTTAACTTGGATACAAAACATTTTGTATCAAAATTCTTTCTGTGTTGTTTTTTTCTGATACAGGTGACATATCGCGTGGTCCAGGTCACAGAGGACCATCTGGAAACAGGAGGAGATGGAGGAGCGGCAGTCAGTGTGGTGTCCACGGCCGCCTTTGCGGGTGCACAGCAAGCAGTGGCACAGGTGTGTATGGATAAGACTGTAAGGAAATATGGAGGGAAAATAGCAATATGTACATGAATGCAGTGTCAAATTTGCCTGCATGCATCTTATGTTTCTATATCTATCGCTCTACAGGCTGTCATCCAGAACCCTTTTAGCAATGGAGGCAGTCCAGCAGGGGAAACGGTGGGGGGAGAGACACGCTTCGCCTACTTCCCAGCCGCAACTGTCAGTGACGGTACAGCTACAGCCGTCTCAGTGCAGGCCACGTCTGATCCAACCCTCGCACAGGCTGGAGGTCAGTTTCATGCCAAAGTCCAAAAATCACTGCCATTGACAGGGTTAGTAGGTAATGTTGGTTCTAGTATGTCAGCAGTCCTAAAATATAACTTCTTATGCAGATACAGTGTTTCTTGAATCTGGCATTGCGTTGCATTTAGGACACACAGTAGGGTTGTGTAATGTATAATTACTAGGGCTGTCAATCGATTAAAATATTTAATTGTGATTAATCACAGGATTGTCATGAGTTAACTCGCGATATATCGCAACTTAATCACACATTTTTATCAGTTGTAAATGTATCTTAAATTAAGTTTAAATTACGTTTTTAACACACTAATCAACATGGGCACATAAGGGTCATAGAAATACAGTACACAGTAATTAATGTGTAATAGCTGCTAAAATCAATAGTATGTTAGTCTGCTTTCTTATACAATGTTGATAACAAGTCATAATAGGTTTTTCAAACATTATTTGAATCCTTTTTGTTTAATCTAGGTCAGTTTTACGTGATGATGAGTCCACCAGATGTGTTACAAACTGGAACTCCCCGGAGTATCGCCCCTCGTACGCACACTTACTCTACGTAAGTATCTTGGGGGACCATCCCTTACTTTTCCCCAGTCTGCACGGCCCGGTCCATCCTTTGAACTTGATGCTTTGTACAAAATGTAATTTGATCCCTTTACTTCCCTCAAAATAATTTCAGTTTGCAGAACAACAGTATACACGGAGTGATTTATTTATGAAAGAACTGTCCAATGCAATGATTTCAAATACAAATATGCAAAGTATTGTCCAATCAATTTGAGTGCGGTCAGAAAAACAACCAAAAAATGTGTCCCACTTGCCTGCCATCCCCAGAGACCTTGGTGAACATGAGACTCTTCAACACAGCAGATCAGACTGGTGAGGAAGACCTTTTACATCCCCACCCCCTTTCAACCGCCAGCCTGTCCTTCTCCTCTAGATTCCGCTACACTAGCCCATTAATCACTGCTGGGCGGCTGGCTTTTAATTCAATACTGTGTAAAATGATGATGGTGTTTGAGTTTTCTTCATATTCGGAAGACATCAGATAAATACATTTAATTCTTGCCTCTCAATAAAACGAAATGAGGAAAAATCAAAGGGGTTCTTTCAGGCTTATTACCTTTTTGTGTGCAGAGTTAAGCAAATTGTTGTTAAAAATGTAATTGAACTGGCTGAAATTTGTACTTCACCTGTTGTGATATCAGTAAATGGGCTGGAGAAATGTTTGTTTTCATATAGGCTTCGGCTGTGTTATGTTTGTCATTTGGTGGTTTTGGTAGTTTAATAGAGCAAGCTAACACAAGTCGTCTCTCTTTCTCGTCTCTGTATTTGGCAGGAAGATTGATGGCCCCCGGGCACCTCGAGATGAGAGGAGGAGAGCACAGCACAATGAAGGTAAACTAATGCGTGTCTTTTTGGAGCTCAGATTATATTCAATTTCCTTTCTAACTACTCTCCACACAATGGCAGTAAAATGTAGTCAACACGAAATGTCATTTGCAATGTAGTTCACTTCTGTAAACCCGACATTTCCAATTAAAGCAACTAGAAAACTAAACAAATGTAGGATAGGATTTGTATCCAACTGGAATTAGATTGTAATGTGGGTGTTACCAGAATTAAAGGATTAGTTCACTTTAAAATGAAAACTACCCCATGATTTACTTGCCTTCAAGCCATCCTAGGTGTATATGACTTTCCCCGGCACAATGGACTTCGTCACTGCCATTATAAAATTGGGACGCGTCAGGATATTTATTATTATAACTGCTTGTGTTAATCAGAAAGATGAAAAGTCATATACGCCTATGATGGCTGGAGGGTGAGTAAATCATGGGGTCATTTTTATTTTAAAGTGAACTAATCCTTTAATCCAGGTGAAAAGGATGTGGTTTTAGTTTTGCACTAATACAATTATGAAGACAGACCTTTTTTTCTTATAATATAATAAGCACTGATTAATCATTCACCGTAAACAGAACATGGATAACACTTTAGAATAATGTTCATTAGCTAATGTATTAACTAACATGAACTAACCATGAGCTGTACATTTGTTACTGTATTAGTTCATCTTTGTTAACGTTAGTTCATAAAAATCCAACTGTTGATGGTTTGTTCGTGTTAGTTCACGGTGCATTAACTAATGTTAACAGGATTTTAATAATGTATTCGTAAATGTTGAAATTAACATAAACGAAGATAAATAAATGCTATATAAGTGCAGTTCATTATTAGTTTATGTTAACTAATGTAGTTAACTAATGATGACCATTATTCTAAAGTGTTACCAGAACATTTATTAGGGGGGAAAAATCAGGTGCATATTTTAGTTTCATATTGTTTTTGTTATTTATGTGTTTCTGCAGTGGAAAGGAGAAGAAGAGACAAAATCAACAACTGGATTGTCACACTGTCTAAAATCATCCCAGACTGCAATATGGACAATACCAAAACAGGAGCAGTAAGTACCAGATCTTTTGCTTTTGGACCTGTATAACTTCTTTTCACCTGCTAATGTTAATGAACACCTTTCTTCTGTAGAGTAAAGGAGGCATCCTTTCTAAAGCATGCGACTACATTAGAGAACTCAGACAGACTAACCAGAGGCTACAGGAGAGCTACAAGGAGGTGGAGAGAATACAGGTGGACAATGAGCTACTAAGACAACAGGTATTTGTTGGTAACGTTTTATATGCAAGATACACAGTGGGGTCTCAATGTCAGACTATCAGTTAAACATGCTTTCTTTTTTTTTCATTTGCTATTATAAGCATAACTACATGTGCTAGTTGGCTGCTTAAAATATGAACATGTATTTAGTTTGTCACTCCTTTTACTTTAATGACAGCAGCACTCGAGCTGCATGAACTCCACGAGTTGTGTAAAAACTGATGATCATTAGGGCACTATGAAATCACTTTACAATAAGGTTTAATTAGTTAACATTAGTTAAAGGTGCAATAGGTGATCTGGGAAATGCTTACTTTTGACTGCTAGCATTGAAAGCTTACGATCCCACCCTCCCTGCAAATCGCTGCCCAAAGCCACGCCTCCTCCGAAACACATGAACGCCCCTAGACCAGAAGTGAGAGGAGCAGAGATAGTGCTAGTAGATAACATCATGTGTCATTCACTTGTGAGAAAATTGCCATTCTCACTCTGTCTGCACAGTCTACGCTAATGACGTATGATGTCTGCGTGAACAGGCTGCGCAGTTGTATGCGAACATGCTGACTGACAGGGAACACATGCTATAATTTCTTTCAGACTGAATGTAATGATTGAACAAACATTTTATGGTCCTATGCCTCCCAAAGATGACACATTTATAAAAAAAAATACATTTAGACCACTTAACATAGTGATTGCTATCTGTATATGAGGAGACTTAACCAGCATAAAATAAAATGTTACTATAGACAATCCCCTATTGCTCTTTTACTACATTAGTTAACAGAAAGTAATAATGAACTGCATATCTACAGCATTTATTAATCATAATGTTAATTTCAACATTTACTTATAGATTATTAAAATTAAAAGTTTTATCTGTAAAACTCAATAAACAGCTTTACTAACTAACGTTAACAAAGATTTACAAATACAGTAACAAATGTATTGCTCATGGTTAGTTTATGTTAGTTAATACATTGTCTAATTTTAACAAATTAAACCTTATTGTAAACTGTAACCAAATCTTTTATTTATTAAAAATTGAATTTTTACTACCCAAATAGGATGATTAATCAGTTTTATTCATATAATTTTAATAATTTATCAAAATGGTAACAAAAGGCCCCTATGAAATGTAAATTATTATTTATTTTTTTGCAATTCAGTTTTGTATGTTTTATTTTTTTTCCTAGATTCTGTGTTTTATGATTTAATGTAAATGTATTAGCTAAAACAGTTGATAACATTTTAATTTAAACAACTAAATTAGATTAAAATGTAATTAAGTGAAATTTGAACAATTCCTTCTTTTTTGGAAATCAAAGTGATGCCTAGTTGAGTTTTACAGTTTAATAGAGCAAAGGTGCTGTATGTATTTTTTTGACTATACTAAAGCATAAATATGCTACATTATGTTTGCAGAGATTTAGGAAAAACTCAACTTATTTATTGGAAAAACAATGTGAAGGGCAGTTTTTGTACTTCGAAATGTGCGTTTCATGACGGAATGTCTGTTTGTTTTGGTCCATGTGGCCCCAGCCACTGACAATTTACCCAATAGTATGTTGACACCCAGAGTTTCAAGTTGGCAGGAAACTGTATTGCAGCCATGGAAGTCAGCAAACTAACTGGGTCAGAGATCACTGATTCTTCCTGAACGAAAAAGCCTTTGCAATAAAAACAATGCAAACCAACTTGCAGTGTAAGGCTCTTCGCTTTCCATTGTCAACTGTGCTTGTACCTGTTGTGTCCTCAATCTGGCAACCCATACGAGCATCAGTCTGAGGAGGAGGAACAGGGGAAACAACTATCACCAGTATTTTAAATTTGGACTGCGGTTCCCATTTGAACAGCTAGATGTCAATATTACATACTGCAAAAATGATCTGCTTTGTGGAATTTATAGGGCCCTAGATCATGTTGAGTCTAATGGGAGCAAGTAACAATGCAAATATAAATATATGCCAAATAAATAAATGCTTAAGATATTAAAGTCCCTGTAAAGTTTAAATTAAAGATTTGTTCTGAGTTTGTCACACCACAGAGCACACAAACACACGAGACAACACTGGTGGGCACATACTGCCAACGATGGCAGCAGATGTTTGGTTGGGTGGGATGATATTCAGCTCGGCCCCATTTTGTAGTGGATTATCAGTGAACTCCAATTTTCTCAGATGAAAGTTTTTAAAACCGTCCGATGTAAACCGATCACTGTAGAGGCAGGTGTTGGTGGCGATCAAGGCTGGATAGTGTTAGGGGAAAGGCCAGGCTGAGTGGCTCCAGTGCCATCGATCCACCGTTTTAGGTTTACACAAAAAAAAACAGTCTACCTCCAGAGTTTAGTACTACACTGATTTAGAAATGTATTGCTAAAACACATTACAAACATTTATAATGTGTTTAGAAACAAAGACCTGCCCCCTTTAGTTACTGTTGCTATGTCCGACAAGCCACGCTCACAGCATGCATGTAAACACACACACACACACACGTTCTCATCGCGGAGCAAAGAGGATACTGACAACGCACTGACAGACGGGACAGACCAGGTTACTTTTAATATGAAACGATGTCGCAGCCCTAAAATTTTGGCCCTAAAAATGTAACAATACATCCTATTTTGTGTCTCTTTAATGTGTGGTGAAAAGCTGCTTGTGTACCCGATCATCTCTTCCTTCTAGTTCATTTCTAGTATCAAACAAACATGAATGAACTTCTGAAGGAATGTTATTTCAACCACAGAAAGATGTCAGTACACAGCAATTTTCAATTTCAAGTCCACCGACGGTAACTCTTGACTGCTTTTTCGGACAAATATGGTGAATTGTGATTGGTCCGATCGTCTGTCAATCAAACTGCCGTCGAAGGGTGAATTGCCTTTACAGGGACTTAACAGATTTTCATTGTGCTCTCTTGACTTTTGGCAGATGATGTAAGGTTTAGAACACAGATTATCAGTGTTGAGTTAATGAGCTCTGTGGTGTTTTGCTGTCCATGTCTGATCGGACAAATGGTAATATGTTGGATGTCCGTTGTCCTGCAGATCGAAGACCTGAAGAATGACAACGCACTGCTCAGAGCTCAACTACAACAGCATGGCCTGGAAATCAGTGAAACTACGTCACAGTGACAAAAACAAAAAAAACATTCTCACGAATAAACAGTCTCAAGTGGAGAAATAACCCCTCAATGACTCACTTGCTCACGCCTCATCACAGACTTGAGATGTTCTGCAACTCAAGTAGGGTATGAATGCTTGTTTGATACACAGACACACTTCCTTCTGACAAGAGACTCTGACCGTTGTGAAAAGATCTGCTGTAAAAGCACACTTTGTTTTTTTCCTTCGCTCCTGTGAGAACTCCACAACCTGGACTGACCCTCTTCTTCCAGAAGTATCCCGCTTGCCACAGGTCTTTAGTTTGAATCTTGGAATTGTGAACCAGTTATATGCCTGCTCATGCCTAATGGTCCTCTTTTGTTCTGTTGAAAACATTTTGTGGATTTTATTTTTGCTACAACATGCTAATGTTACTACTGTCTGACACGACAGAAGGTCTTTTTTTAAGGGTTCGTCTGTATCGTATTTATTAGCTTTCAAGAAATTGTGCAGCAGCAGGTGTACAAAACCTTTGCATTTGATTTAGTTTTTCTGTCCTGCAGTCTTTCCATATATCAGACTTTCTGAAATGCATTCATCAGGCTGATCAGAGACTCGACTTCGTGGCACATCAAGATGTTTAATTTACAGTATGAATATGCTTAGAATGTAAATGAAAGTGTAAGTTTTCATTTAAAATAGAGATGTATGATACCTAAAACTGCATTACCTACAACTTTCAGTTTTCAGAGTCCATCATATTTAATGCACTGTGATTTTTAGTGAAGGATGAACGAGTAGCTCAGGGTTTTGAGGTGCAGGAAAATAGCAGAGGCTCTGGAACTCCCCGCTAACCTTGTAACCCTGCACTTTTTGCCCATTGGCTTTAACATACTAGATTCTAAACATGTACTGTATATGTTATATGTTTCAACCAGTTGTCATTAATTCATTGAAAGAAATGTCCTTTATAAATCCTATATCCCAGGCTCATTTATCTACAGCAAATAAAATGGAAGATGCACAGTAGAAACGGATGGAAATGCTACTGTCAGTAGTGTTCTGGCTCATTTTTGTTGTAGCTAATCTTCCATCTTATTTTGTAAGGAACTTATTTGGTTTAAACATTCAACAACATTTTGAACAATAAAGTCGAAGACAAGCTATAAAAATGAACAAACCCCACTAAATTAGAAGAGAATGAGCACTGACAGCAATGGGAGTTATTGTTAACATGAGCTATGCATAAGCAAACCAAACAGTTTAAAATATAACAGATCTATTTTTGACCTTTTTCTAGTTTTAGTCGCTTTATCTCCTTGGTTTTAAGGCCAATTCAGGCCTGTTTTTCCCTTTTTAGTCAGACGGGCTTATTGCAAGGCTTGAATGATATAATACTGGATTATAAAAATGGTACCTTTGACTGTTTAGTAGCACCCATTATTTTATCTTCACAGGGGGTATTTAAAAATTGTAAGATTTTAAATATCAGCAAAACATTACACAATCTGTGTTCATAGCAAACCATGTGCTGAACCAGTGAAACATCAATATATGTTTGAAATATTCCACATAGCAATACAGAGAGCGCACAGATAACCCTTAAACACTCTGTCCTCTTTACAGTATTAATGCTGAACTTGAACGACTGTTGATTTACAGAGTCCAGAATCATAGTCTAATGCACTGCTGCTTTTAAAATCAAAGTATAGTAAGAGAATATTTTTATTCATGTACGTCTGGTTGAATTGATGAACCCACAGCATGGCATTCTTTACCACTGGTTTGATATCTATAAGCTATACAACACAGTTGCTTTGTTTATACCTAATGACTGTTGATGTTTATGTATGTACTTATATAAAAGAGAAAACCAGAGCTACAATATGTAGGGGTTTTTTTTTCTTTGAAAGAAAAGTGCTGAAATAAATTTGAAGAAGAAAAAAAAACTTGATTTCTTATCTTACACATCACCATTTAAATACAGTGGCCGGGACAAGATATCTGTAGATTCACTGTGAAAACCTTATTGTGTTTCACTGGTTCTCGCTCTTCCAGAGAGGGGTTTTCAAACGGGGGTCTGTGGAAAAAGTCTTGTAAATATGTAAGATTAAAATAAGTGCACTGTAAAAAAAATAATTTTTTAAATCAGGCCGCAAATGAAAGTTTTCTAGTGACTGATCACATCTAAAACTTTTTAGTTGGCTAAATTGAATTTTTGTGAATTAAATTGTGTCAATTCACAGAAATTAACTTTGGCCAACTGAAAAATGTAGTAGTGATCAGTCACTAGAAAACTTAATTGGGGCCTGAATTGTTTTTATTTTTACAGTGTGATTAAATGTTAAATTAACATATAAAACATGCACAAAATACATTTGCTTCATTTATTATTTATACATTTTATACGTTTATTGTTTATAAATTTGCTTAAAAGTACAGAAAAAAATATTAAATTAAAATAAATGATTGATTGAATGGTAAAGTATGATAAAATGTGAAAAGTAAATAAATAAATGAGATTTAAAAAAAATATGTGTGGAAAAGCCCAGAGTAAAACAGTGAACATAAAAATGCAAATAAAGTAAATTAATAAAACAAATATCTTAAAACATACAAAAGTTTAGAGGAAAAAAGCAATAAATAAACGAGTGCTTAAACATTAAATTAACATATAAGATTCATGAAAACAAATGTAATTATATATTAATCTATAAAATGTACAGATTAATATAAATTAATAAAAATGTAACAAGTAAATTATGCAATTTAACAGTACATTCTTATAATGAGTAGAAAATATATAATAAAGTAACTTAATAGAAACGAATGTTAGATATATAAAAGAATTTTTTAGCATATTAGTTGAGTGTTTATAAAAGACAGATGTCTTTTAAATTTCAGGGTGGACCTCCCTCACACCATGGCACCTAAAGTTTGAAAAGCCCTGTTCTAGAGGAACTCTATATATGGTCATGATTATATCTACCCAAATAAAATGAAAAGCAGCACGGGCAGGAAATACCTCTGTAAAGGTGTGGCCTTGAATTTGTGTGCTGAGTATACAAGGGAGAAGACTGGGTGAGTGTGCAAGAATTAAGTCGCAGATTTTTTAAAGATAAAGATCATTTATTGTGATGCTGTAGAGAATGTCAATATTTATATCAGATGACATATCAGACATCAACCTCCTTGTACTAAGTTTGCTGTATTTATAGGAATAAATACTACAAATTGGACTCGTATTGTTATGCTTCATCTATCATGTATATATTTTTTTTCGTTATAAATTCAGCCTTAAATGCACCCTACTTGCATGGGAATATATTACTGCATATTTGGAAAATATCTTAAAGAATAATGTAAATGACAGGTACTTTATCTATATTCATCTGTAATGTTAATCTTTATCACATATTATTAAAAATCATGAATCTTTGACAGGTCTAACGAGCTACAGATCTCACTTTTCTTTTTATTTTCTTTCTAGACGGACTTTAAGATCTGTCTAGACCCACAATTAGCCGCAATGACAACGTCCCAAAAACACAGACGTTTCTGCTCTGAGCCAATCGGGGATAAACTTGTATATGAGCTTCAGTGGTTAGGAAGGGGAACCCTTCACGGCCTCCAAAACCATGGCGAGGTCCCAAATAGGGACCGAGGTAGGGGCAAGGCGGGCTGAATTTCCTGGCCCCTTTAAGAAAACACACAATAAGATCACTTTTCCCTAGTGAATGTGCCGCGATCGGAGCGTGGCTAGCTGCTATGGCGGAGACACACACCCCGAGTATGGAAGGGGGACGACCCGCATCCATTAGCTCTTGGAGAAAGCGAGCGGTTCCGCCAGTTCGCATGAGTGTGCGTCGATGTTTCGCGTAGCACATTGGTTAGAAAACCACTGACCACTTCAAAGCAGAGCTGCCAGATAGCAGGGGCTCTAGCTACCGAAATAGTGTTCATAACTTGTCAGAGAGGTTCCCGGATACCGTTGATGGGCCATACGTGGAGGGCCCACAGCTCGGGATTGGGATGCCAGACCTTCCCTTTCATTGGCAGAATAGGCATGGGGCTGTGTCTGACAGCTGAAACAGTATGGAGAACCATGTGCTGTTCTTCCAAAGTGGGGCTATTAAAAAGCACAGGCTGCAGCTGGATCGCGATCGGAGGGAACATATAGAGGGAGTCTGGGCCAACATGGGCCAGGGCATCCCTGCGTTTGCAGAAAAAATATTGGGCAGCGTGTGCTGTGCGAGCTGAATTGTTTGCGGGTAAAGGGACCATCCCCCTGGGGACATGGGTCCTCTGGATAACATGTCCGGACCCTGATTCAGAATACCTGGCACGTAAGCCGCCCTTAGGGAGCTCAGATTGTGCTCTGCCCATAAAAGGAGATGCTTAGCCATGCAGTGAACAGAGTCTGATCTCGGCTGCCCTAGCGATTTTATGTACATTATCAAGACGTGGTGGTTCTTATGCCGTAAGTCTTGAGTCTATGACAATGACTGTACTGATAAGCCTGCCCCTCGAAGGCGAATCTCAAGAATGGCCTGTAGTGGGGGTGGGGGGTTATCGTAACGTGAAGTATGCGTTTTTCAGATCTATTGAGAAAACCCAATCCCCGGGGCGAATGTGCGCGAGGATTTGTTTCACCGTCAGCACCTTGAAACGAGCGTGTCATAAGTGCTTTGTTCAGATGCCTGGAAAATGGGCCTGAGACCGCCACCCATTTTCGGCATGAGGAATTAGCGACAGTAAAAACCTGACTCGCTAGCGTCGGGTGTACTGTTTTCGCCGCTCTCTCCTTTAACAGTCTCAATGCCTCAGCGAGAAGCACGTGACTGACACTGCTTCTTACAGAGGGCTCGACCACGGCTTGAATCGCGGGGTCTGCGAGCAAAACTGAAGCGAGAACCTCGTTTTATATGTTCAACACCCAATATTATATACCAGGAATGGCCTGCCAGGCCTGGGCTCGTAAAGCCAGGGGTTGAATTAGATTCGGGGGCTGGCCGCTTAGTAATAGGGGCCTGTTAGCCGGGTTGCTTGTGCTGTAACACTGCTTGTAACACTGTGGGGATAGTGTTAGTTTTGGCGGTGCAGGCTTTGCAGTGGGCGCACGCCTCACATTTATATTGTGTGTGCGAGAGTGAACTTTGTGAAAAGTGCTTGGGTGCAGGAGTGCAGACTGTAAAGTGGGCACATTTCCTACATAGAAAGCTCTTTTGTGTGTAGTGTAAACAATGTGCAGTGGCGCACAACCTACGTAGAATACCCACGGTGCAAACCAGTGAGCAAATCCACAGGGGTAAACGCACACAGCATTAGTGTGCAGACGAGCGTGTTTAACACAGGCTAGTTGACTGCAATATTTCATCTCCAGTCACTTAACTTAAGGGAACTGGGAGAATGTAAGGAAGTGCGGGTGGTATGTGAGCCATTCCACAATGCCGTTATGCTCTAGTCTAGACTGAAAGCGCGCATGCAGACAAGCGTGTTTGACCACAGGCTAGTTGACTGCAATAAGGCTAGTTGACTTTATATGGTGTAATCCGGCCGCGGCGGGATTTATTTGTGATTTTGTGAGGCTGAATTAACAGTGCTTATGTAGGGGTGCACACTGTGTAGTGGACACTTTGTCTACAGTGTAAAAACCTTTCCAGCCGCCTGAATAAAGGGGACTGGAAGTGATATAGTGAAAAAAGGGCTTAGCTTGGCAGCCATTTTCCGACGCCCTTATGCTCTGACAGTGAGCGCGTGCTATGACGTAAGCCGCGCTCTAGTCAGCAACGCGCTGTGGAAGGGGCGCGCGCTATCATGACAAGGCAGCCATTACAACTTCCTTGGCAGTAAGCGCGCGCTGCAGCGACATTGTTCTTGACATACCCAACAGCCCGAGCTCGCTCGTCTAACTTACTCTAGTATTCTCTGTCCGCAGCGCTTCAGCACGGCGGCGGTAGAATGAGCACGGCGAGAGCTTCGGCTCGAGTTAGTTTATTCACTCTAGTATTCTCTGTCTGCGGCGATAGAGCGACAGGACGAGAGAATTGGAAGCGTGAGGAAAAACTCTGTCCGCGGCGCTTCTAGCACGGCGAGAGCTTCGGCTCGAGTTTGTTTATTCACTCTAGTATTCTCTGTCCGCGGCGATAGAGCGACAGGACGAGAGAATTGGAAGCGTGAGGTAAAACTCTGTCCGCGGCGCTTCTAGCACGGCGAGAGCTTCGGCTCGAGTTTGTTTATTCACTCTAGTATTCTCTGTCCGCGGCGATAGAGCGACAGGACGAGAGAATTGGAAGCGTGAGGTAAAACTCTGTCCGCGGCGCTTCTAGCACGGCGAGAGCTTCGGCTCGAGTTTGTTTATTCACTCTAGTATTCTCTGTCCGCGGCGATAGAGCGACTGAACTAGAGAAGAGGAAGACTGAGGAAAAACTCCGTCTGTCCGCGGCGCCTCCTCAGCGCGACGGTATAGTGACGAGAGCTTCGGCTCGAGTTCGCCTATTCACTCTAGTATTCTCTGTCCGCGGCTGTAGCGCGACGGAATGAGAGAAGAGTGGGAACAACTCTGTGGCAGCGGCGGAAGAAGAGCCGCGGCGGCGGCAGAGTGAAGAGAGCTTCGGCTTGAGTGTGCTCATCTCCTGTAACATTCTCTCTTTCCGCGGCGCTATTCAGCGCGACGGGACGAGAGCAGAGGGAGAGTGAGAAGAGCTCCGTCTTTCCGCGGCGCTTAACGACGCGGCGGAACGAGAGAGTCCTCGAGTAGAACAAGCCTGTAAGCTCTAGAAGTGGCGTTGCAGCGGCAACACACACACAAACACATATAACACTCAACATAGACACAGTTTAAAGGATATATAACGCCGGATGGCGTAGCTGGAACGGCAGAGAAGGCGGAGAGGGAGTCCGTCGTCCTCAGCTGCAGGTTCCGCTGGTGCCTTTTCAACGGCGGTGCTTCTTCCGGAGACCAGCGAAGGTATCGCTGAAGGAGATAAAATCTGACACCTATGGCGAATTAGGGTCTTATATAGCCTCCTGTATGCAAATATAAGCACCTTTTTCGGCGGGCTTCTGGAACGCCCCCCATTGGTTCGTTCCTCTCTGCCGCCTCACCATAGGTTCCTGCAGTTGCCGCAGCCCGGCCAATCAGAGCGCTCCTCGCGCTGGGCTATGGCCGTGCAGCTCACTGCGCTTTACATAGATACCTTTATTAAAAGTTTTGCTTCACATTCTCGAGAAAAGGAGTTTTTCCCATACGTAATACGAGGAACCTCTCTCGAAAGGGAACCCTAATCACCATAATGGTGACATTGGTTAAATGGTGAAAAATGGACAAACTCAACACACACAAGAGAACTCAATCAGCTTAACAAAAGCTCTTAAATTGGGAGACATGTGTCCTTACACAGTTAATGGAGTTGAGTGAACTACTTTGTGTACAAGTTGAGTAAACTCAAACGCTGTGTAGCAAGTTGCCTTACAATTTTAAGTTATGTCAACTTTTACAGTGTGCCCTTTAAAATTAAGCATTTGTCCTAAATAACATGCTAGAAGTGTAATTTTCTTGCAGGGAAAGCAGCTCTATCAGTCAAACTTTTCTTTCTTAACCTCCTAAAAAAGACTTGTCTATCATGTGTCGATTGGAAATGATAAACGTACTTTTGTTTTTGCCCCCATTTTTCTTGAGCTGAACTCAAAGATCTAAGACTTTTTCTATGTACACAAAAAAAGGCATATTTCTTTCAAAATAGTGTTCATAAATCTGTGTTCGTGAGCATTTTTTCCTTTGCTGAGATAATCCATCCACCTCACAGGCACATCAAGATGCTGCACAGGTGTGCCTTAGGCTGGCCACAATTAAAGGCCACTTTAAAATGTGCAGTTTTATCACACAGCACAATGCCACATATGTAAGTTTTGAGGGAGTGTGCAATTGGCATGCTAACTGCCGGAATGTCCATCAGAGCTGTTGCCCGTAAACATTCATGAACGTTAATTTCTCCACCATAAACCATCTCCAACACCGTTTCAGAGAATTTGGCAGTACATCCAACCGCCCTCACAACTGCAGACCATGTGTAACCACACCAGCTCACACAGGGCCAGCTCTTGATCCCCATTAGGAATTGATTGGACAGTTCATTGGACAGTGGATCATTGTGGTCGTTACGATCTTATGTGTCTGATAGGTTGTCCCGTCCTCATGCCGAAAAACACTATCAGCATCATCAGAGGAGAGTTGGCGTTGAAAGGGAGGGCAAGTTATTTTGATTAAAGATGAGGGAACATTAATTATTATTATTATTATTATTATTATTATTATTATTATTATTATTATTATTATTATTATTATTATTTATATTAAAAACATAATAATAGTAATAATAATAAAAACAAAAACTGTGTTTGGAGAAATCCTTTATAATAAATACTGCAATATTTCATAAAAAATTGTTTTGATTTCATGGTGACTTAAGACTTTTAAAAGCCAAGTAGTACCAATGTAATGGGGTGGGCTAGAGTTTGAGAGACTGATTTAATGGTGTTACCAAAGAAATATGTCTCACAATAAATTGTATTTTATATCAATGAGAATAAATACTGTATGTATTTACTAATTCATAAATCAAAGCTCAAGCCTATTCTTAAGAGCATTTTTTAGAAGTTTTATACATACAGCCCCTGGTTTGATTTCTAAAATTTGGAAAATTAGAGGAATGGTCTAGAAGGATTTTGAAAATGTAGGGTTTTCAGATCATTCAAATTGGCAAAAAAAGAAAAGAAAAAAAACAGAAAGTTCCTTCAGTAATATTGGTCACATGTTGCATTCGACTTGGTGAGCCAAAGAATCAGAGGAAAACAGATTTTTTTCTCTTTTTTTTGTCAAATGCTGCTTTCAACCATGTTGACAACATGTGATGTTCTACTCACTTTCTTGGACTCTGAATTATGCGTTTCTATGGCAATACTATCAACAGCTAGCCTGACAAGCCAGACCCACATCAAGATGTTTGGTCTGGAAACTCACCATAGACAGCTCAATCCGAGGGCCGGGATAAACGGTTGTCTTTCAATCGCCCTCTGCACGCGATAGGATAGCGCTACACCAACCAGAGCAACGAAGGTGAAGCAGAGCTTGTTGAGAGATTAAACATTCGCCCTATCCGGTCGGCAAAACTCTGAACACATCTTCCCTTTTTAAAAATGACTTCAGTGCCGTTCTTTGTTCTTTTCTCAGAGAAAAGCTTAACTCCAAGTCTTCCAGAGTCGCGGTCAAAGCCGATTCGAAAGACCGCCGTTCGCCAGTTTCTGTGTTTACTAGAAGCACGCAAACGCAACTCGGCCATCGTCATTATGACCCCGTCCACCGACTCTATACACGATGTGATTGGCCCGGCAAGAGTTAGGCAAATACAGCTCAGAAGGGTATTGAGAGTTCCTAGACCACACTCGCACACATTAAATTTGCTGCCACTAGGGTGCGTCTAGATTTCTAGGCTAATCAACAGCAAAAATCTTGAATAATGCTCAGACTGTCCTCTGTGTGGACACCAAAATTTCACATTTTACCTGTTTACAAGAAGAGACACCGCTAAATGATGCATATTTCATTATTAAATTATTAAAATTGTTGCTGTTTGAGCATAAACAAAATCTGCAAAGTAACAACGTTCAAAGTTTAAAGCAAAGGGAGATATTTGGTTTTTAAAGAAATCACTTTCTAAGGACTACAGCAAACGGCTGGTTGGGAACTACAGCCTTTTCCTCCAGACTCGCTGACATCAGCGGGTTCAATATTTACATAAACCCCTCCTCCGAGAATATTAAATAAGGGGGATGAGGCCATTTGTTATTTCTGTGGAATGCAATGCGACGAAACGCTGTTATTTTCATCTGGATTGCAGGTCCACTTTGTTCGGCCTTCCTAGGGACCCAGTCTTAGATATCCAGCACAGTACATATAGCAGTATTTTTTTTTGTTTAGTTTTAATCTAAGGCCTAGTCCAAACGTACACGGGTATTTTTATTACCAGAGTTTTTCCTCCTCCGTTTTAAAAAACAATCGCGTCCACACAAGCACGGTTTAAAAAAAAAATCTGTCCACATGAGAACGCAAAACTACGCTATGATTGGCTGCCTGATTTCCACATGGGTCCCATCCATGGCACTGATGCACATTGCACTGACTGAGGGATGCCATGGGCTCAAGTGAAACCCTTCTACAAGTTCCTTTACTTTGGACTCACTGACAGGTAACTGTATACACAGGTGCAGGGCCGAAGTGGACTGTAATAGCTTCACACACTTGCTTTACTATTTTGTATTATTGCATTCTGGCGCCTTTGTTCTGCAATACAATGAAATAACTGAACATCTGTAGGATATACATGTGTTAAGCGCTGTTAGTAGAGTCCACCGCATAGACTCGACTCCCGTAAATCAAAAAGGAGATAACATGGAAAATCTGACATCAAACAAAGAAGAGAACGGTGCGCACTTCCGCATTCCCTCGGCGTTTGCGTGTGGACGAACAGTCCCGGCATTTCTAGCAATGTTGTCTGTGAAGTTCAATTGGTCATCAATCATAACTCCAAGCTTCCTGGCTGTCCTAGAAGTTATGGTTGATGAACCTATAGCAGAATGGAAAAGTTGTGATGAGGCGTTGGGTTGGGTCAAGACCACAAGAATGTCTGTCTCCGCAAGGTTTATTTGGTCTGTAGTTTTCTAAGAGTTTTGAGTTTAGATTGGGTTTTTTAAGCAGTGGGCTACTCGAGCCTGCTTATGTAGGAAAGGTACCAGTGAGAAGAGCGGAGTTCATCATACAAGTGAGTGTGGGTAAAATTGAAGAAGAAATTACTGTGTATAGGATAAAGCAGGTAGTATGGCGATTAGAAAGAATTAGCTTGGAGACTTCCAAGCGTGTCAAGGCCGGATAACAGAAAAGGGGCAAAGTGGCGGTAACTGGGTGAAAGTGACACGATGACTAACAGACAGCGGATAAATGGTTATCCACCTGTCAAAGTAACCACGCCCTTAATTATGCAGAACTTTAAGGCTTTATATAATGTAAACAAATGAGTTATAAAAAAATTCACCCCTCCGTTAATGAAGGGTAAAAATAGCTGTATAGACCAAAACCATAATTTATACCAGGCTGCAAACATGTTTTTTTCTGGTGTAAAGTAGGGAATTTTAACATGGGGCTCAATGAGATTCTGCTCCCTTCTGGAGCCTGTCTGTAGTGGCCAGTCGAGGAATTGCAGTTTAAGTCACTTCCGTATTGACTTCAACAGAAACTGGGGCAGGTTGCCACTTGGTGATTACTCAGTTCGAAAGTAACAAAAAGCAACTGCATCAGGAAGTGCCGTCACAAAGGTGTGGTGTAACTGTGCTATGTGTATCGGGTGAAAGCTAGGTGAGAACAATCTTTTATAACAGAATAATTAGTAGCTTTTTTAAGATAAAACTCTAATTTCATTATGAATCTGTGGAAGATATATTGTAATTAATTATATCAGATGTATAGGCCTGCTTATACTGAGTACATACATGTATTTGCTGTTGAGTACAGGCGAAGTGGGACTCTTAGATTTAAACTAATTTAAACTAATCTTATGTTATGTGTATTTTAATTTGGACAAAAAAAAAACCCACTGAACTCATCATACAGGTCTTATTGATGTATCTATGATGTATCAATTTATATAATAATGATATATCAAAATGATATATCAATTTGTATAATATATATATATATATATATATATATATATATATATATATATATATATATATATATATATATATATATATATATATATATATATATATATATATATATATATATATATATATATATATATATATATATTTATACTTTTATAATGTCTCATCCATACTTTAATCTGTAATAGTATAATGCCTATGTTAATCTGGGAGCCTTTCTCAGCAAATATGCAATTTTTAAAGATCAATTTGATTACTTTTTAATTACATTGACAGCCCTAATATAGACTAAAACTATTTTTGATGGAATTACATATTATACTCTATAAAGTTGCTTTGTACTTTATCAAGATGAACAATGTTTGTTTTAAAAAGTTTCAGATCAGATATATTGTGTTTAACAAGAAGAGATATAGCTAAATGACACAATGTATGTTGGATTATTAATTAAATTAAATTGAGAATATTATTTGTGCATCAGGTGTTTAATGAGTAATTTTTTGTTTGAGGAATTTTTATTTTTTAATTGTGCCAGCTATGAAGATCAAACCAGCCTAGGCTGGTTTAAACCAGTTTTTTTTAGCAGGGTTTGGCGCCAATGAGGAACTCCATATATGGTCTGATCAGTTGGCAGGCGATTATATAATGAAAAGGATCCACATCATGAAGCACCTCTGTAAAAGTGTGTTGTGTTTGTGCTACATATCGAGGCAAAGCTGGTTAAGAACATTTTTTTGTTTTTACAGAGCTAAAACTGATTTTATTATAAATCCATGAAAGATGCATTATATACTCTTATAAGAGTCTCACATTGCCTGTACTCAACAGAAAATACATGTAAACCAGTATAAGAAGGCCTATACATCTGATATAATTATTTACAATCTAATGATTAATCTAATTTAAATTAATCTTATGTGTATCCCTACTGAAAAAAGAGAGTGTGCTTTCAGTACATAATAAAATTAATACAAATAAAATAATTAATAATAATAATTTAAAAAAACAACAACAACAAAAACATGGAAATCATTTGTCATTTTATCCTATTCTTTAGTATATTTATGTGCTTGGTCAGTGTCGCTGTGAGTTTTGGTTATTTTGCTGTTGTAGGCTGTAAGTACCTTTTGAAATAACTGAAATTATTTAGTGATATGACATGGAACTGTAATGCAGTCAGGACATGCCTGGACTACTTTAACTGTGCTTCCCTGGAAATAATTGCACACCTTGGAATGTTAAGGTCTACTTTCATCTAGTATAAAGGCATATGCTAATATATGAGCCTTTCTCTGCAAATATGTGATTATTAAATATTAATTAGATTACTTTTTAATTCCATTGAAAGCTCTAATGTATAGGCTAAAGCTCTTTTTCTATGGATATATTTTATGTATTAAAATAAAATGTATTAAAATATACATGTATTAAATATAAATGTATTAAAATGTATTAAAATATTTTATGTATTTTGTTTAATGAGAAGACATGGCTTATAAGTATGTTGTGTTTTCTGAGTAAGTTTGTGTTTCAGTTATGACGATCAAGGTAAACCAATTTTCTCAGTAGTGTCTGGCTCCATCAATATTAGAGATTTTCTAGATAAACTCAATATATGGTCTGATCAGTAGTCAGGTGATAACTCAATGCAAATGTAATGAAAAGCAACCACATCAGAAAGCACCTTTGAAAAGGTGTGGACTCCGTGTGGACCGTGTGGACTACACATAACACGGGTTGCAACTTTAAATACACAAATTTAAATTTGACATGTAAATTTAATATGTACAAACTTTAAATTCATTTATTTAATGTTTGCCAAGTTTGTAATTGCAGATGATGTTCTGAAACATTCTGATATCTTTCCACAGAAACAATAAACAACATCCTTCCCAAACTGCTGCCAAAATGGTATTTTTAACATTCCACGCTATTGCTCTGTATATTGCATATATCTTAGTGCCAATGATCTGTATTTTGATGTGATGTACATTAATGTTTTAGCTTTCAAACTTGATCAGTGATTTCTTTATCATTGGAGCTGATGTGTGGTTTAACTTAATTCAACAAAATAACTGGTGTAAATATTTCAGAGACACACCATCAAATGATAAATAATAATATCACTTAAATTGTAGTAATTCTATTTATATGGGGGGGGGGGGGTGTATTTGCAAATATGCTTTGTGATAGAATAGTTTCTTTTTGCTCATTCTGTTTTCTTTTTCATATGGTTTGTAATATCACACCTTATTGTCTTAATATCACACCATACTGATTCAATCCTGTGCAGGAATCACAGAGAAGCAGTAAATGGAGAGGGGCCATGGAATGCAAGACCACTGAAAAAATAACACCATCCTCAATGCTGGGTATACCACAAAAACATTCACATTCTCAGCATTGGATTTATTACATAAATAAATAATGTTTTTTTTTTAATACAAAGGCTTAGTACAAAGCCTTTTTGTTAGACCAGTGGTTCTCAAACCTGTCCTGGAGTACCACCAGCCCTGCACATTATCTATCACACCTGATTGAACTCATGAGTTCATTAGTAGAGACTGCAAGGCCTAAAATGGGTGTGTCAGATATAGGGAGACATAAAAAATGTGCAGGGCTGGTGGTACTCCAGGAGAGGTTTGAGAACCACTGTGTTAGACACAATGGGTTTGATGAAGCAGATAAAGTAGAAATAAGGCACATTTGATATTTTTTATCAAATGTGCAGTATTTCTACTTTATCTGCTTCATCAAAAGTGAGTGCACTTACAAATTAAGTGTCTTCTGTATATTCAATTTGTATCCAGACATTGGACCGATATCATAGAGGAAATGCATCACATATAGAGATTTCTGGTTTAGTCAAAAACAGTAGGACATCATCTGCGTACCATGCAATTTTAGGTTCGATCCCATCAATTGCAACCCCGTGGATAGTGTTTGATTGTCTAATACATTGTGCTAATGGCTCTTAGTATAAAGCAAACAGAAGAGGGGACCAGGCACAGCCCTTCCTCACCCCTCTTTCCAATATCATTGAGTCTGTCAAGTGACCGTTAATTATGATTCTTGATGTTGGATCATTGTAGGGAGCCCCAATATTTCTAATTATTTGGTCATCCATTTGGAATTTGTTTAATACTTTGAATAAAAAAAGCCAATTTACGGAATCAAAAGCTTTCTCAGCATCCAGACTAATTATGACCGCTTCTTTCTGGTGTTTTTGCGCATAGTTCATTATGTGTTAAGATCGTCTAATGTTGTCCTGAGATTGTCTATTATTAATAAACCCTGTTTGGGCTTTGTGAATTAAATTTGGGAGTATTCATTCCATTCTTTTGGACATAATTGAGGTGTATATTCGATAATCCACATTCAGAATTGAAATTGGTCTATATTATGCACTCGAGTCGATCTTTACCTTCTTTGGGTTATTAGAGATATAATGGCTTCTTTCCAACTTGGAGGGGTCTAAGCTTGTTTAAGTGCCCAAGTGAAGTTAATAAACGTAATTTCGGGAGGAGTACGCCCATCTAATCTTTCAATTAATACCAAGGTATAAAACCAGCAGCTTACCTCTTCCCCTTTTTAGTTCCTGAAGCATTCCTGAGTATTTTTAGGTGTATATGCATGAAAGTTTATATGTATGTGCGAGTGTTTATAGGTGTATATGCATGAAAGTTTATATGTATGTGCGAGTGTTTATAGGTGTATATGCATGAAAGTTTATATGTATATGCGAGTATTTATAGGTGTATATGCATGAAAGTTTATATGTATGTGCGAGTGTTTATAGGTGTATATGCATGAAAGTTTATATGTATATGCGAGTGTTTATAGGTGTATATGCATGGAAGTTTATATGTATGTGCGAGTGTTTATAGGTGTGTATGCATGGAAGTTTATATGTATGTGCGAGTATTTATAGGTGTATATGCATGAAAGTTTATATGTATGTGCGAGTGTTTATAGGTGTATATGCATGAAAGTTTATATGTATGTGCGAGTGTTTATAGGTGTATATGCATGAAAGTTTATATGTATATGCGAGTATTTATAGGTGTATATGCATGAAAGTTTATATGTATGTGCGAGTGTTTATAGGTGTATATGCATGAAAGTTTATATGTATATGCGAGTGTTTATAGGTGTATATGCATGGAAGTTTATATGTATGTGCGAGTGTTTATAGGTGTATATGCATGGAAGTTTATATGTATGTGCGAGTATTTATAGGTGTATATGCATGGAAGTTTATATGTATGTGCGAGTGTTTATAGGTGTATATGCATGAAAGTTTACATGTATGTGCGAGTATTTATAGGTGTATATGCATGGAAGTTTATATGTATGTGCGAGTATTTATAGGTGTATATGCATGGAAGTTTATATGTATATGCGAGTATTTAGGTCTATGCGTGCGTCAAGTTTATATGTATATGCAAGTTATTCACAAGTGTGTATGCATTCATTATTAACATTATATGTATTGGTATGGATTTCATATTAGTGTGCACGTGTATTTCATATATGTATTATGTATATGCGAGTAATGTATAGGTGTATATGCACGTGTGTTATGTATGTATTGATAAGCGAAGTTTGATTTAAATCCTACGTGGCGCCTCATAGAATATACAATGAAATCTAGGCTGTATACGGGTCAGTTAACAGCACACCAGTTTAAAACTTTTAATTAAGACATGGTGGAAAACGTGATTATCTTTCATTTCTAATGTGTATATTATAATGTATTGTCTTGAAAATTCTTTATTGTCAAATGTGTGTTGAATGTAAAGGAATTTATCTGTGCATTAAAGGGGGGGGTGAAATGCTGTTTCATGCATACTGATCTTTTTACACTGTTAAAGACTTGGAATCCCATACTAAACATAGACAAAGTTTCAAAAGTTAAGGTGGACGTTTGATGGGAGTATTTCTTTGTCAAAAATACTACTTCCGGTTAGTCATAAGTTTCGGCAAGTTTTTTGAGATCATGCGTCCCCTTTGACGTTAATGGGGGCGGAATTTCCTTGTATGGGCCTTACGGACAATTCTACCGGAAGCGCGTGAGAGAGAGAGAGGGAGAGAGCGAAAGCAACAGGCTACGCCCATCAAAGCGCTGGCTTGTAGGATGCTGGACAGGTGACAATTACACATAGCACATAACAATGTCACCAAAAAAGTGCGTTTTTGGTTGCCAGACCAAGACAGTCCTGCACAGATTCGCCAAAAACCCCGCGTAAAGGCAACAGTGGATGTAATTTGCTTTTCCGGATCAGCAACTGAGTTGCGCGAATGTTTATATCTGTTCGCTGCATTTCGGTGCCGACTGTTTCATAAACAAGGCCCAGCTTGACGCCGGCTTTTCCCAATCGCCTAATGCTGAATGATGGAGCAGTCCCAACGTTAGAAGGGTGAGTGAGACTGCTTCAAATGTCTGTGTTTTTTTTTAGTCCGCTTACTGTCTACACAAACCACGCGTAAACACACAAACACACGTGCACAACTGCACTTCCCACATGTACACCTTCAAAGACAAAAATACGACGATATAATTCAAGTATAAATATGTAAATAACACAAGCCGCTAAGCATATTATATAGTTAGTGTATAACTTGTAACTTACCACATACAGACGTCCTGCTCTAGTCGTTTTTGCTGCTGCTCCTGTTCAACTGCAGCCTCTGGGTCTGATTCCGGATCATAGATGTATGGCTGTATCTGATTAAAAGCCATATTTTTATTTTGAATAAAGTTTTTTTCCCGCTGTTAGGGATGACGCACTCGACTCAACACACAGCGCGCTGCTGCACACGTCATTATTTAGCTCCGCTCACACGACACGCCCCCACCCGCTCGGCTTTTTTCGGAAAGACTCGGAACAGCGCATCTTTCTTATATAATTATTAAAAAAATAAAGACTTTTCGGAGATATGCAGGATGCAATGCTACTCTATAGGTACTCAAGATTGACATGACACTGACTGAAACTGAGTGTTTCACCCCCCCTTTAATTAAACATGAATTAATGCATATTAGTGCACCCGTATTGTAAAGTGTTACCATTATTTTTAATAACAATTCCAAGTCTCGTGCGAGAACTCCGGTCTGACGCACGTTTGATCTCACGTTGTTTACTTGTCATATCGCACGTATGTTTGGTTGGTTGACAAGTGTTCTATAAGTGTTTTTGAGAATAGTGAGAAGTATTCTCAAAGACTCCAACCACCCAAATCATGGACTGTTTACTGACGTTATAGGAGTTTTCGCTGTGTCACCAGCAGACTCAGGAACAGTTTCTTTCCCTCAGCTGTCAGCCTACTGAACTCCAATATTAGACACTGAACATGCCCAGATGGATTTTTTTGTTTTGTTTTGTTTTTCTTTTTACACACTACCTTTAAAACCTTCGCCATTTGCACTTTTATGGCTCCAAACATATACATCATACATGTGTGTATGTATGTGCATATATGTGTATATGTGTGGATATATGGTATCTCAATGATTAAAGCACATTCAGTATTATATTGTACTTATTTATTTGCACTTTACATATATTTACAGTTATCAGAAGCTGGTCTCTGTTTTGCACTATGTAAAATGGTGTGTATGTAGGCCCTATTTATGTGTATACTGTATACTATTGTACAGTCATGCAGAATGAACCCCTCTGTCGCCAATCCATCGGTCAGTGTGAACACAGCAGTGACTGAATGCTACCCTAGATAGTCATGCAGTGTGAAAAGAGCAGTGACCTGACGAGTTTGAAAATCGTGCAGTTTCAACTAGGCTTAAGTGAACAAACACAGGATAGAGATAGAGATCACACACACACACACACACACACACACACACACACACACACACACACACACACACACACACACACACACACACACACACACACAATATATATATATAATGACAAACAGGTGGCAGTAATCAGAACATGAGTCCAGACAAGGGGTTATGGGAAATGTAGTCCATGAAGCAGTAAAGGAGAGCTCTCTTGTTGCTATCATAGGCACTCCAGTAGCCTAGAAATCTAGACGCACCCTAACGGCTGCAAATTTAATCTGCCCGCAAGTGTCGTCTAGCAACTCTCAATACCCTTCTGAGCTGTAATCGCCTAACTCTTGCTGGGCCAATCACATCGTGTATAGAGTTGGTGGGCGGGGCCATAATGACGACGGCCGAGTTGCGTTTGCGTGCTTCTAGTAAACACAGAAACTGGGGAATGGCAGTCTTTCGAATCGGCTTTGACCGCGACTCTTGAAGACTTGGAGTTAAGCTTTCCTCTGAGAAAAGAACAAAGAGCGGCACTGAAGTCATTCTTAAAAAGGGAAGATGTGTTCGGGGTTTAGCCGACCGGATACGGCGAATGTTTAATCTATCAACGAGCTCTGCTTCACCTTCGTTGCTCTGGTTGGTTGTAGCGCTATCCTATCGTGTGCAGAGGGAGTTTGAAAGACAACCGTTTATTCCGCCCCTCGGATTGAGTCCTGGCAATGGTGAGTTTCCAGACCAAACATCTTGATGTGGGTCTGGCTTGTCAGGCTAGCACTCCAGCTGACAGGCATGACAATATTATTTCCTTCATGCTCAAGTACAAATGGTACTTAAAGGGTTAGTTCACCCAAAAATGAAATGTATGTAATTAATGACTCACCCTAATGTCGTTTCACACCCATAAGACCTCCGTTCATCTTCAGAACACGGTTTAAGATATTTTATATATGTTAAACATATATCAGATGATATGTTAATGAGGATATCTAATATCTAAATATAATTCATTAAATCACTGAATTATGATAATCATATTATCTTTATACTTTGAGCAAAAAAAGAGCTTCAGCACTCAGAACTTACATTCATAAAAAAAAAACATTGCAACGTCATATACAACACAATCAAACACAATCAAAAAGTAATGGATTTTTATTTTATTTTTATAAACCCCTACATAACAATTATGACAACTTCAAGCTTCAATAATAAAATGTGAACAGATTCAGGATTTTTCGCAGATACACATTGGTTCACAATCAGACAGAATTCACACAGAATCCAGTATTTAACAAAGGACCACCAATTGGCCCAATGACAGAATCCAACATGTTGGGTGAAGGCATTCAGTGTGTATGTCTTTTAATTTCATTTCTGCAAAGTGCCATTAATGTTTTATAATACATTTAGTTTCAATTAAACTCTAGTTTCATATTTGAAAATGACTAAAATTTAGATTATTATTTTTTTTGATATTTGATTATTCTAGTATTCCCTTACTCTTCAATTATTCACTTATAATCATCAGATTCTAAAGATACAGGGTTAACTATTACATTTACGTCTTACATAACATACTTGCTCATAACAAAGTTTTGTTTTTTTATTTGTCACTGAAAAGGAGTAAGGGGAAATGCTTCAGCTAGCTTGAAGCCAGTGGGGCTGTCAGTAAGAACAGGTCCAGTCTAGTCAACTGAGGTATAGAAATCTTTTATTGCACACCCAGGCAGGTATTGTTTGTTACAAGGGAACAGAGAAATACAGAGTTTGAGTTGCCAATAAACAAAGCCAAATTAGGAACAAGGTATACTAATAAAACAATTCTAATACACAGGCCATCTACTCAAACCATAAGCTCATCAAATACACAACAAAGGTGGTCCTTTGTTATATTTTAACATTCACATAGATAATATTGAATCCAGTACAACAAAAGAGCTCATGACTGTTCTTAACACTTTTGATTTGACACAGCATGTAAATGGACCCACACACAATCGTGGACACACCCTAGATTTACTTATCAGTAAGGGTCTAAACATTTCATCGATTGTTATTAAAGATGTGGCACTGTCTGATCATTTCTGTATTTTCTTTGACATATCAATCACTCCTGCCATTGAAGCTAGATCTGTCTCTGTCAAAAAGAGATGCTTAAATGAGAACACTAATGTGCTGTTTATGAAGGCTTTATCTCTAAAACCAAGCATATCTGCAGACTCTGTTGATTTTCTCCTTGACTCCTTTAACTCAAAAGTTAAGAGTGTAATGGATGATATTGCCCCTCTGAAAGTCAGGAAAAAGAGTGGCAAACAAAAGGCACCATGGAGAAACTCAACAGCAGTTCAAATAATGAAAAGACAATGCAGAAAATCTGAACGCATGTGGCGGAAGACAAAACTTGTAGTCCATTATAACATCTATAAAGACAGCCTTCATGCTTTCAATGTTGAACTAGGCAAAGCTAGACAGACCTTCTTCTCAAATATTATAAACAAACACATAAACAACACGCGCACTCTTTTTGCTACTGTAGACAGACTAACAAACCCCCCGAGTCACATTCCCAGAGAAATGCTCTCAGACAGCAAATGCAGTGAGCTTGCTTCCTTCTTCTCAGAGAAAATAAAAAATATCAGAAAGGCGATCAGCACATCCTCTAGTTGCTCTGGGGTCAGTCAGATCAGACCAAACCCTCGGAAAATTACTATGTCTGATTTCGAAACAATTGACGGTAAAATTTTAGAAGACACAGTACAGCATCTTAAAACATCAACCTGCACCCTTGACGCACTCCCCACTTCTTTTTTCAAAAGTGTGTTTAACTGTTTGGAAGCAGATCTCCTAGAAGTGGTGAACTCCTCACTTCTCTACGGGACTTTTCCAACCGCCCTTAAAACTGCAATAGTTAAGCCTCTTCTGAAAAAGAGAAATCTAGATAACTCCATACTGAGCAACTACAGACCAATCTCAAATCTCCCCTTCATAGGCAAAATCATCGAAAAAGTTGTTTTCAATCAACTAAACAAATTCTTAAACTCAAACGGATTCTTTGACAATTTTCAATCTGGTTTCCGACCGCATCACAGCACAGAGACAGCGCTCATAAAGATTATAAATGATATTCGCTTAAATACTGATACAGGCAAAACATCAATTCTGGTTCTACTGGACCTCAGTGCGGCATTCGACACTGTTGACCACACCATACTTCTAGACAGGCTGGAAAACTGGGTCGGGCTTTCTGGGATGGTCCTCAGATGGTTCAGATCATATTTAGAAGGGAGAGGTTATTATGTGAGTATAGGAGACCATAAGTCTGAGTGGACGTCCATGACATGCGGAGTCCCACAAGGGTCAATTCTAGCACCTCTCCTGTTTAACCTGTATATGCTGCCACTGAGCCAAATAATGAAAAAGAACAATATTGCTTACCACAGCTATGCTGACGACACCCAGCTCTACTTAGCACTGTCACCTAATGACTACAGCCCCATTGACTCGCTGTGCAAATGCATTGATGAAGTTAACGACTGGATGTGCCAAAACTATCTTCAGTTAAACAAAGACAAAACTGAAATCATTACATTTGGAAACAAAGATGAAATTCTCAAGGTGAACGCGTATCTTGAGGCTAAAGGTCTGATAACAAAAAATCAAGTCAGGAATCTTGGTGTAATTTTGGAGTCAGACCTGAGTTTCAGTAGTCATGTCAAAGCAATAACTAAATCAGCATACTATCATCTGAAAAATATTGCAAGGATTAGATGTTTTGTCTCCAGGCAAGACTTAGAGAAACTCGTTCATGCTTTCATCACCAGTAGGGTGGACTATTGTAACGGCCTTCTCACTGGCCTTCCTAAAAAGACCATTAGACAGCTTCAGCTCATACAGAACGCTGCTGCCAGGATTCTGAGCAGAACCAGAAAATATGACCATATCACACCAGTCCTCAGGTCTTTACACTGGCTTCCAGTTACATTTAGAATCGATTTTAAAGTACTATTACTTGTTTATAAATCACTCAATGACCTAGGACCTCAATACATCGCAGATATGCTGATTAAATACAAACCCAACAGATCACTCAGATCAGCAGGATCAAATCAGTTAGAAATACCAAGAGTTCACTCAAAGCAAGGAGAGTCTGCCTTTAGCTATTATGCCAGCCGTAGTTGGAACCATCTTCCTGAACAGATCAGATGTGCTCCAACAGTAGCCACATTCAAATCCAGACTCAAAACACATCTGTTTAGCTGTGCATTTACTGAATGAGCACTGTGCCACTGTACGTTCGACTGATTGCACCTTATCTATGCATCATTTTTTAAATAATTTTTTATAACTGTTTTAGTTTACCTGTTCTTTTCTTTGGTTATCATCATTTTATTACTTTTAATTCTCTTTACATTGTATTCTTTTTCTTATGCATTTTTTAGCCCTATTTTAATTCCTTTCTATGTAAAGCACTTTGAATTGCCATTGTGTATGAAATGTGCTATATAAATAAACTTGCCTTGCCTTGCCTTGCCTTGCCTTGCCTACACATTTAAATAAGTAAAGCACATTCCTAAACAGGAAATTGGAAGTATGACTATAAACACATTTAGACAAACTTAAGTCAAACAGGATAATCTTTACATAGCAAAACAAAGGCACTTAGATGGTAAATTACACACACACACACAGGAGAAACCAGAAAGAAAGGAGAAAACTTATAGTCCTCTGCACAGTACAGCCACATCAAACAGAAACACAGAATGCACTGCAGGCATAAGTGCAGCTATAATAACTCCTGTGGGGGAGTCCTGATTGGCTTAGTTTGAGTGGGTGGAGCTTGGGGCTAACAGGGAAATGAAAAGGCTGAGAGGGGTGTGGCTCTTGCTTTGAGGTTGCAAAGGGACATTTCCCAACAGTCATGTTCAAATTGCTAAGTTAGGAATAGACAGTAATCAAACATTATGCCCCATGCAACATTCATTTGTGGGCCTTCAGTTTGACCTATCCAGGATACTGTTTGCAGAGACACCAGACTAAACTTTACAGTTTTTTCCAACTTCTTACACACAAAATCCTTACTTGTCACATAATTTCTGAAACCAGACACTCAAAAACCAGATCCACCCAACAAATCTGCAAAACCATACACTATTTCTCGGCCTCTGACTTTTTTCAAAACACAACACACAATTCCCAATGTAACACAAAAATCTAAGAGGAAGTTTCTTGATTTTCTTTTCCAAGCACAATCAAAAAGCTGCACTAATTCATCAGTGCCTAACACAAACTCCTCACGTGTGAAAAACATTCATTGCTTTACTTCCAGTTTTTCTCAATTGTTTACACACAAATTCTTGTACTTGAGGCACAATGACCACAACATGTAACTCATTCACCAACCCCCTGAACCAATTCTACTAAACTACAAGCACAATTCCTTATAGTAAACTTGTAGTAAACTTTACACTTAAATTGCAGTTCTGAAACCCACTTTTTTTCAAAACACTACACACAATTCTCTGCATTTGGCACAATTTTCATGCAGAAAATCTCTTTTTTTCACAAGCAAGACACTGACATTCAAATATGCATTTTTTATTGTAACTGTATACATTATTCTGTTGTTTTGTATGTAGACGACTGTATGTGCAACTTTGTGTTGGTTGGGATGTACACTGTGTACATTGTTTTTGTGGGGAAAATAAAATATATTTGTTACTGTGAATTTGTGTGTTCTGAGTATAAAAACAATATTCTCAAATATTTTACAAATCACTTATGTATGTACTGTCTGTAGTAAGTGTAACACTGAACCAAAAAAAGGCCTAAGTCATTATGATGAATAGAGAATAGTGTTTTACATTCATCATAGTGTTTTACATTGAGCACATCAGTGTTCAACTGGTTCTTATAAATGTCTTATGATGGTTTGTGTGTGTCATTTGAAAACAAAATCCCATTTTGAGAAGAAATAACATTGTTTTGAATGTAAAGTTTCATTTTGCAGGAGAATTGAGGGGTTTTGCCAATTGTGTGTGTGTGTGTGTGTGTGTGTGTGTGTGTGTGTGTGTGTGTGTGTGTGTGTGCGTGTGCGTGTGCGTGTGCGTGTGCGTGTGCGCGTGCGCGTGTGCGTGTGCGTGTGCGTGTGTGTGTGTGTGGTAAGAATAGGGCTAAGCAAAGCAGAGTAGTCATTTCTAATCATTCTCATTTTTGAGCTACTATGATGATGAACATGTTTTCATTCATCAAAAGACAATGACAGAAAAATATGAAATTTGTTGAGAATAATAATGTACTTCTCCCTGAGAACTATGTTTTGAACAATGTGTTTTCAATTTTTTTTGGTGGTTTACTGATTGCTTGATAGTGTTTATCATTTTGATCATTTTGTTTATGATTTGAGAGCAGTCTCTCAACTGTGCATGCAAATGATGTCCCCAAAAACTACTGCGCATGCGTATGTGACGTCATCAAATTGTGAATGAAACCACCGCACATGTGCGTCCAGTGTTGGATCTGCTCCAGTACGTCATCGTGCTACAGGCAGCAGCGAGGACCTCTTGCTATTTTTACCAACTTGTTCTCATGCATATATATATCACAAATTGTATTTATCGTGCGATTTATATGGCAAAATTAGTTTTTATCTGCATATGATACGCATTACTAGTGGGACTAGTGGGGACTAGTGCTTACACATAACATGCTTGGTTTAGTGGTGTAGAATGTGAAAACATGCATATAACACGCATATATTGTATTTATTGTGTGATTAGGCACATGCATATGATTTGCATTGTCACCCCATTGGGTAGGTTTAGTATGGAGTAGCCTACTTGTACATAACACGATATAAAGTCCGTAACATATGCACATAAAACATTTTGGCATATAAATCGCACAATAAATACAAATCGTTAGGCTGATTTTTACAGTACTATACTCTGCATCTCGCAAACTTGTCCTTTGTGTCTGTGATACTGTAATACTTGTTCGTTGTTGATATGAACTTGCAACCGGTCAAAATCTATTGAGCAGTCAGTACTATTAAAAAATGGAAAGCAAAATGTTCAGGGCAATTTGATTTGTTAATTGTACAGTATACAGCCTACAGCCAGAATGCACTGTACTTATACTGGTTGTGTCTCATCATTTGAAACAGTTAAATCAGTTTTGAGTGGTTGTGTTCAATCTATGACATTGTGTTCTCCATTTGTATTTGATTGGTCCAGGTATCGTTCGTTCATTTGTTTTTTTCTTTCACAAATTAAAATGAAAAAAAAAAAAAAAACGAGAAAACAACTCCTTTTTTTGTTTTTTTGTTTAAAAAAACAACAACAAACAAAACTAAATTATGACTTGATTTTTTCCCATTCTTGATTCTTGCACAGAAATCGTCTGGCAGGAAATGCATTTGTGTTTTTCAAAATAAGAGTTTTACCAAAACTGTATTTGTTTGCCTGTAAAATTAATAGACTATGCTATTTGTCACCCAATTATTTGGTTTCTTTAACGGAAAAAAAAATCTATTGAAATAGCCTAAATGTAAAACATGTTCACTGAGCAATGCCATCATACAAATGCAAATAAATTTGTTTAAGATGTTTTTATTAACTTAACTTTTTTTGTTATATTAATATAATATAATATAATATAATATAATATAATATAATATAATATAATATAATATAATATAATATAATATAATATAAAATAATTAATATAATATTGCTGTAATGCTTCAGATTATGTTTGCACTACAAACATTATGATGGAGTGGCACAATTTACACAAAAATAATTAATATGCTTTTAGGTTCCTAGAACAAGTATGTAACATGCTTTTAGACTCAGTTTGGTGGTAGGCCGCTAATATTATATCGTCATAATAATACAATATAATGCATGTGATCACTCATTTGAGAGAAGATCCAAACTCTAATAATAAAGCCAAGAGGCCAAGAGAAAACTGTATTTTTAAAATCATCGTCATAGCTATTTGTCCTCTAATAGCCAGACACGATGTATGGCTATTATGACCAAATAAAAGGAGTCGGTATCAATAAAATACATCACTGGCTGTTTAGACATGGCATGTGGATTTACACAACAAATTATAATTGCATAAATTATGTTAAGAGATGAATGTTTAAAATGTAATCTACTAGGACGTCTACTTTTTAACTATGAAACTAACACCGCCAGTAGGTGGCAGCTTACTTCCTACTAAATCTCTATCTTAAAGGGTTAGTTCACCCAAAAATGAAATTGATGTCATTAATGACTCATCCTAATGTCGTTCAGTAAGACCTCCGTTCATCATCGGAACACAGTTTAAGATATTTTATATTTTAGTCCCAGAGCATAATGCAGTCAATGCCCACGTCTCACACAGTTTCCCAAACAACCTATTTTCAGGTCAAAATGAAGCTCTACACTCAAAACCATTTACTCTTGCTGAAAAACCAAACTTTGCCCTCAGACAGGACACACAAGCCCTCAAAATCACACATGCTACAACATAGTCTAACACACTGGTGCAATAAATTCAAAACAACATTTCCAAAACTGGTAAGTTATGTTACTTGTGGTTCCCCTCCACACAAACCTTTTCACATGATGAACAAAAGACACAACCAATGGATACATTGGCACATTTTTATTCATTCATGTACTACACAGTACAACAACAACAAAAAACGATTATTCCGCCTCAGCCTCCCGTCTTTGGTCTGGGTCAGGCCAGAGAATCTCATCCACATCACAGGCTATATTAGCCCTAGCCAGGCAGCGGGGGTAAAATCCTCTTGCATGCCTGATCCACCCCTGGCACGCATCTACTGACACATCTTGGCAGGCTTCTTCCATGGCCTGGACGAGGTGAACACGCATATAAGTTTCTCGATCATACACTTTCCATCGCCATGGCGAAAAAAACTCCTCTATTGGGTTTAGAAAGGGAGAGTATGCAGGCAGAAAGATGTTTGAAAATCTCAGGTTATTGGTAAACCAGTCTCGAACCAGAGCAGCGTGATGGAAGCTGACGTTATCCCAAACAACAATGTAGTGAGGATCCTCTGGTTGTGCTGGTTCCCTGTGGTCTAACTGGAACATATGCTCTCTTAGACCGTCAAGGAAAGCAAGGAGGAGCATAGTGTTATAGGGTCCTAAAATGGCATGACGGTGGAGTACCCCTCGTTGGCTGATGGCTGCGCACATTGTGACATTCCCTCCGCGCTGACCAGGGACATTTACAATAGCCCGATGGCCAATTATGTTCCTCCCCCTTCTCCTTCTTTTGGTCAAGTTGAAACCAGCCTCATCTACAAAGATAATTTCATGGGGAACAGGCCAGCCTTCAATCTCAAAGATTCTCTGCAAAACACATGAAACACTATGTAAATCACTATGCTGAAGCACAGTTCAAGAGGGCACAAATGGCAGCATAAACTGCTATACTCTGATGGTACAATACTCCATGCGATATCAAAATTCATACCTGAACATATTCCACTCGTTAGTCTTTCACTCTGTCAGAGTTTCGTTCAAAAGGGACGCTGTATACCTGTTTCATTCAGGACTGGTGCTTTCGGAAGATGAGGTCAATTGTGGAGAGGCTGATGGCATTTATACCTCGAAAATGATTATTATCCTCAATCACTCTCCTCTGAATCTCTCGCAGGCGGATTACATTACTGGCAATGACCATGTTTACAAGCTCCCTCTCTTGCTCCTCCGACAAAAGCCTTAGGCTGCCTCCACCAGGTGGTCATCTGTGTGTCCTAAAAAAATAGAAGCACTACTGTAATCATTACTGTAACTCTCACACATCTTTTTTACAGGAAAAAATGGAAACCTACTGTAACTATCTGTACGCAAGTCTATTTGATGCATTTCTTTATTACAGTAGTACATATTACATAGTGCAACAGTAGATGTGATGTCAAAGTAAAGAGTACAGCACACGCTACTGTACAGAGCAGTCTTACTGTAAGTACACCTACCTGTTTTCCTCCCTGAAAGTTCTGATGAGGTGACGGTGAAGCGACTCAAATTAGGCTGTACTCGTTGCCCAGCCTCCCTCATAGTCATGCCATGGACAAGGACATGATAAACTAAAGTGGCTCTAATTTCATCCGACACTGCTTGTCTCCTTCCTCCTCCTGCTCCTGCTCCTCCACCTCGTCTACCTTGTCCTTCACCATGTCCTCCTCTTCCTCTTCTTACTCCTCTCCCTCCTCCTTCACCACGTCCTCTTCCTCTCCCTCCTCCTTCACTATGTCCTCTTCCTCCTCCTTCACCACGTCCTCTTCCTCTCCCTCCTCCTTCACTACGTCCTCTCCCTCCTCCTTCACCACGTCCTCTTCCTCTCCCTCCTCCTTCACCACGTCCTCTTCCTCTCCCTCCTCCTTCACCACGTCCTCTTCCTCTCCCTCCTCCTTCACCACGTCCTCTTCCTCTCAATCCTCCTTCACCACATCCTCTTCCTCTCCCTCCTCCTTCACCACGTCCTCTTCCTCTCCCTCCTCCTTCACCACGTCCTCTTCCTCTCAATCCTCCTTCACCACATCCTCTTCCTCTCCCTCCTCCTTCACCACGTCCTCTTCCTCTCCCTCCTCCTTCACTACGTCCTCTTCCTCCTCCTTCACCACGTCCTCTTCCTCTCCCTCCTCCTTCACCACGTCCTCTTCCTCTCCCTCCTTCTTCACCACGTCCTCTTCCTCTTCCTCCTCCTTCACCACATCCTCTTCCTCTCCCTCCTCCTTCACTACGTCCTCTCCCTCCTCCTTCACCACGTCCTCTTCCTCTCCCTCCTCCTTCATCACGTCCACTTCCTCCTCCTTCACCACGTCCTCTTCCTCTCCCTCCTCCTTCACCACGTCCTCTTCCTCTGCCTCCTCCTTCACCACGTCCTCTTCCTCTCCCTCCTCCTTCACCACGTCCTCTTCCTCTCCCTCCTCCTTCACCACATCCTCTTCCTCTCCCTCCTCCTTCACCACGTCCTCTTCCTCTCCCTCCTCCTTCACCACGTCCTCTTCCTCTCCCTCCTCCTTCACCACGTCCTCTTCCTCTCCCTCCTCCTTCACCACGTCCTCTTCCTCTCCCTCCTCCTTCACCACGTCCTCTTCCTCTCCCTCCTCCTTCACCACGTCCTCTCCCTCCTCCTTCACCATGTCCTCTTCCTCTCCCTCCTCCTTCACCACGTCCTCTTCCTCTTCCTCCTCCTTCACCACGTCCTCTTCCTCTCCCTCCTCCTTCACCACGTCCTCTCCCTCCTCCTTCACCATGTCCTCTTCCTCTCCCTCCTCCTTCACCACGTCCTCTTCCTCTTCCTCCTCCTTCACCACGTCCTCTTCCTCTCCCTCCTCCTTCACCACGTCCTCTTCCTCTCCCTCCTCCTTCACCATGTCCTCTTCCTCTCCCTCCTTCTTCACCACGTCCTCTTCCTCTCCCTCCTCCATCATCACGTCCTCTTCCTCTCCCTCCTCCTTCACCACGTCCTCTTCCTCCTCCTTCACCACGTCCTCTTCCTCTCCCTCCTCCTTCATCGCGTCCTCTTCCTCCTCCTTCACCATGTCCTCTTCCTCTCCCTCCTCCTTCACCACGTCCTCTTCCTCTCCCTCCTTCTTCACCACGTCCTCTTCCTCTCCCTCCTCCTTCACCACGTCCTCTTCCTCTCCCTCCTGCTTCACCACGTCCTCTTCCTCCTCCTTCACCATGTCCTCTTCCTCCTCCTTCACCACGTCCTCTTCCTCTCCCTCCTGCTTCACCACGTCCTCTTCCTCCTCCTTCACCATGTCCTCTTCCTCCTCCTTCACCATGTCCTCTTCCTCTCCCTCCTCCTTCACCACGTCCTCTTCCTCTCCCTCCTTCTTCACCACGTCCTCTTCCTCTCCCTCCTCCTTCACCACGTCCTCTTCCTCTCCCTCCTGCTTCACCACGTCCTCTTCCTCCTCCTTCACCACGTCCTCTTCCTCTCCCTCCTCAACCTCTTCCTTCATTTCTTTGTCAATTCTCAAATGAACTGACTCTGGCACTTTTATGTATCTTGAAAGTTCTGATTGATGTGTGTTAAATCTCTTAGGGTTTTCACCTGGGTAATTGTGTGCTAATTGAGCTGAAACTATGCTGACTTGAGTGAACAATACTGAATGCTAGTGCTTTCTAAATGACCATATGGTCTAGGCAATAAAAAATTAAGGAATTTGTGTGTAGAGTTTGCAGTGACAGTTCAACAAATCTGACTCATGTGTCAAAACAGGGAACAGTGTTTATTGTTTAGTGAAATGGGTGTGTTTTTGATAAATGGCGTTATGGTTCTGAAATTTTTAGTTCAAAAGCCTGGTTATAGTTATAGTAGGTGTTTAAGCAATCGAGAAAAACTGTAAAATTTTACCGTGTATTTGTGTGTTCTGAGTATAAAAACAATATTCTCAAATATTTTACAAATCACTTTTGTATGTACTGTCTGTAGTAAGTGTAACACTGAACCAAAAAAAGGCCTAAGTCATTATGATGAATAGAGAATAAGTGTTTTACATTCATCATAGTGTTTTACATTGAGCACATCAGTGTTCAACTGGTTCTTATAAATGTCTTATGATGGTTTGTGTGTGTCATTTGAAAACAAAATCCCATTTTGAGAAGAAATAACATTGTTTTGAATGTAAAGTTTTATTTTGCAGGAGAATTGAGGGGTTTTGCCCATTGTTTTTTTTTTTTTTTTTTTTTTTTGGATTTGTGTGTAGAGTTCTGAGAATATGAGGCATGCTTTCAGAAAATGTGTGTAAACTATTGAGAAAAACTGTATCATAATTTATGCAATTATAATTTGTTGTGTAAATCCACATGCCATGTCTAAACAGCCAGTGATGAATTTTATTGATACCGACTCCTTTTATTTGGTCATAATAGCCATACATCGTGTCTGGCTATTAGAGGACAAATAGCTATGACCATGATTTTAAAAATACAGTTTTCTCTTGGCCTCTTGGCTTTATTATTAGAGTTTGGATCTTCTCTTTGGATGACCACATGCATTATATTGTATTATTATGACGATATAATATTAGCGGCCTACCACCAAACTGAGTCTAAAAGAATGTTACATACTTGTTCTAGGAACATAAAACCATATTAATTATTTTTGTGTAAATTGTGCCTCTCCATCATAATGTTTGTGGGGCAAACATAATCTGAAGCATTAATGTTTTTCATTTGTGAAAGCAAAAACAAATGAACGAACGATACCCGGACCTTGATTGTTGCCACTTGTGTTAACCTGTATGGATGAGGTGTGCATTAGAGTGCAGAATGTGTCTTGACAATGTTTAGAGTTTGGCTGAAAAGTCTAAGTAAGATCTGAAAATTGTGTTTTACAATGTGAAATGTTTTAAGGTATTGTCAACAGACTGCACAATTAGCTAAATGAGTTCAGGCAACTGAGAACTTCGTTCAGCCAATGGTTTCAGTGTTTTCATCGTGCTACAGGCTGCAGCGAGGGTTGTCTCAATATTTGTGGTTGTCTGGCTGCTTTGTGTTTGTGAGACACATTTGTTGTGAAACAAAAATTTAAAAAATGATTGTTCGAACATAATTTCGGTGTATAAACATTTACAATGACAATAAAGATCTAATCTAAAAGTCAAGAGAAGATATCATCAAATTATGTTTATTAATTGATGATGACAATAACATCATCATGTATTGATCTCATGTGGATTATAATGCTCTGGTTGTGGAAGCGAAGTATTACTAATAATAGCCATGAAATCCTTCACTGTTGTTGTAATTGAACTTTTGTTTCTTTTCTTTTTTTTATGTGCACAAAATGTTTAAATCTACGTCATCAGTTAGACACACAGACACAGACATCAAGAATCTGTTTATGAGATCCACGTATCTCTACAATACTGACAATCAATTTTTTAAAAATGTGATACCCGATCAACTCTGAACATAAAACAAGCTACAAAAACATCAGTACAAAACACCAAAGTAAAAGCAAATAGTAAGAATCAAAGAAAATTAGTCACAATTCAGATGCATCATTTATTCATGCCACAATGCATGCTGGGACCCACAGGGAAGTTTTGATTGGTAGTACCCAGCATGGTGTACTGAACTTCTGGTGTACCTAGTTTGGTGAACTTAATTTAAGTACAGTGAACGTGAGCACCAAGTTAAGTGAACTTAAATATAAGTATAATATAATATAAATATAAGTTTTGGGAGACTCTGTTACTCAATTGAATTTAGGGAACAAGTTTATTCAAATCAGTTGAGTTATATCAACTTATTAGGGTTTTCAGTGTGGAACCACCTTTAAAACTGCAAACCAATAAAAAGTCTGGAACAAAACTGCATTGTGTACATTTTTAAGGTAAAAGGGTGTTTGTCTTTGGAATAAATTGTCTCTCTGAACTTCAACAGACGGTACACCACGAAATAAAACAAAATGGTCCAAAGACAAGTCTACACACAGGAAAAAGGTTGGCACAGAGTAAGTATGGTTTGGACCATGTACATTTATTGCCAAGTATGCTTACACACTCATGGAATTTGTGGTGATAGAAGAATCTTAAAACAATAAAATAAAAAATAATAATATACATACATTTGATGTTTTTTAATGGTATTTAATTTATGTTATTAATTGTTTAAATTCTACATCTTATGTTGTTTAATTCATGTTATTTTATATTATTTGAGTCATGTGTGTTACCTTGATGCATTTTTATATGATTATTTGTGAATACCTGTATTATAAAAGTGGTTATGATAAAAGTTGTAAGATTTTAGTATTTTAAAAAGTTGGTAGCCTAGTAGCATATCAGTTAAAGAAATGAAACTATTTATAGTCCCGGCACAATCACTATATTTCTAGTAAATAATTAGTAAATAATGGGAATCCATGAAAAAAGAAAAATTGATGCTGAACATTTATTTTAAAACGATGTTTGCAGTTCATTGTTAATGTCCTTTTTAAAAAGCTTTAGATCCTCTTCAAAACAGGATACATATTCCAAGTATTTTGGTAACCATCTATCAGAGAACCATTGCCCTCTACAAAATAATTTATAAAATAAAATAAAATAAAAAAGGAACATTTTGTGAAAATTGTTGAGATTAACATCTCTACTTGAGATGTATCATGACTATATGATACATCACTGTATCATAACAGCTATCATAACTATAAGCACAGTGCCAGATTGTAAATGAAAGTGATTATTATGGGAAAATGATTATGGAAAGAGTCTTTATTAACCATGAATATTTTGTCAGCATCAACAAAGCTCAGAAGACCTCTTCTGAACATGCAGTCCCAGCTGAACATTTCTCAGTCGAAAGCTTAAACGTAAGTTGATGTTCTTTCTTTCTATTTCTTTCTTTCTTTCTTTCTTTCTTTCTTTCTTTCTTTCTTTCTTTCTTTCTTTCTTTCTTTCTTTCTTTCTTTCTTTCTTTCTTTCTTTCTTTCTTTGAATTTTAGGACACAAGTCAATCCTTTTTATTAAACCTTATTGGTGTAATTGTAGTATGATAATGATAACAAAGAGAAAGATGTCTATGACATCAAGTTTGAGGAAATGGTATACCTCTAATGTCATGACAATTATAATGTTTAGCAATACTCTTGTGTGCAATTCAAATTTTCAGTGCTGGGATTCAGAAGAAGGGTGTTTACCTGAGACCAACCTCGATGATGAGCAAGGTCATGAAAAAGGTCCATATTTATTTGAAGTATTTACCAAATGTTTTAGGGCATGAGGATCCAATCATTATTTTCATCCAAATTAGGATGAATGATTGCTAACTGACAAAAAAGCTATTATTTTACTTTCATGTAAACCTATATGACACAAAGGGGATTTTGAAATTCTTGTTCTTGCCTTAAAATAGATGTTCACCAGACCACTGTGCTCACTGGAAAAGAGGAGTCATATTTGTCATCTCTACAAACGTTTAAGTCAAAGTAGGTTCCTCCCTCAGTTTGTTAATTCAGTCATCAGTTACATCTTATTATGTTTACATTAAAGTATAATTTTGTTCTTGAGGGTTTGGACTTAAGCAACCGACTTAAGTCACAATAAATATGTTATTGTACCTCAGATTAGTTAACTGTACTGCATTTGCCACAAGTTGGTTCATTTAAAATGTTTGTAGGACTATGTTTGATATGTAACCGATACAAATGATGTTGTAAACTATGAGATTCGCTGTTGTCAATCTCAACTTTTTTGTTATTTATCAGGAGACCTTTACTTAACTACACACCTGATGATGGAACTATTGAGGGAACTGGAAAAAGGATAAGGAAAAGGTAAATCAAAAGACAATTATTTCTCAACACTTTTATTTGCAATCAACACTTTTCGTTGCCTGCAAAAATGGTAACACTTGTCAAAATGAAAGTCCTTTAAAATTCCACGATCTGATACCTATATCTCTTAATAGATATAGACTCTTATATTTAGAAAAAAAAATCTTGAAAAACTAAGTTAATTATCACTGAATATATATAGTCATTGTCTGTCAAAATTATTGTTCGATTTTACGTGGCTACACAACCTAACTAGAGTTTGTTTACTTTTTAGTGACAACAAAGAGCCTGGGATTGGTTCATGTTGCGAGGAAAGAGGGAACAATGTAAGTTAGATCTTTTGTACAATTATCATTTTAAATATATGAATAGTATTGACCTTACAGCTCATGTTTTGGTTTTGAATTTTCTAGCAGTCTGATCACGAGGGGAAAGAAAACACGCCACAAGTCTTTCTGTCATTCAAGCAAGAGCTTATGATCAAGAAGAAGTTTTTGTACGATAGATCAGATGATCAAAACTCCCAGGCAAAATTACCTTGCCTATATACATTTTATGTGTATACGTCCTGGGAAGAAAGTGCTGTTCAAAAAATTGAAGACATTGCTAATGGGCATATTGAAGACTTGGACTTAAACAGTAACAACGTTGAACCTTACAGAATAACCAGTTCTTTTCACTATGCCAAAACAATTATTTTTCTCCTTGGATTTTGGCGTCAACAGGAAAAGCATGATAGGAAAGATATCATCTTTTCAGTTGGCAGATTCTCCATACAGTTACAAGCAAGTGATCTGTACTGTTGTCCAGTTAAAAAAACTAAAAACGAGATGGGTAGTCATTACAGAAATCTTTCTTATCCAACAATGAAACCATCAAAAAAGCTCTCAAAACACTATTCTGAGACACTTTGGAACTACATTAAGGGGAACCATGACAAAGTTGAATCTTATGTACAGACCTCGCAAGACGCCACTGCAATATGTGCTATCTTGTTCTCAGAAGTGATTAGATATCCTGACATGTTTTTCCACAACATCTTACTGATGGAGTGTTATAAAACATGGAACGAGTTTTGTGACTATCATCCCATGGTAACAGGAGGATCATGGAAATGTCAGGATGAAGATGTCCCTAAAAAAGTTAAAAAGAGAGAGCAAAAAAACCTTTTGTATTTTGCTGAGAAAATAATGAGGAATGAGGAAAAAAGAGACACTTTATTTCAAATTACCTATACGCAGTTTGAAGAATAACATTGGAGAACAATAATAATATAAATATACTGTATACTATAAATGTATTTATTTATATATTTTATACTTTTATATTAAACATGTTTTACATTTAAATCTACAAATGTACAAACTTATTGTTTCTTTAATAAACATGCTTTATTGAAGTTATCTTGTTGTTGTTTTGTGAGTGGTCATTAAAATGTATTACCAGGGAATGGTGATAACATTTTAATATAAAAAAATGAAAACAACGGTAGGATTTCAATAACATTAAAGCTGTGATGAACTGAGAAATCAACTTTCCCTTGAGATTTTGATTATAAGATTATCCTGTAAGTTTCAGAGCTAAAAACGTCTTAGTCAAAAACTTAACTTAACTAAAAACTTAACTTATTAGTCAAAGAAAAGCTTTTATAGACACCAAGGGGGTAATCTAGCGCTCGGAAAGCGTTCCACCCATAGGGGCGGCCATTGCTAACCAAGCCATCACCTGCTGTTAGCATCCCATTGACTCCCATTCATTTTTGAGACACTTTGACAGTGAATAACTTTACATCTGAGGCGTTTAAAGACTCCATTTGTCCATTGTTTATTTCTAAAGAAACACGACAATGCATAAAAGGCTCCATTACCTTGTATCTTACACTATCGCCCCGTAGAAGCTGTTTTTGTAAAAATAGGCTAACATGCGTCATAACCAACGCGACTCTGTCGCACAGTAGAGAAATTACCGTATAGACAGGAGGAGACGCTCAGAAACAATCTTTTACTGTCTATGAGACAGTCAGGGGGACGTGGAGACATGAAGTCTGATAAAGTCAAGGGAGAAGAATGGGGAGAAGCCCATAGTGAGCCAAAAGCAACGGGAGAAAACATTTAAACAACGTGATTCAGATTTTACTTTCCACAACTACTAGAAGACCTACAGCTGTCAGACAGGTTGCTCACGTCACATCTACGTCGTCAAGCTCAGTCTGAGCGTGCGCAGTTCGCTCAGCCATCAGGAAGTGAGTGCTTCTAATCGACCTCACTTTCTGCCGTTGAAGTCTATGGGAACGCTCTGTCCATTTCTTTCACTGTCTATGATAGACACCAGGCCCAGAAAATGATCGTGTGCTTCATCCTGACATCATCTGGTGGCGAAACACACCTCTACAGAATCAACACATTCTCACACCCAACTCGTCACATATGGACACTTGACCAGGACCCCTTGTCGTCACTTTTCAATGAACTGGGCGTACCTTTATCGTCAATTTTCGACGCGCTGGGTGCTCCATTCATTTCAATGAGAAACCTTTGGCGTCATACACAGACGCATTTAATTCTTTGCGTTTGTAAAAGCAGACATGATTTTATTAATATTTAAAGGCTACTTTTATATTTTGGAGCAACTAACCCAACTCCTACCCTAAACCTACCCATATCTAAACAATATAAAACACATACCAGGCAAATAAATGTAGCTACAGTCACAAGTATTTATTGCAAAATCTGACCAAAACAGTATAAAAGTATTAGCTCATGTTGCATTCCAAGTCCTCTGAGGTCATCTTCATGCAAACCAATCGTTTGGCCTCGGAAAACTTGGATTATTTAACTTTTTATTTATTTAACTCGTGGATGCAGTCGTATGTTATATCCTGTGTTTTATATCATGTTCACACAAATGGGTAGGTTTAGGGATGGGGTGGGTTTGGGTTACATGTTAAAATGTGTCTAAATAGCGTAAATAAAATAAATGTGAATGAAATCATTTTAAAATGTGTCTAAATAGCGTAAATAAAATAAATGAAAATGAAATTATGCTTGCTGATTTAATTGAGAAGCACACTCCAACATGTCATAATGGCAAAATTATAAACCAATAAATAATTTCGATAAATAAATCAAAAAATAAATTTCACCATGACGATAATATTCCCATTCCCACACTGTAAAAAAATTTGGTTGGTTTTTGTTGGTTTAACTTAAAAAAGTAAGTAACCCGGTTGCCTTAAAATTTTGAGTTTATTGAAATTAAAAATTTGAGTTAATACAATGAAGGACAATTGTTTAGTAGAAACTCTAAATATGATTGCATCTGAACCACATAATTTTTTTGTATAAATCATGAAAATAGCACTATTTGGCATGTTTCACTGCGTCATCAGTAATAAAACACACACAATTACCCAATATGATTACAAAATCTTTTAATAATATTTTAATAAAGGTTGTCGAATCTCAAAAAATGTTCATTGTATCAACTCAACATTTTAATTTCAATGAACTCAAAAATGTAAGGCAACCAGGTAACTTTTTTTTTAAAATAATTTTTTACAGTGCAGTGCGTCTGTGTATGACGCCAAAGGTTTCTCATTGAAATGAATGGAGCACCCAGCGCGTCAAAAATTGACGATAAAGGTACGCCCAGTTCGTTGAAAAGTGACGACAAGGGGTCCTGGTCAAGCATCCATATGTGACGAGTTGGGTGTGAGAATGTGTTGACAGAATAAGAAGCAAGTGTAACCCCCACCGCCCACTGACTCATGGGATCACATATAGAAAGATATTGTGGAGAACACAGTCGCTGCAGTTTTGCTTTATAGCTTTAAAAACATACTAAATTATGTTTTTTTGTGAAAGTAAAAATGCAGAATATTTCCTGTGATGGGTAGGTTTAGAGGCAGGGGCAGTGTAAGGGGATAGAAAATACGGTTTGTACAGTATAAAATCCATTACGCCTATGGAGAGTTCCTGTAAACCACATAGAACAACGAGTGTGTGTGTGTGTGTGTGTGTGTGTGTGTGTGTGTGTGTGTGTGTGTGTGTGTGTGTGTGTGTGTGTGTGTGTGTGTGTGTGTGTGTGTGTGTGTGTGTGTGTGTGTGTGTGTGTGTGTGTGTGTGTGTGTGTGTGTGTGTGTGTGTGTGTGTGTGTGTGTGTGTGTGTGTGTGTGTGTGTGTGTGTGTGTGTGTGTGTGTGTGTGTGTGTGTGTGTGTGTGTGTGTGTGTGTGTGTGTGTGTGTGTGTGTGTGTGTGTGTGTGTGTGTGTGTGCGTGTGTGTTTGTTTGTTTTTGTGAAATATCAGGACACAAATATGTATAATGACATGGGTATGACACAGGTATTACAAGGAGAGGGTGAAATATGAGGACATTACCCATGTCCCCATTTTTTTTAAATTCTTATAAATCATACAGGATGAGTTTTTTTGAGAAGGTAAAAATGCAGATTGTTTCCTGTGATGGGTAGGTTTAGGGGCAGGGGCAGTGGGGGATAGAAAATACGGTTTGCACAGTATAAAAACCATTACGCCTGTGGAATGTCACCACAATTCACAAAAACAAACGTGTGTGTTTTCTTCAGTTTACTGTTAACTGTTTTTTGTGAGCATATTTTTGTTCAGTCCAATGTAAATATCTGCTGCACATATGTTGCAATATTGCACTGACTTGTTTGATGAAAATTATAATAAATAATAAATGTTTCAACAGCATGTGTGTGTATCTACAAATATTGTGAACAATTTGAAGAATCTTCTACAATTTGAACAACATATTTTAGTATTATGGAAAGCATACTAAAGATGAGAGTGCTTTTCATTATGCCCAACAGTGTGTAACTGGTTAGACAAAAATCTGGTAATCTGAACAATGAAGTGTGTGCCATTTCATGCAAAAGTTTGATTTTGATAATGCTATATAAAGTTTTGGTTGCAGTGCTTCATTTTGCAAGATGTATGAGGAATTTTGCAATTTGGGTGCGTGGTTTTGTGAATTGTGTTAAGTATTTTGATAAAACCAGCCTCGTCTGCAAAACTGTGTGTTAGCAATTTAAAAAAAAAAATGTAAATCAGTTTTGAGTAGTTGTGTTCATTAAATGACATTGTGTTCTCCATTTGTATTTGATTGTTGCCACTTGTGTTTACCTGTATGGATGACGTGTGCATTAGAGTGCAGAATGTGTTTTGACAATGAGAATGTGTTTAGAGTTTTGTAAGTAATATCTGAAAATTGTGTTTTACAATGTGAAATGTTTTAAGGTATGTCAACAGACTGCACAATTAGCTAAATGAGTTCAGGCAACTGAGAAATTTGTTCAGCCAATGGGTTTTAGTGTTTTAGCAATAGAGAAAAACTGTAATATACACACGTTTAACTACCAAATCTGTGGCAAACGAAGCGTTTGTGAATCTGGAGGAAAGTTTTCGTAAAGGTCCATTTTACACGCAAATTACTCATTCATGAAAGTTTCATGAATGGGGCCCTATGTGTAAACAGAAAATCACGTATAGGAAATCAGTACAGCCATAATTCATTAATTATTTATCTTCATTTCTTGTGAATAATTACTTTTTAATCCATGTTTAATATAATTTATCATTTAAAAATGTATAAACTTTCAGCATGAATTTTGCATTCTCACATATGTCAGTTTATTTTATTTTATTATATTTTATATTATAAGTTCACAGAACATGCATACAACACTTTCTATAGGACTAAATTTAACAAAATACTCTCTGTGGCTCGGTGCTCACCCCAAGTCAACAGGTGGGTTTGTCTCCTTATAGGCCTCAGTGTTGAAAAGACCAGCAGGACAGAATCTTCTGCATGTTACAATGTGCATTTTCTCTCTTAGACTTTTAACACAAGCTCGTATGGCACTGCGAACGGCAGCCGAGGAAAAGTAAAAGATGATGGGGTCCAAACAGGCGTTTAGGGTGCTGGAGATTAAAGCTAAGTGACGCCAGCCCTCGCTATTTTCGTGGACGAAACCAACCACGTGCGAGATGTTATAGGGACTGAAACAGATGGTGAAAACCAACAGCGTCCCAACCGCGAGCCCAATGGCCCTGAGTCTACGGCGTCTTCCGAGATGGGGCAGATTGGAGAGAATTCGAATGAAGTTGATGTAGCAAAAGCAGCAGATGAGGAGTGGTATACAGAAAAGCATGAGAAAAAGCTCCAGACGAACGGGAAGTAGAACGCTCAGCTGCTCTTTGGAGAACTGATCGTAGCAAAAGATCGCATTGGGATTCTGATGTAGCGTGGTGTTGCTTGTGTTGTCACTTGAGGGTATGAATGGCACAATGTACACGATGCTGAGGTTGAGAGATCCTAGAAGCCAGAGGAAGCAGCTTGCGATCACAGCGTTGCGGGGTCGGCGGCCTAAAGCGTACCGGATCGGAAACGCAACGCCTAGATAGCGTTCTATGCTTATCGCAGTCAGAAATAATGTGCTGGTGTAGATGGTGGAGAAGAAAAGGAAACTGCTAATGGGACACAGGTAATAGGGAAGGCTCCAGTTTAAGCTGTCAACGGCCTCCTTCATCTTGAAAGGCAGGACTGCGAGGAAGATGAGGTCAGACATTGTCAGGTTTAGCAGGAGAATGTCAATAGGGGTGGGCTTGCGGTGAACTTTTCGACAGAAGGTAAAGAATGCTAGGATGTTGGCAGGAAGGCCGATCAAGAAGGTGAGGATGTAGAATAACAAAAGAAGCTGGTAGATCATCTTGGTCATTAGTCTGTACCTCACAGATGGTCAACAGGTGGTAGAAACACTGCAGAGAACAGAACAGCAGAAGTCAATAAGGTACAATGGGGTATGGTGATAACTGATACATTGAAAAATAAATACTTTGCTTTTGTCATTATCAGTGGTTAATAATGATCAAAAACTGGATTTAATAAAGCGATAAAAAACATGTTGAAATGAACTCTATCCTTCTGTAAAAATTAAAGTGTGCTATGGTTCTTTTAAACTACAAATAAGAAGTATACTTTCACTCTACTGTTAATGTACTCCTCACAAATATACTTCAAATTGCACTTAAGTATACTTGACTTTTACTGACAGAAATGTCAAAGTACATTTTGGACTATACAATCTTTTGATCGAGGTGTACTTAAAAGTAATAAAGCATTTTAAGTATACTTGGCTTGTAGTTGTGTTTACTCTTTTGATCGAGTAGCCTATTAAATAAACCTACTTTTACATAGGCTTACTGTCTTATAAACGTATTGCACATGCTCCTGATTCTGAGTATCTGAATTTTTTGTGTAGGCTAGTCCACTGGTGTAGATTTTTCGGCTATCTATGTTTTCACTGTTATATGTTAGAGAGTGGAAAAAAGTATGGGGTAAGAAAAATATCCATATTTAAAACTTTATAAAGTAAAATATCTAGCTTCCGCCAGACCGCCTTCCATATTCAACTTGATTCAACTAGCAGAAAAAGCGTAACTGGCATGACTTATGATGTAGCATAAGCATTTTGAACAGCAAGAGGCGTACTTTCTTCATAAATTGTATATGGAAGGTGGTCAGACAGAAGCCAGATATTTTACTTTTTTAAGTTTTAAATATGAATATTTTTCTTACAAAACCCATCAATTTGCTTTAGAAGCCCTTTATTAACCCCCCTGGAGCCTTGTGGAGTACGTTTATGATGGATGAATGCACCTTTTTTAGCTTCAAACTCATTGTCCACTGCCATTATAAAGCTTAAAAGCATCAGGATATTTTTAAGTGTAAAATAATACAAATATAAAAGGAACTTAAAAACCAGCAACAATAATTATAAAAACATTGGACCAAGTTTCCAAATTAGTTTTATTGTGATCAAAGGTTGATATTTTTTATACTTTTTTCCCCTGAATTGCTAAAAGATATTTCTTGCAATCATCACCCACCTTCTAAAAAACTTAAATTCAGAACCAAATCTTCAAACTACATTCAGAGAACCTCTTAGCCTAGAAATCTAGACGCACCCTAGTGCCAGCAAATCTAATTTGCAGCCAGTGTCGTCTAACAACTCTCCATAGACTTGCGAGCTGGAAAATCAAACTCGGTGGGCGGGTTTAACATAATGAGGGCAGAGTTCCGCGTGCTTCTTGTAAACAAAGAAGCTGGCGAACGGCGGTCTGTCGAATCGGCATTGGACGCGACTCTGGAAGACTTGGAGTTTAGCTTTTATTTGAGAAAAGAACAAAGAACGGCACTGAAGTCATTCTTATGAAGGGAAGGTGTGTTCAGAGTTTTGCCGACCGGATACAGCGAAAGTTTAATCTATCAACTAGCTCCGCTTTACGTTGCTCTGGTTGGTGTAGCGCTATCCTATCACGTGCAGAGGGAGTTTGAAAGACAACCGTTTATCCCGCCCCTCGGATTGAGTTGTCAATGGTGAGTATCCAGACCAAACATCTTGATGTGGGTCTGGCTTGTCAGGTTAAGAACCTCTGACTCTTTTGGCAAAATCAAACCTCAAAATCTTTTTATCTGTGCTAAAAATTAAACAATGCTTTCAAATCATACACACAGCGGGTCAATATTATAAACACAAGATAATTCATTAGAAATATAATCCTAAGCATGCAGCTGCAAAAAAGGTATATTGTACCAATGTAGACAAATTTTCCATTTACTTAAAAAAAGTAAAGTAATCACAACTTGTACCAGTAGTATTGTAACATTTATTTTATACTGCAAGTATAATTGTACTGAATATTGCATAGGCCTATTGAATGTCTGTATATGCAGCACTTAGTGTGAAAATATAAATAAAAAGTATGTAACAGTGCACTCAAAAGAGTTGTGCAACTGCAAAATCAAAGTCAATGAGAGATGTATTCTGCCTCAGGGACATATCTTCATGTTGGGTCAGAGGACTTTTTCCACATCACAGGCTATGAAGTCTCTTGCCAGGCAATGGGAAAAACCCTATGGTGTGCTGGATCCAGTTTTGACAACATTGTCCACACATTTCTCTTTCTCGTCCTCTTCCTTCTTGATCCTCACCTTTTACACATCCTCTTCCTCCTCTCCTTCATTATTTCTAATTCCATCCATTGTTTACATTTGACATCGTGTGCAACATTTTGAGTCAATTTTGGCACTCTAAACTGAACTATTGTATTGTTGGTTTAGTCACATCATTAGAAATAAATGTGAACAATTTTGAATTGTTGTATGTAAATAAAGACAACAGTTGTATTTAGCATTTTAAAACATAAGTTCATCACAGAGCAAAATGTATTTTAGTGAGTGAGCATATGTTCAGAGTTTTGCAAAGAGAGTGCATGTGATTTGCAAAAACAGTCTAACTGCCTGAACTTGTTTAGGATTTTACAGAAATAATGATTTATTTGACTAACTGGTTTAGGCTATTTTGAATTTGGTTCAGAAAATGGGATTTAGTGCAATTCTTTAGTTGCAATCCTTGCAATATTCCCGAAGTGTTTGAAGTCGATGAAATATTCAATTTTCAAAGTTCAATGTTTTTGAAATGTTCAAAAAGTATAATAAACAAAGAATACTCACCTTTACAATGTATTAAAATCCTCAGCATTTTGTGTCTCATCAGTTTAGAACAAAGAGTTTGCGAGCTCTCGTCACTTCTGTCCTGGACATTCTGATTGCATTAGACTATGTGAAGGGTGCAACATCTCAAAAGAGCCGAAATTTAATCAGTTCGGAGCATAATCTGCAACACTGAAGCTCAAACAATGTCTCTTGGCAACCCCCCTGGGAACAGTCAGTGAGAACACAGGAAGTTTTTATAACTGCCCCATATTACGGTATATGAGGCGCCCCAAGAACATATGGAAGATACTGGCAAGATAAGAAGCAAGTGTTTGTTTTGTTTGTGTGTGTGTGTGTGTGTGTGTGTGTGTGTGTGTGTGTGTGTGTGTGTGTGTGTGTGTGTGTGTGTGTGTGTGTGTGTGTGTGTGTGTGTGTGTGTGTGTGTGTGTGTGTGTGTGTCCACATGGATGGCAATATCCGAAATCCTTGTCCTTGTGGGAATATTTGTTGCTCCCCATGACGTTTTTAAAGATTGAAGTTTGTACGGTATAAAAGTCATTACGACCTATGGGATGTCCCCATAAAACATGAAAACTCAACACTGAGACTCGAACCAAATGTCGGGAATAGTGAATGAGAGTATAGGGGTGATTTCAGACAATGCTAAAATATCAGATGACAATTAAAATAGAAGGGTTTTTTTTTGGTATCCTGTTCCTGACTGGAGCTGTCACCGGAAATGTACCTGAGCACATTCAAAGGTGCCCTAGAATGAAAAATTGAATTAACCTTGCCATAGTGAAATAATAAGAGTTCAGTACATTGACATCACATACTGAGTCTCAAACACCATTGCCTCCTACTTCTAATGTAAATCTCGTAAACCAAAAACTCTCTGTTGCTTCTCAACATAAACCCAACCGTGACGCAAGCGTTGGGGATAATTTATATGCACGCGCATGTATAGTATACAAAGAAATGTGGGGGTGGAAAGAACAACTATAAATAAAAGGAAAAAGAATGTGATAATTACAAGATTACGTATCGGGCATACTTCACTAAACCAAAGACTATATAAAATAAGTAAACATGAAACTGGTAATTGCGATAAATGTGGATATCCTGAAACAGTAAAGCATATATTATTAGAACATATAGCTTTCCTGTAGCTCAACCAGTAGAGCATGGCGCTAGCCACACCAAGGTCATGGCTTCGATTCCCAGGGAAAGCAAGAACTGACAATAATGTAAAATGTAAAATGTGTACCTTGAATGCAATGTAAGTCGCTTTGAGTAAAAGCGTCTGCCAAATGCATAAAATGTAAATTTTATGCAGGCAGAGGAGGGTCGTAAGTGATTGGAGCCACCTGGGCTCAGAGTATTTAAACTGCCTCACTAACGTCTGTCTCTCTCTCTCTCTGCTCCAGGTATGATCCTGTCTTGTTTGTTCCTTTGTAGTTTCATTTAATTTTCACTCAGACATGTTCACACCTACACAGATATTCATGCATACAATCTACATTATAACATGTTCACACCTCCTTCCGTTTCCCTTGTTTATAGTTAATAGTTTTGCTTTACAATGAAAGATTCTTGTTTGGCCTATACCTGCTGTTAGTGTCCCCTCATTATTTCTTTGCCACAGGCTAAGAGCCGGCCTGTGACAAAATGTATAGCATACCATAGAGAAAGACTTGAATTAGTTCAGTCATTAAATGATTGGGGTGTAAGTAATTATTCACTAAAGGAAATATTAGGAGAAGGAACAAATTATGAAATACACAAGAAATTATTAAAATTTATTAAGGATACAGAACTGGTAAAAAATAAAATAAAAATAAAAATTTAAAAGTGTATTCAGCCAAGTAGTGCTCCATACTCCAACCCAGTAGGTGGCGAAAATGTGTATCTAATAAATAGCTCATTCAAGAACATTGTGCAAGTTTACTGCAACAATGATGCCGGGAACTTCACATACTTTTGACAATCAATCGTTTAGTTGATCCTGGTAAGCGCTCATTGTCACAGTTGAAAACACAACGGATTTCTTCTTCCACAGGGGAGTTTGGGTTCGTCACCTTTGTTTCGTCTCCAGGTGGACCGTTAAAGAACGTGACACATACGGACATCCTGTGGAATTCAACCAATCAGAAGATGACTTCAAAAATCCTGAAGTGTTTCCAGATGAGTGCCATATGCATCACACATTCAGCCAACAGTCTGTGAGTGTGATGTCTCTTTGGCTAAGATGAATAGTTTATAAAGTTATAAATATGGAGAAAAAAAAATCCAAACCAGTTTAGGTTTCTTTGTATTACAACCACAGTAAACTGCTTTAAATTGGCTGAAAAAACTGGGAAAAGGCCTTTGCACATACTTTGATTGCCCTTCTCATCTCCCTAGAGATACAGAAAAATATAATAGGATCATAACATGCATTTAAAGTGCTCAGCATTAAAGCTGTCATGCGCCACTTTGGATTTTCGTTTTTGATGAAGCCTACTAAATGTGATATATTATAGGGTGCAAAACTACTAGCAAACACAAGGAGGGTCCCCAGAGCCAGTCCAAAGGCCCGGAGTTTAAGTTGTCGCTTGATAAGAGGGCGCTTTAACAAAAGACGAATGAAATTGATGTAACAGAAGCAGCAGGTAAACAGGAGTAGAAAGAAAAACGCTACTGCCAAACTCAACCGCGCTGGGAGCAGTTCTTGGAGCTGTTTGGCTGTAAAAGTACTATAACATGTCTGAGGTTCTGTCACCAGAGGGTGCTGATCAGTGGAGTTGTCTGCATCAGCAGAATCAATGTGTCCTGCTTTGTAAACAAATATAGAAACTACAGCAATAATCAACCAGATGAAAATGCATATAGGAACTGTATAAATGATTCTCTTCGGACTTTTATACATCACTGGAAATGCTATACACACATAGCGCTCAGCACTTATTGCTGTCAAGAACAGGCTGCTGGAATAGACAGGAAGTAAGAAGACAAACAGATGAAAGTCACACAGGAAACGGGACATGTTCCAAACCATGTCATCCGCTGCTTCTTTCATCTTGATGGGCAGGAAGGCGAGGAAGATGAGGTCAGAAATAACGAGGTTCAGCATGAATATGTCAATGGGGATGGGTTTACTGTGAATCTTGTGAATGCACGAGCAGAACGCTAGAACACTATTAGGAAACCCAATCAGGAATGTGATGATATAAATAGCAAGATACACTGTCGTAGGTGAATCTTCCGACATGTTGTCAGCTTGTGGTGATGTCATTTAGGGGGGAAAAGCCCTGTAGGTTCTTCAGAAGACACCACCTGTAATTCATACACTCATTTTAGATGTATTATCATAGGTTTTTTTCAATATTATTAAAACTATTTAAAGATATTCAAATTATCAGCTGTTGTGGTTTAATTTGGGACTTACCAAGAGCTATTTCTCTGTTGTCAGTCTTTATGAATACAATGGGCTCCTTTGATATGCAGTTGCATGACACTATTGACCTAGAAAGCATGGATCTGATTTGCATTCATCATATTATGAAAACATGTTTAGAATTGAGCACGGTTTCTTTTTCTTTCTTTTTCCCACTGCGCATCCATATCCCCAGTGCTACTCAGCGGCCTTGCTAACGCTATGAAAAAATACACAGCATTAGACTGGTCTGTTACATCTATGATCATTAAAAAATGCAATTACATAAAGTCTGGAGGTTGAGATAAAGCTATTGTTGTTATTATTATTCACACTCATGTTGTTGGAAACATGTAATCTTTTTTACTTGATGAATATAAATATAAAAATATATAAATTCATTTAGATAAATGAAAATGTTTAATGGATCTTTATACAGTCAGGTTTAGGTATAACGTTTTCAATTTCTGGTACAAGTTGGGAGTGAATGAAACCACAAATGAAGATATTTTTCATGATATCCGAGAGCTTAAACTAAAAAGGAATCTGAACGATGCTATACTTATTGTTTGTGTTTGAAAATGACCAAAGGTATTGCAGGTTTGGAACGACATGAGGGTGAGTAATTAATGACAGAATTTACATTTTTCGGGTAAACTAACTCTTTAAACAATAAAATATATTACTCTGATGCATATAAAAATGACAACAAATGTTAAAAGTTGATGTAAAAAGCAAAATGCGAGAAAATCAACCATCAGCAAGGTAACGTTATTTCACTTACTATTATGTTTCAATTAAAAAATAAAATGTTACTGTTATCACTGCTCTGTTTTTATAGTCTTTCAACCCAATAAATAGCTAAGTAAAACAGGTGTATACAAAAACATCTGAATAGATTTAAAGACACTCACCAAGACTCTTCTGGTTATGGCTTAAGCTCTTTCTCATTTAAAGTATACAATTTTTTTAACATGCATGTTTATGTCACGCATTTTTCCTGGGAAGTATGCAAACCACAAACTGTCACATGGGTTTTTGTCCACAGGTAGTGTGTAATGTAAAAAGAGGACCATTGTTTTGTTTTGTCTTTGTTTGCTTTTTTTGTGGAAATAATCTGTAATTTATATTTAATTTATTAAGCAATTGAATTTATATTTACAGTCCCCATGTTAAACATATTACACATTTACAATTATAATTATAGTAGAAATAACAACAATTACAGAATAAGTGTTTCATCTATTCACTATTATTGTTATTTAGAATTTTTTATAGATCTTGCATGTTCAAAAGATTGTCTAAAACATCTAAAACAATGCAAAATTTTGGCTGTCCTGTCAGTAAAATATTTAATAGACATCTAACTATTGCCAAACTAGTCATCTAGAACATGAATGTCACAGAAATTAAGCACCTTGTAATCACTGTTGACTTTGCTTACATGATGGAATATACATCTCGCAAGTTATTTTGGTAAAAACGACATGTAACCAAAAGCAAGGTTATTTTGGCTAGAAGTGGGTTACTCAGACTATTTGGGGTATTATTAATATATTGCTTGCTGGATATTATTTTACAACATTTACTGTAGTTTATTTATTTTTTTGCACAAAAAAAAAATTCATGGACTGACCTGGAAGAGAATAAATGGTTAAAAAAAGTAAATTAATACATTTTCTGGCATAAAAAAGTACTCTCATCACTTCATAACATTAAGGATGAATGATGGACAGTTTTAACAATGTCTTTCTGGGCCTTGAAAGTGGTATTGGTGTTTCTGTATGGTCAGAGAGCTCTCAGATATCATTAAAAAAATCTTCTTTTTTGTGTTCCAAAAATTACCAAAGGTATTGCAGGTTTGGAACGAGATGAGGGTGAGTAAATGACAGAATTTACATTTTTGGATGAACTAATACTTTAAACAGTAAAATATATTATTCTGATGAATATAAAAATGACAACTAATGGTGAAAGTTGATGCGAAAGCAAAATGTGAGAAATCAGCAAGGTAACATTATTTCACTTATTATCATGTTTTAGTTTTAAATTCATTTTACTTTTATCACTGCTCTTTTTTTATAGTCTTTCACTGGAAAAAAAAGGAAAACACACATTGTCCAATTTACGTAATCTTATTATTTGCAATCTACGCAACAAAATTGTGTTTCTCTTCTAAACATGATTTCTTTGCTTTAAATTAATGTAATTCTCTTAAATGTGCAATCTACTAGATTACATTATTTGGGGTTAATGTGAACCAATCAAGTACTCGAACATGATTTTTGCTGAAACTGTAGTTCCCAGCATGCTTTGCGTGGGACTTGACAAAAAGAGTAAAAAGTTTGAACTTAAGTGTTATTTTATGTGTTTTTGGGGCAAAATTAGATAAGGGGAGACTTTATATTGTTTAATGTTTATACTGTGGACTTAGACAGCGCATGTCATTAAAGAGAATTTCAAACATAGCACTTGACATGTTCATTATGTGCTATTGCTGGCTAACAGAATAAATGAGTTAGCTTATGCAGTCTTATAAATCAGTCAAGTGACCACTAAAATGGTTGGTGACTCACTCATTATATTGAACGGGAATTCCATGGACTCTTACAACACTGAAGAATAAGTGAATTCATACAACTGAATGAAGTGTGCAGACTTAGAGAAGGGGTCTACCACCACCAGAATAACATTATTACCATCAGATGCTGGTAAACCTGTGATAAAATCCATGGAGATGGGAGACCAGAGGCATTGTGGGATAGGCAAGGAATGTAGAAGGCCTGCATGGCACTGATTAGAGGATTTTTGTTTAAGCGCAGACTGGGCAGGCTTATGCAAGAGATCAGACAGCTCGTCATCTCTGGCCACCAGAAGCGTCTCTGAATAAAATCTAATGTCCTCTCAGTTCCTGAATGTCCAGCAAGGGCAGAAGCACGCCCCCACTGGAGGAACTCGGATCTTGCTTCTTTGGTCACAAATAAGCATCCTGCTGAGACTTCATCAGAAACATGTACGCCACATAGAGCCTCACACAGTGTATCCTCGATGGACCAGCTAAACGGTGCAATAATGCAGTCTCTGGGGATAATGAATTCTGGGGAATGGTCCTTCTGGGAACTGTTAAGGCATCAGCCGTACCATTTTTGGATCCAGGTCTGTGAGAGATCACGAAATGAAAACAATACCTTTTTTTTTTTTTATAAAGAGCTCACATGGCCTGTTAAGGTGCTTTGCCTGCTGTATGTAGGACAGGTTTTAGTGGTCGGTCCACACACAAGTATGCAGAGTCCCCTCCGGTCAGTGGCACCACTCCTCCAGTGCAAGTTTCACAGCAAGGAGCTCTTGGTTACCCACATCGTAGTTTCTCTCTGCTGGCGTTTGGAAAAGAACATGAGTTGATCTTGTCATCTGTCATAGACCTTTGGGAGAGCACTGCTCCAACTCCCTCTTCTGATGCATCCACCACCGTGATAAATAGCAATTTGGTGTCTGGGAGTTCCAGGTTAGGGGCAGATGAGAACAGTCTCTTTAACCTGTCAAACACTTGCTGAGCCTCAGCAGTCCAGTGTGATTGGGTGAGCCCTTAGCAATCTGGTTCACAGCATCTGTCAATCTATGGAGCTGTTAGATTGTGTTCCAAGCCAAACTGTGTTTGCTAATGGCTCCGTGAATCTGTTCAGAATCTGCCAGGTCCATATCTTATTCGGCTCAGTCTTGCTGTCATGTCCAGATTCAAACCCAGACTATGTTGCATAAAACCCAAGGTTCTAACCACTGCTCTATTTGGGGGAGCGTGGCCCCAGTTAATCACAAGAGGCAGGTTTAGAATGGAAAAAACAGAAAGTCTTTACTTAGTTTTCTTAAGCAAACACAAAGGATTCACCATCCAAGTTAGGTAAAGCAAGATACAAATCCACACTGGATGATGCAGGCAAATAAGTAAAAAAAACAAAGATTACCAGAGAAGCTGGTCAAAAAGGTCTGCGCAAAATCTTTTGGGGTAGCCCAATCGGGTAAACACAAAAACACTAGGCAAGAGAACTTCAAGGCTGAGCAAAGGTAAAAGGAAATGCAAGTTTTTTCAAAATACATCTTTTACACTAACAAGCTAGGAACAGGTGATTTCATTGAACCAATAATGAACAGTGAATTAGGAAGACATGGAAGGTCTTGTGCTCTCAGTTTCCCTCTGCTGGACAGACCATGGTGTGACAGAAAGAAGAAATTCATACACCTAGGATGGCTTGAGGGTGAGTAAATATTTGGGTGAACTAACCCTATTATTTCAGTAAACATGTTCTGGTAGTAGGATTCTTTTTTGCATAGGTCATCATTAGATTATAAAATCATGTACAGCTCTTTAATGTGAAGCTTAGGTTCTTTAGTTCTTTGTATATTTGTTTTGTACAATTTAATTAGGAGTTTACAACAACAATACATTGCTTTAAATTGGCTGAAAAAACTGGGAAAAGGCCTTCGCACATACTTTGATTGCCCTTCTCATCTCCCTAGAGATACAGAAAAATATAATAGGATCATAACATGCATTTAAAGTGCTCAGCATTAAAGCTGTCATGCGCCACTTTGGATTTTCTTTTTTGATGAAACCTACTAAATGTGATATATTATAGGGTGCAAAACTACTAGCAAACACAAGGAGGGTCCCCAGAGCCAGTCCAATAGCCCGGAGTTTACGTTGTCGCTTGATGAGAGGACACTTTAACAAAAGACGAATGAAATTGATGTAACAAAAGCAGCATATAAGCAGGGGTAGTAAAAAAAACACTACTGCTAAACTCAAGCGCATTGGGAGTAGTTCTTGGAGCTGTTTGGCTGTAAAATTACTATAACATGTCTGAGGTTCTGTCACCAGAGGGTGCTGATCAGTGGAGTTGTCTGCTTCAGCAGAATCAATGCGTGCTGACTTGTAAGCAAAAATGGAAGTTACTGCAACAATCAACCAGATGACAGCGCATATAGGAAATGTATAAATGATTCTCTTCTGACTTCTATACTTAACTGGAAATGCTATACACACATAGCGCTCTACACTTACTGCTGTCAAGAACAGGCTGCTGGAATAGACAGGAAGTAAGAAGACAAACAGGTGGAAGTGGCACAGAACATAGGGCATGTTCCAAACCATGTCATCCGCTGCTTCTTTCATCTTGATGGGCAGGAAGGCGAGGAAGATGAGGTCAGAAATAACGAGGTTCAGCATGAATATGTCAATGGGGATGGGTTTACTGTGAATCTTGTGAATGCAGGAGCAGAACGCTAGAACACTATTAGGAAACCCAATCAGGAATGTGATGATATAAATAGCAAGATACACTGTCGTAGGTGAATCTTCCGACATTGTTGTCAGCTTGAGGTGATGTTTTTTAGAAAGAAAAAAAAAACTGAAGGTTCTTCAGAAGCCACCACCTGCAATATATACAGTTAATATTATATTAAATATTATTTAAGCTATTAAATATACTACAAAAGTATGAGCTGTTGTGGTTTAATTTGTGACTTACCAAGAGCCATTTCACTGTTGTCAGTCTTGATGAAATCAATGGGCTCCTTTGATTTGCAGTTGCATGACACACCTGGACAGCATGAATACGACAAACGCTATATGATTTGCATTCATCATTAAAACATGTAAAACATGTTTAGAAGTGAGCTACTGTTTCCTTTCGAGAGAGGTTCCTCGTATTGCGTATGGGAAAAACTCCTTTTCTCGAGAATGTGAAGCAAAACTTTATTAATAAAGGTATCTATGTAAAGCGCAGTGCAGCTGAACGGCCATAGCCCGGCGTGAGGAGCGCTCTGATTGGCCGGCCCGCGGCAACTGCAGGAACCTATGGTGAGGCGGCTGAGAGGAGCGAACCAATGGGGGCGTTCCAGAGAGACCGCCGAAAAAGGAGGCTTATATTAGCATACAGGAGGCTATATAAGACCTTATTCACCCGAGGTGTCAGATTTTATCTCCTTCAGCGACACTGTAGCTGACCTCCAGAATCAAGCAAACCGCCGTCGAAAAGCAACCAGCGGAACATTCCTGCAGCCCTGAGGATACCGGATTCCCTCCGGGTCTCCGCCTTTTAGCCACCTGCGTTCCAGCTGCGCCATCCGGTGTTAAATATCCTTTATTCGGTGTGTCTATGTTGAGTGTTATATGTGTGTGTGTGTTGCCGTGTGTGTGTTACAAGCTTGTTCAATGCGAGGACTCTCTCGTTCCGCCGCGCCATATAAGCACCGCGGAAAGACGGAGCTCTTCTCTCTCCCTCTTCTCTCGTTCCGTCACGCTGAATAGTGCTGCGGAGAGAGAGAATGTTAGAGGACATGAGCAAACTCAAGCCGAAGCTCTCTTCACTCTGTCGCCGCCGTGGCTCTTCCTCACTCTTCCTCTTCTCTCGTTCCGTCACGCTACCGCCGCGCTACCGCCGCGGACAGAGATTACTAGAGTGAATAGGCAAACTCGAGCCGAAGCTCTCGTCACTATGCTGCCGTGCTGAGGAGGCGCCGTGGACAGACAGAGTTTTTCCTCACTCTCCCTCTTCTCTCGTTCCGTCGCGCTACCGCCGTGGACAGAGAATACTAGAGTGAATAGGCGAACTCGAGCCAAAGCTCTCGTCACTATACCACCATGCTAAGGAGGCGCTGCGGACAGACGGAGCTTTTCCTCACTCTTCCTCTTCTCTCGTTCAGTGGCGCTATCACCGCGGACAGAGAATACTAGAGTAAATAAACGAACTCGAGTCAAAGCTCTCGCCGTGCTGAAGAAGCGTCGCGGACAGACAGAGTTTTTGCTCACTTTTACTCTTCTCTCGTTCCGTCGCGCTACCGCCGCGGAGAGAGAATACTAGAGTGAATAGGCGAACTCGAGCCGAAGCTCTCGTCACTATACCGCCGTGCTGAGGAGGCTCCGCGGACAGACGGAGCTTTTCCTCACTCTTCCTCTTCTCTCGTTCAGTCGCGCTACCGCCGCGGACAGAGAATACTAGAGTGTATTAACAACCTCGAACCGAAGCTCTCATCACATTTTGCCGCCGCCGTGCTGAAGCGCCGCGGACAGACGCAGCTGTCCTCACTCTTCCTCTTCTCTCGTTCCGTCGCGCTAAGAACCGCTGCGGACAGAGAATACTAGAGTAAGTTAGACTTGCGCTGGGCTGTTGGGTATGTCAAGAACGTTCTCGCTGCAGCGCGCGCTTACTGCCAAGGAAGTTGTAATGGCTGCCTTGTCATGATAGCGCGCGCTGTGCTGACTAGAGCGCGACTTACTTCATAGCACGCTCTCACTGTCAGAGCATAAGGGCGTCGGAATATGGCTGCCAAGCTAAGCCTTTTTTCACTCTATCACTTCCAGTCCCCTTTATTCAGGCGGCTGGAAAGGTTTTTACACTGTAGACAAAGTGTCCACTACACAGTGTGCACCCCTACATAAGCGCTGTTAATTCAGCCCCACAAAATCACAAATAAATCCCGCCGCGGCCGGATTACACCATGTAAAGTCAAACACGCTTGTCTGCACACGTGCTTTCAGTCTAGACTAGAGCATAACGGCATTGTGGAATGGCTCCCATACCACCCGCACTTCCTTACATTCTCCCAGTTCCCTTAGTTAAGTGACTGGAGATTAAATATTGCAGTCAACTAGCCTGTGTTAAACACGCTCATCTGCACACTAATGCTGTGTGCGTTTACCCCTGTGGACTCGCTCACTGGTTTGCACCGTGGGTATTCTACGTATGTTGCGCCCACTAAAAGAGCTTTTCTATGTAGGAAATGTGCCCACTTTACAGTTTGCACACTCTCGCCCACTCTCGCACACACAATATAAATGTGAGGCGCGCGTCCACTGCAAAGCCTGCACCGCCAAAACCTAACACTATCCCCACAGTGTTACAAGCAGTGTTACAGCACAAGCAACCGGGTTAACAGGCCCCTATTACTAAGCGGCCCGCCCCTGAATCTAATTCAACCCCTGGCTTCATGAGCCCAGGCCTGGCAGGCCATTCCTGGTATATAATATTGGGTGTTGAACATATAAAACGAGGTTCTCGCTACAGTTTTGCTCGCAGACCCCCGCAATTCAAGCCGTGGTCGAGCCCTCAGTGAGAAGCAGTGTCAGTCACGTGCTTCTCGCTGAGGCATTGAGACTGTTAAAGGAGAGAGCGGTGGAAACAGTGCACCCGACGCTAGCGAGTCAGGTTTTTACTGTCGCTAATTCCTCGTCCCGAAAATGGATGGCAGTCTCAGGCCCAATATTCCAGACATTTGAACAAAGCACTTATGACACGCTCGTTTCAAGATGCTGACAGTGAAACAAATCCTCGCGCACATTCGCCCCGGGGATTGGGTTTTCACAATAGAAAAAAGCATACTTTCACGTTCAGTTAGCCCCCCCACTACAGGCCATTCTTGAGATTCGCCTTCGAGGGGCAGGCTTATCAGTACAGTCACTGTCATAGACTCAAGACTCAACAAGCGGCTTACCTCATTAGAACCCCCACGTCTTAGTAACGTACATAAAATCACCAGGGCAGCCGAGATCAGACTCTCTTCACTGCATGGCTAAGCATCTCCTTTTATGAGCAGAGCACAATCTGAGCTCCCTAAGGGTGGCTCACGTGCCAGGTATTCTGAATCAGGGTCCGGACATGTTATCCAGAGGACCCATTCCCCCAGGGGAATGGTCCCTTCACCCGCAAACGATTCAGCTCGCACAGCACACGCTGCCCAATATTTTTTCTGCAAACGCAGGGACGCCCTGGCCCATGTTTGGCGCAGACTCCCTCTATATGCTCCCTCCGATCGCGATGCTGCTACAAACCATCGAAAAAAAAGAAAAAAAGAAGATCAGGGAGACAGTATCCACAGTGCTTTTAATAGCCCCACTTTGGAAGAACCGCACATGGTTCTCCGAACTGATTCAGCTGTCAGACACAGCCCCATGGCCCATTCCGCTGAGGAAATACCTCCTTACGCCAGCGAAAGGGAAGATCTGGCATCCCAGTCCCGAGCTGTGGGCCCTCCATGTATGGCCCATCAACGGGTATCCGGGAACCTCTCTGGCAAGTTATGAACACTATTTCGGAAGCTAGAGCCCCCGCTATCTGGCAGCTCTGTTTTGAAGTGGTCAGTGGTTTTCTAATCAGTGTGCTGTGCGAAACATCGACGCACACTCATGTGAACTGGCGGAACTGCTCACTTTCTCCAAGAGCTAATGGACGCGGGTCGTTCCCCCTTCACGCTCAAAGTAAATTTCTCTGCCATAGCAGCTAACCACGCTCCGATCGCGGCACATTCACTAGGGAAAAGTGATCTTGTTGATGCAGGTCTTTACACTGCTTCCTTTACCCGCGTCTCAGAGACAATAAGACGCAAACCTATTCTGCCCAGTCAGAGCATTGAGATTGTATCTAGAGCGCTCCGCCCCCTTCAGGCAGTCGGATCAGCTCTTCATTGCTTCGGTGGCCGCACTAAAGTTTGTGCTGTCATGAAACAGACTCTCACACTGAATTGTGGATGCAATCCCACTAGCGCATAGGTCTAGAACCTAACCTGTCCTACAGGCATTAAAGCCCACTCCATTAGAGGCATGGCCTCGTCTTGGGCTTGGTCATGTGGCACTTCCATGGAAGATATTTGTGCGGCGGCAGGCTGGGCCACTCCGCCCACTTTTATCAGATTCTACAATTTGGAGGTCCCAGCTTTACAAGCAGTGCTTTTCTCCGTCTAGGGTTCTATCTGCAGCCCTGGCAACACGATTGCTTATTGCGTTCCGCTTATACTCAATCGTTCATAGCACCTTTACACTCTACCATAGATCCGACTATGTCCAGTCAGGTGTTCAAACGAACCGACTCTTCCGGTTATTTCACTCTCCTTATGAAGCCCGCCTGTGTCGGTCTCTCTAAAGGTTTTTTGACTTTCCCTAATTCAGTTGGGGATTTTGGGTCAGTCAGCACACACGGCGTTTTACATTGTTTTCCTATACGCAATACGAGGAACCTCTCTCGAAAGGGAACGTACTTGGTTACTTTTGTAACCTCGGTTCCCTGAGAGAGAGGGAACGAGTATTGCGTTCCGTGCCGTGTTCGTGCTTCTCAGGTGTCGCTTCAGTCCATTTTAAAACCTGACACCTATGGTGAATCAGGGTCTTATATAGCCTCCTGTATGCTAATATAAGCCCCCTTTTTCGGCGGTCTCTCTGGAACGCCCCCATTGGTTCGCTCCTTTCAGCCGCCTCACCATAGGTTCCTGCAGTTGCCGCGGCCCAGCCAATCAGAGCGCTCCTCGCGCCGGGCTATGGCCGTGTAGCTGCACTGCACTTTACATAGATACCTTTATTGATAAAGTTTTGCTTCACATTCTCGAGAAAAGGAGTTTTTCCCATACGCAATACTCGTTCCCTTTTTTCTCAGGGAACCGAGATTACAAAAGTAACCGAGTACGTTTTCTTTTTATTCACTGCACATCTATACCCTCAAGGCACTCATTGGCCTAATGCTAAGAAAAATACACAGCATCAGACTGGTCTATGGTCTATAATCAGCAGAAATTGAAGTCTGGAGGCTGAAATCAGGCCTCTCCAATTGCACATTTTCTAGTGACTGATCACATCTAAATTTTTCTGTTGGCCAAATTGAATTTATGTGATTTGATACAATTTTATTTTATTTATTTTTTACTAAAAAATGTTATGTGATCAGTCACTAGAACATTTTTAATTGGAGAGGCCTGATTATTATTATTTTTTTACAATGAGGGATTGTTGTTATTATTATTCATACTCATGTTGTTGCAACTCTGCATTTTTTGCAGTTCTTAAGTGTGATCATCCTATACTGATCAAGCCTGTTAGCTCCAAAATGACACAAAAACACCCTTAAGTTAAAATTGGTCATTAACAACAGTTACCAATTTAGTGAAGAATTAACAATACTTCTATGGCATTTATTAATCTCAGATTATTTTAATTTCAACATTTACTAATACATTAAAATTAAATGTTGTATTTGTTAATATTAGTTGATGCAGTGTGAAACAATATGAACAAACAATGAACAGCTCAATTTTTATTAACTAACATTAACAAAGCCAATATATACTGTTCCATATTGCTAATTGTTAGTTAATGCATTAACTAATGTTAATAAATGAGACCTTATTGTAAAGTGACTGTATACAATCCGGTTTAGGTATAAATATGCATATATATAAAAAGTAAACTTATGAAAGTTGTTGTGAAAGCAAAATCAAGTAAAACAGAATTATTACACTTGTCATATTTAGTTTTAAATGATCACTGTTGTTTTGTAGACTTTCCATGCAATAAATAATTAAAACGGGTGTATTCAAAAACATCTGAACAGATTTAAAGACACTTACCAAGACTCTTCGGGTTATGGCTAAGGCTTCCTTCTCATTTTAAGTACTAACATTTAACATGCATGTTTATCTCACATATTTTTCCTGGAATGTATCTAATTGCAAACCGCAAAGTGTCACATGGGTTTTCCGTCCACAGTTAGCGTGTAATGTGAAAATAGAGGACCATTGTTTTGATCTAAAGCCTGTAAAACCTGTAAAATGCAGAGGAGTGCACATAAAAATTTTTTTTAAAAAAAAAAAATATATATTACATGCAGCAACATAAATTTCATACTTACAATTCATAATATCCATACATAAACCAAAAACTGCATTGAAAATGAAATAATTCCGGAGACTTTTAGAGGTAATTGAATGTATATTTACAGTGCCCATTTTAAACATATTACACATTCACAGTATAATTATAGTAGAAATAACAATATTTACAGAATAAGTGTTTCATAGAATAGTTACAAATAAGTGCATGGTACATTAGTATTATTGGTATTTAAAATGTTCTATAGATCTCACGTTCTAAGGATATTACTCAGCAAACAAATTTGCATTTAAAAGACGTCTAATAGCCGTTCAAACACAATGACCAAGATGGTGATATGAGCTATTGCTTACTGGATACTATTTATTAATTGTTTTTTTTTTACTATAGTTTATATTTTTGGTTAAAATCGCCAAAAATGTAATTAAATAACCCAGAGGCAGCCATTAGAGAATAGAAATTGCACTCTCTCGTCGGATATCTTTAATGACCACCAAAACATTATCATACAGTCCATATCCTTCCCGTAAATATGGGTGACTCATAGGTTTCTCATTTGTTCCACGAGTGTATGGCGGAACCCTAATCAGGTCACTTTTATGGACGAGTCTGATTTGTTTGCTCTTGCTTTTTCATCTTTAGATTCTCCATGGCTTATTATTGACACTGCTTGTGTGGTTGTTGTTTGAGGGTTCCTGGAAGCCCTACTGCTGTGGTGCTGATGCCATGACTTGCATGATCTGTCTCTTCGCTTACGGCACAGTCTGTCCACCAAATCCCTCGGTGTCCAAGGCGAAAGCATCAACATGACCACGGGCTCTAGAAAGACATTGCAGGAGCTGGAAAGCATGGCTTCACTTCTCCAGTGTACGTTAGTGTACAAAACAAAGCCCACCACATGGGAAACATTGTAGGGTCCATAACAGACCACAAATACTACTAATGTGGAGAGTGCAATGGCTAATACCCTTCTTTTCCCACCAGAAGGCAAAGAAGAGTGTCTGACAAGCACTAGGCAGCGCAGCGTGCAGAAGGCTGACAAAACAAGCGGAGCAAGGAAGAGCAGCAGCGCCATCTCTAGACGTAACGGCACCAGCACGTCCAACTGCTCCTGGGTGAAGTTTTCATAGCACGCAGAGACATTATGCTCTGATAAAGACACAAAATGTCCCCCTCCTTCGGCAAGATAAGCAAAACCCAAGTGTAAGAGCACTAAAGCCCACAAGATGGCACTCACTAGGCAAGAAGTACGGCCCCGGCGGTAGAGCTTGTAAGTTATGGGGAAGGCAATACTCAGGTAACGGCCCACGACGACCGCTGTGAGGATCAGACTGCTACCGTAGACCGAGGAGAATAGAAAGAAGCTGTAAACGGGACACACCGCGGCTGGAAGCGCCCAACCCTGGAGCACAGTCTCGGCCACTTTGACTGGCATCCACAACACTAGAGCGAGATTTGCCACGCACAGGTTAAGAGCGTAGACTACATTGGGAGTGGCGCCGTGTTTCCGCGCCTTACGGATGTACACGAAAAGAACGAGGAGGTTGCCGGGAAGTCCGAGCAAGAAGGTGAAGAAGTAGACCATCATTGAGACATAGCTGGATGCAGAAAGCTCCATGTCAGATCAATTTCTAGATTTGGTGCTCAATTAACAAATACCAGATACAGGCTCTCCATCGGCCTTCAGGATTCCCTTGTTATTCCATTTGGAAAAGAATAGTCGTTCCTGAATCAGATCAAATGCCGAACACTCTCCAATCTGTGTGAGAATAAAAATAGATGAAGGTTCATATTTGCATGGAAGTTTATATTTATTTGGAAGGCAAAAACTAGGGCGGAGAGAAAAAGGGGGCATGGCAGGGGTGTTAGATGGGTGTTTACTGCATCTAAGAGCTTGAATTGGTCTGATATGAGTCAAGGGGATGGGTACTTAATGTAGCAAGATGGCATTTATATGGTCTCATGTTACCTTGTTTGCCCTTGGTGCACACATCAGATCAGGCCCCTTTAGTGAAATGATTCAGAATAATTGGGCTTTACAGGAAGCCTAGCCCATCCAGCCGTGACTCTGTCACATATAATGAACTGGACAGTTAAACCATTAAAGCTGTAAACTCACTAGGACACTGTTTGGGGATGACTTTCAGCATTGGCCATAGCATGCAATGAATTAACTTGACGCTTTTATAGGGGCGTGCAAAAAGCCTTTAGATCTACTGGCTATATATCATGCATCTTGATCTTTCTGTGTTTGTATATATCTATATATAAGTGTGATATTGCAGTATATCAGCACGGCTGTGATTTGGCCACCCTTACGTAACAAAAATATATTTCTCAATATATTAGTTGACAATATATTTCTCAATATATTTGTTGACAATATATTTCTCAATATATTAGTTGACAATATATTTCATGTGTCTCCATATATTGTGAAATTTACATGGTAATATATGATATATTATATAATAATATATTATATATGCAAGTTATATATTGCAATATATGGGACAATACTGCAATTATTGCCGTTTTCATATATTGAATAAATACATATTATTATACTATTCAATATATTGCTATGTATATTGAAATATATCCTACAATATATGAAATTATATATTGGAAGAGTCATTGTATATATATGTAAATATATATGTAAACTTATGTGAGATAATATACCTCAATGTACTGGATAATATAATCAGATTTATATGGGAACATATGTCTTAAATATATTGATTTATATTACATAGTATATAATTATCATATATATATTGTATACATGGTAAATATGAAATAATCTAATGTACACTGTCTGTCATATATTTTAAAATATAACAGATTAAAATATAATATAGAAATATTTTCTAAATATAGAAAATATATTGAATGTCATGCACCATCTGATTTGGGCTATTGTTAATCAACCTCTGTAAACATATGCAGGAGCTTGCTTAACTCACAAAAAATACTTTGTTTCAATAAACATACATGAAATAATTCAGTTTTGTTTGTATATCAATGTATTTTAATATATGAATCAATATATAGCAATAGGTTGTCCATCCATATATTGCTATATATTTTCAAATATATGAGGAAGTTTCTGATACATTGAAATATATTTTCTAATGTATTGCAATATAAATTCTAGTATATTGCAATATATTTTTGTTTCGTAAGGGTAGACATGAGGCCGCAGGTAATCACACAGTGCTGCTATGTAAGAAATAAGGTACAAGAGGCTGTGCTGTATCGTGAATATGTCACAGCTGAAGGGCAATGTTAGGCATGACGCAAATCACAGCCATCCTGATATACAGCCATATCGCATGAGTGTGATATTGCATTTATACAACAGTTCAATGGCACAAGTAAGTAAATAAATAAGAAACAACAACAGGGTGTCTTTAAAACCCCTCTTTTGTACAGAACTACTTCCTTCTGGCATGGATTCAAATCTCAAGTTGACAGTTTAACAGTTGAGCCCAAGCTTCTGTTACTAATTCTAAAATGTCTCTTTAGAACTACATTGGTGGTACAAAATTATTAGAACACTTGGGATCTGGGAATCGTCTTATTGGGCCTGGATTTAATTACCAAGAGGACAATGATCCGAAACATTCTTCTAACTATTGCTGGAACTACATGCGACAGAAGGAATCTGCTGGAACATTGAAAATGATGGACTGGCCTCATCAGTGTCCCAACATGACATCATGAGTGGCGTGCCAAGTGTTTCTAAAGCCAAGAGGCGTGTTAACTGTTATCCTTGTGTATGTCCACGCCGTGTGATCCCGCATGAATGTCTACGCTGATGTAACGCAGGCCAGCTGGTAGTAGTTACTGTGCGAGTAAACCTCACTCCTCTGACCTCAGGAGACGCTCTAGCGACTGACGCTAGAGGTTGCAGCCTTTAGCCTCCTTGTTAGAGCGTCCGACTCTCATGACGGCAGACCGAGTCCCAGTCCTAACAGAAGGGGCTACACTGAAACGAACCATCATCTCCGCGTGAATGTCTACGGCGTGATTCCACGTGAATTTATACGCCAAAACAAACCATTATGTGTGTGTCCACAATGTAAATGGATTTATAAACATACTAAATTATGTTTTCTTGAAAATGTAAAAATGCAGAATGATTCTTGTGATGGGTAGATTTAGGGGCAGTGTGTGTGTGTGTGTGTGTGTGTGTGTGTGTGTGTGTGTGTGTGTGTGTGTGTGTGTGTGTGTGTGTGTGTGTGTGTGTGTGTGTGTGTGTGTGTGTGTGTGTGTGTGTGTTGGGTAGGTTTAGGGGTAGGGGCAGTGTAGGGGGATAGAATGAAATGGTGTTGAATGCTAAAAAGCGATTATGGGTCTTGATAGCATGCCAAAATGGCATACAAACATGAGATTAGTCTGAATGTCCGGAACTCAACCCCAGTGATGCCAGTAACGCGTTACATAGAACCATCATCTAAGTCTTTCGAGACGTATTTAATTCCGATCACTCAAACAAACCAATTCAGAAGGTGCATGTAAGCATTTCAAATTAAACCGGACAAATGTAAATGTATCTGGTTGTTTAAAACACGTGTAAATTTTACTCATGGCAAATAATTAAAAAATAAATGTGTGAGAGCGTGTTATGTTGTTGTAGTCAGATAGATATGATGGTGCTACTGCCACATCGCTGCAAATGAGTAAAGCAAGCCAATCTTTATGAAGACAATCTTTACTGTTATCTAATGGCCTAAAAATGTAACTTTCACTGAAGTCCATATCACGATCACTAATATAAAATAATATTTATTGAACTAATATTAAATCAACAACAATGGCATTATAAAAGAAAATAGGAAATAACAAATTCAGCCAAATGTACGAAAGCAGCGCTTTAGTACAGGATTTAGGTTGAAAATAGCCTAAATATATGGAAATTAATTTTCCCCTTAACCCAAAGACTGCTTGTTTGATTTACCCTCAATTAATTATATCTCATGTTTAACCCCTATCTACAAAAAGCCAGTGGAAAATGTTGCTGTTCTCTCATATGAGTCACATATTTGAGGTCTAAATAACTACATTATTGCCTACAAAAACTATTTTTTTAATGACACAACAACACTAGTATTTTACTTTTTATAAATATGGTGGATTTGCTCAACCATCATGCCGCAAGCGGAGTGATACAAATGGTCACAGTACTGATACTGGGAGAATATATCACAACTGGAAAAGGCACCATTATATATCAGAAGAACATATTGTTCCATTACATATCAGTGTTAACATGCAAAGTAGAAATTGTGAGCGGAAGGGATCTCAAGAAATATATTAAAGGGGGGATGAATTGAGAAATCAACTTTCCCTTGAGCCTTTGATATATAAAAGGTCATGGTAATATAAGAATATCCTGTAAGTTTCAGAGCTGAAAACTTCTCTGTTAGTAAAAGAAAAGCTTTTATAGGCACCGGGCCCAGAAAACGAGGCTCTCAAATCAATGACAAGGGTGAAATGCCGCCTCTATGTGTACGCTGCTTCTGTAGCTCCGCCCACCGACTCGTGGAGCTAAACTGATCACATTACCGAGCAATAAACATGCCGAAGATAGCAAGATAATTGTTTGTAAATAAGGTACAGGTCGACACTGGATTTGCAGACATATTGAGAATAAAACACAACGCTGTGCCTTCTATATTGGATCCGACAGAAATGGTACAACACACTTATGTGAGTAAAAAGTGTTTTTTTTTATATGCGATAGTATTGCATTGTTACAGATCGTATTGATTATATGTACATGACGTGTCTAACACGGCATATCAGCACACTGTCATAGGCTGGAGAATCCTTTATTTGTTGGTTCATTGCGATTCGGGATTAGACTCCCAGGGCTCTCGAAGCCCAAATGTAAGCCCGTCGGCAGGCTGGTCAATCTTAAATAGTGAAGTAAAAAAAAAATCTTGATCTCATTTGTGTTTGAAGAGCGCTTATATCCACTGATCGGGTGGGCCAAGTAAATCATAAATAATATTCCAATCAATCGTGGGTGAATGAAAAATAAATCATTGTGTTTGTTTGATAATGACCTTTTGAGACTGAGCCCTGTCAGAGAATCATTCCGGTTGCTGCTTTCAACACAATCCCTCCCTCATGTGAACTGACAGGGGAGCAGAAGCTCATTAAATATGCAAATCTTATCCAATCCTAGCCGTGGGTGTTTACTTCTAAGTTTCAGTGGCTTCAGTTTTTGAATGTAAAAACTATGCAAACGTCATTGACCTCAGAAAACAGAATACACAAATAAAAAAGCCAGTGCATGACACCTTTAAAGACTAGTATATGAATATTTTTTATATTATAATAAAGTCTAAAATTAAACAAATAAAAACACTGAATTAAGTGTAATCTAAATATTTTTATTCTCAAAAAAATTAAACTCAAACCACGCACTCCTAACCACATCAAATTATGTATTACATATACTGAGTATAAAATGTGAAGAAAATGGAAAGCTTCAGCAACACTTAGGTTTACAAGAATAGCAATATACAGCAAAAACAGACATAGCAACACCAAAGGTAGCACTTTAGTATTTATATAATAGCATTTAAATATGAACTGATCACACAATTTAACAATATGTGATTAAGCATGATCTGAGCTCTGTAATATTTGCCATGCATTTAAACTCGTAGGGAAATACCTTGCTCCCCATTATTTCACAACGCAAATGGTCCCATTTAGAGACATTAGTGAAGCTGTCAACTTCAGCAGAATTGATAAACCCTCACCAATGGATGGGCATAGATTTGTCACGCATTCTTTTATCTCGTTCATCACTGAGAGTCAAAGTCCAGTCTAAATAGAGCCTTTCAAATGACATTAGCTTCTCTTCCCAAACATAAAATAACAATCTATTGATAGATGGATTACCGTTGGGTTTTAGAAAGGACTATGAAACCAAAAAGACCATTTAACAATACAACACAATGATCCACATGGTTTGTAACAAGTAAAATCTGTATTTGACATTGCTCCACTCTTTATCATCATATTAATGTTTGAAATCCTATAGGCCTAAACATCATTGATATAACCATGAATAACCATGTATTTTTTTAAATGCATGGTTGTTGTTAATTAATTATTAATTTAATATTAATATTTTTTAAAGGTTAGTTCACCCAAAAATGAAAATTCTGTTATTAATTACTCACCTGCTTATCATAGGTTCACCACGTGGAATTTATTTATTAAATTATCGTGATTCTTCGAAGTTCTTCCATATAACATTGAGCCCAACACAGTGCTAAATCTATAAACTACATTCACAGCAGGCTTATTACCTTGTTAGTTGTAGTGGGAAACTTGCAAGCTAACGCTACCAAACTATAATCACTAAAACATCAGACTTGTACATCGTTATCATAATTGTTTGTCTTTGGTGATGTATTAATGTATCAAAAAAGAAATAATTTAAAATGCTTACCACAATTAATATTTTAATAAATAAATTACCTGTTTTAATAAATTGTTCACCTGTTGAGAAGTGTTTGTCATGTCTTGACAATAAAGGATAGTTTAAAACCACAGTTAACTGTCTGTTTTCTACATCTTTCACTCAAGAGCAAAAATTTGCCTTTAAACCTTAAAGAAATAAAGATTTTACATTTATCGTGATATTTATCGATATCGACTGATATGGAAAAATTATATTGTGATAATTTTTTTGGGCCATATCGCCCAGCCCTAATTTCCATAACTGTTTATTTAACATTGACATAATGAATTGTTTTGCATTTGCAAGAGTGTGGGTGGGTGATATTGCGGCTGTACTTCCTGCTCTCTACTGCACAGACTTAGTACAGAAATCCCAAATCGGTCCCAGATCTGTCCCCAGATGTCAGCGCCATATTCGGACATTGGCGGCTTCATTTTTCTTCAATGGAAGGTAGTGAAGACACGTCGTCCATGTTTTTTTATGGTCTTTGGGTGCAACCCTTTTCACCATGCACCTGTCGCCTGACCGTTTTTCCCGCCATTAATTTGGGGGATTCCAATGGTTGTGTCCAAATAATGTGTGCAGTGGAATGGCGGCTTAGGCTTTTGGATTAAAGTTGCAGTAACATTAGTGAAATTTCATCAAAATTTTGTGGGCATCCCTTTTCAATAGTTTAGAGATGTATAAAGCACAGCTCACACAGATGTCACTTTCAAACCAAACAGCTTAGCGTTCATAAAAGCAGTGAGCTTGCGTGACCAACATAAACAAAATCAGCATGGGGAAATTTTTCGCAAATAACACCCAAACTCCTTTTGGAATAACTGGATTTCGCCTGTGAAATTTCACCGAGCAACAGTGTGACTGCACCTTAAGTATGAGGTAAGAATAAGGACGTCGACTCAAGCAAGGTCCAGCTTGTGTCTGCCGCTAGAGTTGGTTAGAGGCACCACAGCTGAACGGAGACCCTCAGTCTGGACCCCCAGAGTCAGGTGCAGACGGGTCTGACTGCTGCGTTGCTCCAACGACAGGGAATCCTGCTTACGAGACAGATCCTCTATCATTTGAGCTTCATGCTGCTTCAGAGACTGCAGAGAGTGCCTGGTCAGAGACAAGACACGAGATCAAAGCTTTTCACAGCTCAGATTCTTTTTGAATTTGCATTATTTATATAAATGGAGATAAAACAGTGGACTCACTGGGCCTGTGCTAGCTTCTGTTTGAGTGCTAGAATGGTGGCTTCCAGTTGCTTGGCTTCATCCACCAAACCAAACTGCACCTGAGCGTAATGGGTTATTATGAGATAACCAATCAAAACACAGCAGATTAAGATGGATTGTGTTTGTTTTTCAGTGGGTGAATTAACTTAATTACCTAGAACAAAGGTCATGCGTCTCTTTATTGCAGATCAAATAAAGTGCAGTGTGATTTACTATTAGGCAAAATCCAACAATAACCTTATTTTTACCATAAGAGCAAGTGTGGCCATTTGTAACTTGATTGTGTGAGGCTTCCAGTGTCCTGTTGTTATTTTAGTTGTACAAAAACAGCCTGTTATGCTGCTTTATATTGCCAACTAGTATTTATCATCATATTGATTTATCAATTTATTATCAATTTATCACATAAACACACTGTTTTGCAGCATAAATAGTTTTACTGTTTAAGTCAAATTTAAGTAATTGAACCATTGCAGATAATGAGATAAGTCTCACACATTCATAGAAAATACTTCTGGCATGTGATCAGGAATTTAATGTTTTGAGTTGTTCACCAAATTTTCACAGCCACAATACAGTAATTATGGGAACATTTCAATTCTCGCAATAGAGTGGTGCACGTCTGACGTCATTTTGTAGGCCAACCAGCAGTTAGCATCATGCTGGTTCCCTCGAGAAAAACCCAATAGGATTTTCCCATTTGCTTTTTGGATTAACTCTGTGATCGACAAACGTTTATGATATACATGTAGGGCTGGACTGGTAATCTGGCATACCAGGCATTTTCCCATTGGGCCGACGCGCTTTGGGGCCGATAGGCTACAAGGTTTTTGTTTTGTTTTTTGCCACAGACTTGCCCATCATGCAGCGACAGGGGCCCATTGAGCCCCTTTCACACTGCACGTCGGACCCGCAATATCCCCGAAACATTGCCGGGTCGCCTTCTGTGTAAAAGCAACCACGTCCCGGAATTGATTACTGAATTGAACCCGGGTCGGGGACCTAGTAACATTGCGGGGTTCGATCCGGGACAAGCGCTGTGTGAACAAAAGCCGAAACTAATGCCGCAACGTGTACGTAGTTATCGTGTGACTTCTAGAGCTTGTTTTTTCAATAATACAACCCTGCAGTGCCAGAAGAGCTAGTCGGTGTCTTAAACGCAGAGAGTGTTCGTATACAAAAGAAACTAAAATTAAACAAGCAGAAATGTGTGCAAACTGGACACAAGTCGAGACCATGGAGCTCCTTACTATCCGCGCTGAAGCTGATATAGCTCACCATTATACGTCACATCCGGATGTCACGTGTCAACTCGATCCGGGACCGTTATGGGTTGTGTGTGAGCGCACATATTACGGTATTTCGCTGGCAGTGTGAATGGACCAAATCTAGTGGCCCGCGAACAAATGCCGGGTCGCATTATCCATGCATTTGCCGGAATTGCAGTTTGAAAGGGGCTCAAATTGGTGTGTCTTTTAAATTGACAGGCCAAAGCGAGAGAGACATTCCCTCCATTTAGGCGTTTTTTAATCTATTTTAATCTACTTTTTTAATCTATTTATTTTTACTTAGCGCATGGCGCATGAAACTGCAAAAGGTGAATATCCGTGCGCTGATTTGACGAACCTATACACTAGGTTCCTGCTGCTCTATCAAGTGAACAGCATTTTGACTCCGAGTTTTATTATATACAATTGTGTGAAATGGGAACATTACAGGTTCTGTGGTAAAACTAGCTGAAAACAGCCACAAGCGTGTAAATACATGACGAGGTAAAGTGGAAAACGGCAATAGCCTACACACTATTGTGTACTACAAACTTGTCTCTTTAGCACAACTACAATTAACCTTGCAGCTGCTAACAGTAAAGAAATAAGGTGTTTTGGGGGAAAAAGTATTTATTAAAAATGTTGCTATTATTACTTACATTAAATATTGCGGAATATAAATTACTTTTATGGAGGCTGTTTTCGTATTTTCTACATGTGTGTTTACAATATTTTTTTTATTACAAAATCAATCGTTTATTATGGTTTATATACTATTTTACAAACCATATACTAATGGTAATGTTAACTCTTGAAAAATATGATTGTTTTTAATGGGGTAGTTCAACCCAAAAATGTGATCTTTTACTCACCCTAATGTCATTCCAAACCTAAATTAATTAATTCATTTGTAATATAAAAGAAAATGATTTGAGTCTGTTTTTTTGTTTAAACAATATTCAAATGGTAGCCTAACCAAAATGGCTTGGTTGCCAACATTCTTTAAAATACCTTCTTTTTTTGAGAGAAAGTCATAGAGGTTTGGAATTCATGATGGTGAGTAAATGATGACAAAATTATAGCAGTAATGTACTGCATCCTAGCTCAAAATCAGTGCTTTACTGTCAAGTGCATTTCTGTGTGACGAAAGTACAATATTAAGTTTGTTGTCTGCATTTGCAGATATTCGATAATATCCATCATTATTTGTCCTTGTCCTAGTTTTATTTATTTACACTAATTTAAGGCCCTAACTCCTAGCAAAAACATTCACAGGGATCTCATGGGCCGGATGGGCTGGGTTTGCCAGGGCCGAATTTGGATTTAGTGGATTATGTGCTTAATCAATAGAGAGCTGTTATGTGACTGTTAGTTTTACTTTATAAATCACCAATGGAACTGCCCAATTTTGTGGATTTTTTTGCCCCTTTCTGCAGGTTACCACTCAAATGGTTGTGGAGTTTACCTCATCTCGGCACAGGTCCATGCCAGGTCTCTTTATCCTGTTCTCCAGACGGGTGTGGACCAGCTTTAGAGGAGCCATCTTGGCATGCATGTCCTCCTCCAGACCTCTAATGTCCTTCTCCAGTTCAGCAATCTCCTCCTGAGTCTGAGAGACAGTGGGATAAATTGGAAAAAAAAAGACAAATGCCCTATTTATTCTATTCGTCTATTACCCCATGGCTATCTGGAATGCTTGTTTCTAAATGATTAATCGCTATCAGTTGCATTCTGCTATCAGATATTTTTTAATATAATGACCTATATAATCCCTAACAACCAATTTCCAACACTGTGCTAGATTGTGTCTCTCCTGTTACGCCACAGTCTTCTCATATAAACAAATAGCATCCACTCAAATCAATGTCCGTGTATTGATTTTTTTTGGTGGGAAGTCATATAATAAGTGGATATTTTGCAGTCAGCTTGTCATAATCACAAAATAAACTTCAGGTTGATACAAAACCTTAAAGCCTCACCTGATCTCCCTGTGAATAATGACCCATATTTTACAACTGAACTTCCACATTCCCATTTGAATTGACTGTAAAGCACTTCCTTAAATTACCTATTTTGTATGACAGTTAATGTGAGTTTTTTATGCTATGGCCAAGATGCTCTATGTTTCATTGCATATTCAAAACCACCAGAAAAACATAAAAACGACAGGGAGAATAAAGATGAAGCCTTACAGTTTTCAGCTGCCATTGCATTTCGTGATGTGCTTGTTCCTGGTGGTGAGTTCGCTTACGGAGTGCAAACTCCACAGCCATTCGTTGGGCTTCCAGCTCATTCTGCACCTAATAGAGAAGAGGCATATAGTGAATGGTTATCATTCGAAATACTGTTACATTGTTCAAAGTCATTTTTAACATCTTAAAAGTTCCTTGAATATTTTAAATTGAGCTTTTTTAAAACTGTAGACCAGGTGTTGCACCTGTGCTCTTGTGATGCTGTTATTCTCTCTTATCTGCACTGAGGCCTGCATCTCTTCTTTGGCTCGGGTAATATTGTATCGGCTGAACTGCTCCCACTGCTGGGGAGTTGTGGAACTGCAAACAAAGCGGATAAAACACATAATATATTATTATATTATATTGGTTCAAATAGTTTTCCTTATTTGCAATAAACTAACTATATTTATTTATAATATGATGTATACTATTTGAATTGGATAGTGCATTATTCAAATTAATGTTTTAAATGTATTTCTTTTTTGCAAGTTTTTGAATCATCAAACAATAACAAAATTACAAAATACTTATATTTAGAAAATATACTATATTGCCAAAAGTATTGGGAAACCCCTCCAAATCATTGAAGTCAGATGTTCCAATCACTTCCATGGCCACAGATCTATAAAAATCAAGCACCTAGGCATGCAGACGCTTTTACAAACATTTGAGAAAGAATGGGTCGCTCTCAGGAGCTCAGTGAACTCAAGCGTGGTATCGTGATAGGTTGCCACCAGTGCAATAAGTCTATTAATTAAATTTCCTCACTACTAAATATTCCACGGTCGACTGTTATTGATATTATAACAACTCAGAGGTAGGCCACATAGAATCACCGAGTGGGGTCAGCGCATGCTGAGGCACACAGTGCGCATTAGTTGCCAACTTTCTGCAAAGTCAATAGCTACAGACCTCCAAACTTTGTGTGGCCTTCAGATTAACTCAAGAAGTGTGTAGAGTGCTTCATGGAACGGGTTTCCATGGCCAAGCAGCTGCATCCAAGCCTTACATCACCAAGTTCAATGCAAAGCATCAGATGCAGTGGTGTAAAGCACGCCGCCACTGGACTCCAGAGCATATACGTGTTCTCTGAAATGTGACGAATCACTTTTCTCTGTCTAGCTATCCAATGGACGAGTCTGAGTTTGGCGGTTTCCAGGAGAAAGGTACTTGCCTCACTGCACAGTGCCAAGTGTAAAGTTTGGTGAAAGGGGTATTATGGTGTGGGGTTGTTTTTCAGGGGTTGGGCTTGGCCCCTTAGTTCCAGTGAAATTAACTCTTAAAGGGGGTCATCGGTACCATTTTAAAAATAGTATTTGGGTATCCTTCTTGGCCTATAATATAGTCTCTGGGCATTATTATCATAGCAAGATAGCACATTCATAAGCTCACCCAGGGGGCACCCTTGTGGGGTTGGGCTTCAGGGAGATCTCAGGTGACTGTATAGTGAGAGACAAGCATGACATGTCCACATCAAGGGCCTCAATTTTATCCTGAAGGTCAATGGTCAGCTGTTGCCGTGCTTCCTGTAAACGACTGAGAAGATCTTCTGAGATTAGAAACCACCTAATCTTCATATCAACAGGCAAAATCAAGAGAGATATGATGTATAATAATGATCTAAATTTCACGGTCATACAAAAACAAGCAAAGCTGATTGCTATTGAGTGCTTTAATCAGTTAATGTCAATCTGAATGTACTTACCACAGCTGTTCAAAGGCCTGATCGATGCACTGTTGAAGGCTGCGTTGTGCTCCATCAATCACCTCAACTTCCTTCTTTAGTTCAGCTTCCACAGGGTCACTGACCAGCTCCTTGCCACGACGACCTTCCCTCAGGGTCAAGCACTCCGCAGTGACTTCAAGGGGCAGAACAGTGGCCGCAAGGGCTTGTTCTGTCTCCTCCTTGGACTTAGCAATGATTTATGAGTTCATGAATACACTTTAGATTTGTCTTTCTAGAAGACAAATTTCTTACATTGCATACAATGTTTTTTACAAATACACTTTGCTTTTCTTTTTACTACAGTTGTACTATTGTTGTATGTTTCTTAATTTAGAAATTCAGTTTTATTTTTCTAGTTCTTAGTCTTATTTATTTTTTCTGTACAGTACTTTCAGCCTTGGTTGTTTTTTAAATGTGTTTTATAAATAAATATTATACTGTATTGTATTGTATTTGCACTATAACCACATAATTATTGATATAAAAACTTGATGATTTTTACTAATAAGAAATGTATTTCTGATATGTGAAATTCTTGATCAACAATTGAATTTGAATGGCAGCCTGTGGTGATATTTACCTAGTGAAAATACAATTACTGATTTCAAGAATTATTGTTTTTATCAAGAACTTGTATTTCTGCGGGTGATGACGTCATTGTTGATATCAAGAATTAACACTTTTACTAGTGGAAATTTTATTCCTGATATCAACAATTGCCATTGTTACTGAAAATGCTGGGTTGTTTTAATCTGAATTTGGGTAAAATATGGACAAATCCAACTGTTGGGTTAAAAATTTAATTGAATAATTAACCAAACAGCTGGGTTTGTCCATATTTGACCAAAATTTGGGTTAAAACAACCCAAAAAGTGACGTTTTTAGGGACACGTTAATCACCAGAGTTAGTGCGTCCATTTCTGCATCCACTTCCTGTGCACAGGCTTTCAGATTCTCCTTCCAGCGTGTGATCTCATTGATTCTGTCACTCAGTCGCCGTCTGCTGTCATACTCTGTCCAGTTTGTCTGATGGGATGAGAAAAACAACAAAGGATTTGTACACTTTAATTTTAGCTGTCCTTGTTACAGTGTATTTATACATTTACTGAGTTATATTAATTAACTACATGTACTGCATAATTAGGGTTAGGCTTTGGTTTAGTAGTAAGTATGCATAAATTACTCTTATTACTATAGTAAGTAATGTAATATGTGTAACAGAAACACTAGAATAAAGTGTTACAGATTTGTTCATTGGTGGTAATCTTTCAACTTCCAACCGGATCTTAAATGCCTACCTTATTGGCCGTCTCATTACGTAGAGTTCTTCCTGCCTGCCGTATATCATCTGAAATATTGCGCTTGTGCTCAGCAACATCTGAGATCTGTTTATTGTTAGTTGCCCAGTCAGACACACTGTAACGCGAGCTTGGCTTCGAGCTCAGGGTGGCCATGTTTGCTGGTATCTGGTCCCATAGAAACAAGATGACAAACACAAAAGAAGTAGCTCTGGTAAACCGGCAAATGGTTAACCATCTGAATCTAAGGGGTCTGTTTGTGTTTTACCATTCTGATTGTAATTCCTGCATCAAATTAACAAAATGCTTGTTTATTGTTCATTTAGATTGTTATAATTGGACAGACTGTCAGATAAGCTTACCAAACTCATTGGTGATGTCTTAACTTCTCTGTTTCATACTCTAGAAAGCATTTTGGTTTTATATAAACAGCTTCAGGCGTATATCATGGTCACCAAAGCCAACAAGGCAGCATTAGTTAAATAAATAAAATCATTATCTTTGTGCTTTTAAAAAGTGCTTTTTCACCAACATTTGGCTTTGATCTGCTCCTGTCTTTACTATTAATGTACACCCTGATAAGTATATGTTGTGAAACTGTATGTATGTATATATATATATATATATATATATATATATATATATATATATATATATATATATATATATATATATATATATATATATATACAAACAAAAGAATAAAATAAAATAACAGATGCTTTAGTTAAGCTCTGAAATCTGTTAGCTGGTCAAATGATAATACAAATGGTATAGATTTTCATTAATTATTGTGTCTAACTGCCTATGCACACTACTAAATTATGCTATTCTTTTTGCCCCTGTGGCTGTTTAGCTGTTTATATGAAACTACAACGATTTTAGAGTGAATTTGAGGATAAATAATACTAAACAAATAAAATGCTAATTAACAATTTACACACCGTTTTATTCATGCATTTGATTTATAAATAATCTGAATGATAAAACACAAACATATATTCTTACGTGTTAATTTACTTTGCATAACCTCGCAATTGAGAGATGTTGAATTTTGAAAATTGATGTCACACAGCAGGGCTATTAAAGCAAACTGCTAAACAGATGGCAACCTTAAACAGAATTCTGCACCTTAAATATTAACTTTGACTTAAATATTAATTTACATAAAAATGTGAATGTACATGTTATTTTTAAGGTGCCAGAAACCTTTATTTGACTTACCGAGACGGATGAAACTTTCAGATGTGTTGTTTGTCTGCTGTTGTTGTGAGGGCAGGAAACACGGTAAGGGGGTCTCCTGGTTACTGGGCGACGCAACCGCAGCTTATTCAATGATTAAATTTTAAATAGCATAGCAACGCGCAGCAATTACTCACTCATTGAGACAGTGTCATCATCTGACCGTGACATAATGACCACTCGTCTCTTGTTGAATCGCATATCAGGGTTGCCAGGACTGTGCAACAAAAGTAAAAGAAGTATGTGCAAGGTGCAACCAATTGCCAGTCAAAAGTAACCCAATGGCATTTTCTCCACCAGGAGGCAAAATTCTCCAAAAAATTTCTACGTATTGTGGGATTTGGAGTGCTGAAAAATAGTATAGACCAGAATATCATTGGTGGTGCGATAAAATGGCAAGGTCCAATGGCCGTAGCACAGTAAAGACCTCCAGAACACCTCAAAAACACTGTGGCAACCATCCACATCTTTTTTTTTTCTTAATGTTTAGTAGTAAGAAATCAAAAAAAAAAACTTTTGTCAACTTTTTTTTTTTTTAAATGTATATTTTCAAGAAAAAACATGAAGCAACTGGCTCAGTTTTATTTAAAACAAATAGTTTAGCTATATATTTTTACAGGTTTGATTACTTGACAATTATTTTCAAATGACAGCTTTTTATCCTCTAAAATTACTATGTATGTTTATATATAATAATCACGATATACCGTAATAATTAATGGAATGATTGGCTTTAATTGGTTTACTCTCTGTCTGTTCTTTTTTTCTTATTTTTACAATCACAAGAATATGTGTTCCATCAATGCATATGAATTATGAGTACATTTAAAAGCCAGATCTTTTACAGATAGTCCATCTCTGCTGTCTCAAGATGTTTCGTGATGTGGTCCAGTATATATTTTTCATTCGCTGCTTCTTTCAAGTAAAAGTGAGATCCGGGAAGCATCTGCACAGTGAATTCACCACTCGTCATGTTCTTCCAAGCTGTAAAGCAAAAGAGACACAATACAAGACTTAGACATTAATCTAAAGCTTGTAGAAAGATATTAAAATTATAACCTGATTATTATAATGTTAAAAAAGTAACCAATTTGTTCCAAGATTTATAAAACCCAAACCATGCTGTTGCAACCTTGTTTTAGTTTGTAAAAACTGAACCATTTGCCCGTCAGACTTGCCTTGTAAGTCATGGGGTGCATCTTCTTTTCCGTCAAAGCATGATACTGGACATGACAGGAAAGGTGTTGATGGTTTGCTGCACCTGCCGAACATATTATATTATATACTAAAGATGTGGGTTCTCATGCTACATATGGCTCTAAGGAAAGACTTTGTCTGTTTAAAAAAAAAAAAACCTACCTATAGTTGTCCACTACACAGAGGTCTGCTTTCAGAGCAGGCAAGAAGAGTTTGGCGAGCTCAGCGTTGGCCAGTATCTCTGGTGGTGTGCCCCCGATGGAAGTTACCCACATAAGAAACTCTTGATCTGACAAATTACTTCTTTTTGGCGCCTGCAGTCTCATCTCAGACTAACAGAAAATGTTGTTTTAGTACATAAATATACATTTAAATATTATAAACAAAAGTATAACCTTTATTAATAAATAAAAAAATCCTACATTTGCAACAAAACAAATCTTTATGTATGTTTTTATGTGGCAAATAGTTCTGGAGGTTTTCTCATAATTTTCTGTTCCATTCACAATGGACAAAAAAGATCACGCTTACATATGGTGCAGAGGCTCCAGAGAGAAACATGTGGATCGGCTCAAGGTTGTAGACTTTCTTTACATGCTCGGCAAAGGCAAAGCAGGTCATAGCTCCAAAACTACAGAAAAATAAATTAATTATTATTATATATATATTTACTTTAATATGCTGTCCCTGTCGTGACCCTAAACATCAGGATCAGGACATTATATACCTTTTTAAAATCTGTCACCATTTCCTGTCTCACCTACCTATGTCCGAAGAGTGCAAATGGCTTTTCTTTGAGTTGTGGAAGTATCACACCTATGACCTCATCAATGATTTCCTGCATATTTTGGAAATATGGTTCTTTGGTTCTGCCTTCTCTTCCTGGCAGTCTAACTGAGTACACTGAAAATATATGAACAATTCAATTCAATTAGGTTAAAGGGATAGTTCACCCCAAAAAAATTAATTCTGTCATCATTTACTTACCCTCATGTTGTTCCAAACCTGTAAGACTTTGTTCATCTCGAGTTCATCAGAACGTTCATCAATATTTTTAATGAAATCTGAGTGATTTCTGTACATTAACAGTCCACAAAACTACCACTTTGACTTTCTAAAAGTTCATAAAGAGATCGTAAAACTAATCCATATGGATTAAGCGGTTTGATTCTCATTGGTTCTTGTGGAAGCTCATGTGCTGCGCAAAAGGAGAATGAACCTCATTGGTTTATTGTTAAAGCGCAAATGTGCTGTGTAACATGAGTAACACAAGACTCATTGGTTCTTGTGGAAGCGCAAACGTGTTGTGCAACATAAGAATTAACCTCATTGGCTTATTGTGGAAGCTCAAATGTGCTGTGTAACACAAGAATGAACCTCATTGGTTCTTGAGGAAGCTGAAATGTGCTGTGTAACACAAGAATGAACCTCATTGGTTCTTGAGGAAGCTCAAACGGGCTGTGTAACATGAGAATTAACCTCATTGGTTCTCGCAGAAGCTCAAGCTTGCTGCGTAACACACGAGAATTAACCTCATTGGTTCTTGCGGAAGCCCAAACGTGCTGCGTAACACAAGAATGAACCTCATTGATCATTGCTGAAGCTCAAACGTGCTGCATAACATGAGAATAAACCTCATTGATCATTGCTGAAGCTCAAACGTGCTGTGTAACACATGAGAATGAACCTCATTGGTTCTTGAGGAAGCTCAAACGTGCCGTGTAACACATGAGAATGAACCTCGTTGGTTCTTGAGGAAGCTCAAATGTGCTGTGTAACACAAGAATGAACCTCACTGGTTCGTGCTGAAGCTTAAACGTGCTGTGTTACATGAGAATTAACCTCATTGATCATTGCTGAAGCTCAAACGTGCTGAATAACAAGAGAATTAACCTCATTGGTTCTTGAGGAAGCCCAAACATGCTGTGTAACACAAGAATGAACCTCATTGATCCTTGCTGAAGCTCAAACGTACTGCGTAACACACAAGAACGAACCTAATTAGTTATTCCAGAAGCTCAAATGTGCTGCGTAACACAAGATTTAACCTCACTGGTTCTCGCCCGTTAAGCGAACAAACTTGAGTTTCCGTTTACTAGGGCTGGGACAATAAATCAATGTAATAATTCTCTCTCAAATTGATAAAGCCGCCAATGTCCCATGTGGCACTGACATCTTGCAACAGATTTCTATCTGGATACTTTAGATTGGCCGTGTTCCCCATGTCTCACCTGGTTGTCCAATGACGGCAACAAATGCCCATCGACATTGCTCAAAACGTTGCCCCCATGTATCATCAACTTTAAAGTTCCGCATAATTAAGGGCGTGGCCACTTGAGTGACAGGTGGATTGCCGCTGATGTCACTACTAGCCGTTTATCTCCTCCACCCATGTCCCACGTCTTTGCCCATTTCCGGTTATACGGGAGTGATGCGCTGGCAAGTTGGGGATGGCCGGCTCCGCCCACTTTGGGCTTTAAAAATGCTCCTCAGAAACCTACGGGTGATGTCACAGACTATGTTTTTTAACCACACGCTCAAATGCTCACAAGTGGAGAGCTGAAGAGCACTTGCGCATTCGGCTGTGGCCCTGTCCCAAATCCGACAGTCAAAGCGGCATTAAGTCACGATTGCGGACTCGTAAGAAGAGACCGCGAGTGTTTAGGGTGTCACTTGGGACAGGGCAGGGAATTGGAATTTTTAAAGCACACAGCATTATCTGCTGTTAAAAATTAAGCTCAGAATCGATTGGAGAGCATCGTTATGCATACTGAAAATATCAATCCAGAATCTTTTGAAGAATCGCGATGCATCAATTTACTGTCCCAGCCCTATCGTTTACCACAGCTGATGAGTGAGTTGATGAATGTTTTTATGTAAATAAAAACTTACATTTAATTTTCACTAAACAGCTTAATTCATATGGATTGTTTTACAATCTATTTATGAACTTTTTGAAGCATCAAAGTGGTAGTTGCGTTGACTGTCAATGGAGGGACAGAGAGCTCTCAGATTTCATTAAAAATATCTTCATTTGTGTTCCAAAGATAACTAAAGTCTTATGGGTTTGGAACGACAAATTTGAGTATATGATTAAACTATGTTAATTTTTAGGTGAACTAACCCTTTAAAGCAGGCTATATGTACTGTAAAATGTTATATTGGTGCATGTGCATATCTATTATACATTCACTCTTACCTTCAATAGAGCTGTTGAGAGCTTTAGCCCAGCGAGCATAGTGGATAGAGCCTCCACCTGCCCAGGGAAAACAGATGAGACGGACAGAAGCATCCGGGCACTTGTTGAAACAGCTTATGATTTTATCCATCCCTCTGAAACATAATGGCATGCATTAGGAATAATTCATCCTAGACAAAACTGTCAACAAATAAAACACATATAAAACTAAGACTAAAGATAACTGATCAGTGTCTGGACTGATGGCAAATATGGAAGATTCAAAAACATGAAACAAGTTATTGACCAAGAACAGACCCTGCATTACACTTGTTTACCTGGGCACTGTGGGCAGTAGAATAGGCTACTTGACATGATGCTACAAAATGTTTACATAAAGTTTGAGTTATTGATCTAAATACTAGCTGCAACATGGATATGGTAAGCGGTTGATTTGTTCCCAAATGTTGTAATCTTTCATATTTAAATGAATGACTCTTTATTTGATCGATCATAGGACAAAATACTTAGTTAATTTACTGTTCTTACGTTTATAGTGCAGAATACATCCTAGTACAATCTTCTTCTCTGGTAATGACATTCATGTCAAGCGCACTGGTGCGCCATCTGTAGACCGCATAGTTAAACTGATAATATTCAAAGATTTTTTTTTTTCTGTCTTTTTTCTTCCTACATTTAGTTTTTTTATATGTATTTAAAATGTAAAAACAAAAAGAAAAGAAAAAGATTACCACAATGATGAACAGAGAAAGCACAGTTGAAAATAAATAGGATCAAAACAGGAACAACAGCCACGCAACTAAAAATAGACGGCATTTAAAATCATTTGATATAGAGGAACATAAAACTTAAGTCTTTTTTTAATACTTTGAAACTTAAAATACTTTATAAGTAAATATTACAACTTTAAAAATTTACACAAAATTCTTTTTCATAAAAACTGCTTCACAATAAAAACATTTTAGAGAGTTAGTTTTGTATCTATGCTCTTAAACAAATTAACAGTAAAAGGGGCATTAAATCAAAGCATTAAATCATCATTAAATAGGCTACATGATTGTCTAGGAAGTGACGGTGTTTCCTGCGTTTGGTATTTCCTGTGGGTCTCCCTGATTCGGTGTTGCCATGTATGCGTATTTTAAGCATTTTAATGTAACCTTTCGCTTGTTGCTTTTAAAGGTCGCTTGTTATGAATTGGCGATTAGGGTTTGGTGGCTTATTTCCATAACACAGTTATGCAAAAAAGAAAAACTTGTTTAGGCTGATTTTGGAGATGAAAGAAGTTTATTCCGAGTTACTTTTATCATGCTAGCTTGCTTGTTTTATACATGTTCTGGCAACATAATCTGACTGCACAGAGATGGTAAACCGGTAACACACCGGACAGAGTCGATGAGACGTCAACAGCCGCTGGCAAACTCGGTCTAAGCGACTGGGATAAAAGACACCATTTCGCCTCAGCGATGGATATTAAGCTATAAGCGTCATATATGTGTGTATATCTTTAAATTATAAGATATTGTCACTTTAGAAGACACACTGCGAAGGGTTCGAAGCTTCTGACAAACTATTCGCGACGGCTGTTAAAAATATTTTCTTCGGAGTCTTGGCTTGTCAGCTGGTAGCAATTACGGATCTACGACATACGGAAAGAGACACGGGGGTAGTTCGTGACTTTTGGTTGATTGACTCTGTGCTGGTTGGGTGGACCTCCGACCAGAGCACAGCCTCCGAGCGGCCCGCTTCAACACCCGCGGTAGGTGTCGGATTGTAGGTCGTTTTACGGAGGATATTCAGCGGCTTTAAACAAACACCCTCCAGCCGGCATTTGATCCCCCGGAGCCGGCTAGAATCCGGACAGAGACCTCATGAATGGAAATCGGAACTACAGGTAACGTTACGTAGCTCTTGATATTTTCAGAGCGATTTAGGATTCTTGTCTATTCCGTACTATGACGTATTGCCTCGGTGTAACTTCGTTACGTTCACCGTCAGCACAAAACATTCATAGCTTATGAAAAGTCCTTGGTCAACTGCTTCTCAAGGTATGAATAAGCTTTTGAAATTGAGCCATTTACTGCTCATGCACGTTTGGGCGTAGCAACCACATTTTTGTGAGAGTTTGGTTAGGGTTTTTTTGTTTTTTGGGGGCGATAATACGCCATGTGTGGAAGATCCTCCTGACTCACTTGCTCTTTTAACGTCACGCACTTGTGGCACAGCTGTCACGCACAGGTGCTGCGTGCGTCAGGTGCGTCAGTCTTCGCGGAGCGGGGGAGGGGCACGTTTCTGATTGCCCGTTGCTATAACGACCATAACGACTGACTGAATCACCGCTTTATCAATCTGAATGATCTCGTGTAGGATTTTTAGTTGGAAATCATTCTAAAGTAAAGTTTATTTATTGAAGATACCTCAGAATATATAGTGCCGATATAGTGTATAAATCTAAAGTGCTTCAGGTGAAAATTTTCTATTCAAAATAAGTTAATTTAAAGGGGTACTTCAGCGCTGGGAAAACTGTATTTAAACTGGGTCAATATTGTAGTAGAAATGTGAAATATATTTTTTTAATTTGGTGCTTTCTAGAAGAAGAAAAATAAGTTTTATTTATATAGTGCATTTCCATAGTTCAAGGTCGCTTTCTAGACTGAGAAAAGACGGAAATGTATTTTTGTCTCATGGGGATGAAAGACAACAATTCCCAGAATGCTTCACTGCCCTACGAGGCCACTCCCAAATCCACAGCTACTAGATTACTGGATCACTTTCACTTTCCCACCGCGACCGCAATCATTTTCATAAAATCAGTTAAGTTAGAGAACAGACACTACAATTAAAAACTGAACGTGTCCAATATAATGTGATTTAGCCGCTGAGGGAGTGTGTCACAGCACAAATGCTGCAGGACATTTACATTTAATCATTTAGCAGACGCTTTTATCCAAAGCGAATTACAAAAAAAGCTGTAAGAGACCAACAACCTGTAAGAGCTGTAAGAAGTCTCAATTAATTAGCACCGTATACAATTTATTAATTTATTTATTTTTTATAGCCATCTACAATATCCATCTACAACAAAAACTCACGTACGCAAAATACAGAACACTGGATTTTGATAGCCATGATAACAACCCATTGGGACTAAGGCTGTTGCCCCAGCTGTTGTCGTTAATGCAGATTCAGTGGCCCAATGTGACCAGTGGCAGGAGTCAAATTACATACATTTGTGATGAGCTGGATGATCTCTGGTGATGAGCTCTGAGGTAAACGCGACTGCACTACTTTGGAAGCTTAACTTTCATAGGAATTAATTTGAGAAGTTAAAACACTTTGCTCCTCCAGCCGCCGTTTACATGAATGCCTGAGGCTGCAGCTGTGAGTTGAGTTGTGAGTGCGATCTCCCATCCCCCATACTCGGGTTGAAAACATGTGGAAATGGCTCCCTCTGCTGGCTATAGTCTTTAGCCTCTGGCCAAAAAAGCCATATGCTAATCGCTGAAGCTTAAGTTTATCAGTCGGTGACCGTATTTCTTTATTATGTATGAAATCATTATTTAATAAGATTTCTCGTTTATTACAAAGGTTATCTTGGACCTCCTTACTGCAGCTATCCATGCCATTTGTCACCTTTTTGTCACCTCTGAAACATGGCTTAGTTGTACTATTATTTTTCCACGCTGGAAAATGATAAAAGGATATTTCGTTCTTAAGCTTTATGCCACTTCTATCGTGAGAATGACTATTGCAGTTTATAACAGCAGGTAGACGGCATCTTGAACATTGCGTTCTTCCCTCCATGCAAATAAGAAGTCTGGCACCTGTTAGTGCCGCAGATTCCCAAAATGCTTTGCATTCACCACTGTGAATTAGTGTTGTCACAATACCAAAATTATGACTTCGATACGATACCAGACTAAAATACCTGAGAATATGCGGGTGCGTGTCAACTCGCTGTCGGTCGGAGAGGAGAGCGCAGCTGGTATCGATACTGTAGAAACTGAGAATCGTATCGTTTCATATATTCCAGTATCACATATCCAAATATCGATATTTTTGACAACACTACTGTGAATACATCATGGTGATGACACATAAGCGATCTCTATAAAAATTATAGAATTAACATTACTGTAGTATGAAGCAGAGAAGGAGCGAGTGTTGTGGAGTAGGGGTGTCCATGGTTAACCGATTGACCGATTAACCGTTAAAAATTGCGTAACCGAGTGAAACATTTTGCTCGGTTAAGTGGCGTCAATGACGTTCTTTGAATTTAGTTGTAATATATTTTTGCACCACTAGAGACCGCCAGAGTGCTCCCAGACATTTGTAATATCCACAAGAAGAAGTCATGACCAGCTTTGAGCTTTCTAAGCGGGCAAAGAAAGTGTGGGAGCACTTTAAAAATGAGAGTGACGGGGCAAAATGCAAGTATTGCAATGCAGTGCTTACCGCATTTTTCTGGCTATAAGTCGCATCAGTCAAAAAATGCGTCATCAAGAGAAAAATAACATCAGTCGCTCTGGACTATAAGTCGCATTAGGGCAGAAGCAGAGCGGGAGCCGCGCGCGCTGTACATAACGGTTCAGAAGAAAGAAAGTTTGAAGTGAGAAACTTGTGAATGACTAGAGAAAAGCAGACGTTACTTTAACTGTAATGAAGAGAACAAAAAAGCTAATCGTGGACTGAAAGCAAGATGGCCAGAGCTGAAGGGACGAGTCCACAGATGCTTGAACTCTGCCGGGAGAGGCTCAGCCGCGCGAGTCAAACGCTGTGTGAATCATTCTCGGCTGCATATTTTGCTACATGCCCTAATCATGCAGGCGCCCTCGCGGCCACTTGCATTGCTCGTGAACTGGAGCGCATCTCATCCTAATTTAACGAAACTCAGCGTACGCCTCGCAGACATGAAATATATCTTAAGAAAACTTGAAATGTCTTTTAACAATTTAAAACGAAAAGAAATAGGCTACTCTCTGATTATGTAATCCATGATGTGCATTTCTCTCTATAGGCGCGTTCACTACGGAGATGGCGGTCGTCAAATTAATAAACTAAAAATAATAACCCTGACGCACACTATGGTTAACCGAGTATTAACCGCTAAGGGCCTCGGTTAACGGTTAATGAAAAACTTGAAAACGTGCAGCCCTATTGTGGAGCTGAGCAAGGCTGCTGGAGCGATTGTCAATGAGACGAACAACACACAACTTTTATTACGACGGGACACAGTCGCCTACGCAATTTCCGCTTTTCTGGTCACAAGTAAGAGTTAGCGTAGCTGTGTTTATCATATTAGATACATTTAAGTGTGTTTAAAATGATGTTATGACGTTACTCTGTGCGTTCGCTCAGCGGCTGCTGTGACACTTGTTCACACTGCAAAGAGTAAAGCGCTTCTGCAGAATAAAACCAGAAACCGAGGGTAACACAGATATGACGCAATCGACACACGACTTCCTCAGATGTCCCGGCTCCTTGGTTACAATAGCATTTTTCTCACAATTTACAAATAGTTGGAAACATTTGGGATATTGTAAGAACTCAACTGAACAAAATATATAACACCGGCCTAGTGGTTTTTGGATATTTTACTGCATGCACCTTTAATGGTTTTAATGAGGGAAAGAACTACAGTTCCATGAAGTATTACGAATGGCATAATCAAATTAAAAATGGAGAAATAGAAAACTACTTATTTACAAAAGGTTGATAATATGTATAAAATGTTTTACCTTTTGCAAATTATGCAATAAAAGATATATTATTTTTTATTTAAAAAAATATGAATAAATATATATGTTGTTAAGTATTTCTGTAACATTCCATTCACATTCATGTTGTTACAAATAATACTGACAGAAAGTGTGAGATTTAATGTTAATTGGCAAATGTTATATTCGTTTTAAACCTATTATTTTAGAAATATTAAGTCCTATTTGTTTTTGTTTTTTCAGAGAAACACGTTTCACTTTAAGGCCTTGTATTAAATGGTTATTTTTATTTGACCTGTGAACAATGTATAGCTGTTCACATGTAGTTTTTAAATGTGTTGTTTAATGTGGCCAATATTAGATTCCAGTGTGAACAGATCATGCTCCTAGATTGTGTATGTGCAAAAGAACTCGCGCAACAAGCTGTCATACGGAAGTAAACATGTGAACATTAAAGTTAGCTATTACTCATTTATTTAAAGTGTGATCTGCCACCGAAACCAGATCATTTAAGTGCAGGTAATATAAAAAACAAAGACGAGGATGCAGATGCGGAAAAAGAGCAGAGTTCTGAAACATTTATGATACAAGCCCTCGTGTTTTGCTTATAGAGCTGTCAATGTAAAAGTTACAAGTTCTGACACATCACTGTTCTTCCACTGGTATACCTTTTTCAACTGTCTTGATAACTTTGGACATTTCATAATATCTTTGAAAATACTCCTATGAGTGCAGAATTGTCTGACCTTTACTGGATTTAAGACAACATATGGAAGTGGCCCAAATCAGAAAAGATCAGATTCCATGTGTTTTGTGCTTTACACATCACATTCTGTCATGAGAAAAACATCGGATTTGAGTTTTGGGCCACGTTTACCTGGAGTCTGACCATGGACTAACCGGCCTGGCTGTCAGTCTGTCATAAATAGATGATAATTTGTTGTTGAGTGCAAAACTGTCTGACTGAACCGTAACACAGCTTTAAATTATTTTGCTTGAATAATGAAATGATGAGAGAGGAGATGTCTCATTCTCTAAATGAGTGAAACACTTGTAAATGTGCCAGTCACCTATTTGTCTATGAAGTGAGCGTTACACTCCAAGCAACACAATAGGCTTTCAAACTGAGCTGAGCTGTGTTACTACATCAGTGTCAAACCCTCAGTTTCCTCTTAATCTGTGATGTCAAGAAACTCCTATATTTAGCACACTTTCTCTGGGATTTCAGCTAAAGTGAGAAAAACACTCATGCACCCATGAATGTGTGTGTGAACAATACAATCAAGTCTTTGATGGTCAGATTTGTGCTCAAACATTATGGAGTAAACGTTCATGTGTGCTCTGAGTTCAATCGTACCTGTGCCTAAATATAGAAACAGCTGTTTTTCCTTTAATTGGTTGTTAGTGTAGTCATGGTTGCCATGGCGAAAAGAAGCCACATGAGTGCCACCGGCATAGCAATGGCACACTGGGAAGTGTAAGAAGCAGTTGCAGTCGAATTCCCCTTCCACACCTCTCAGTTACAGTTTTGTTCTGTAAACCCCCTATAAAGCATCGGTACAACAGCAGTAACAGTCAAATGTATCAGTACTACTGTTACCAGTCAGTGCTAAAAAAAAACCTAAAGTACAGAGTATCGTGTTTATTCGGTACCCGCAGATAGATGCTAGACGTGTCGATGAACATGCACTGTATTGTGATCTTGGGCACTTTAAAATACGGTGAATAATTCCTTAATACAAAATATTTAGATAACATTTCCATTAATTGGTTAAGATATGCAAAACTGCATGTATGCTGCGTAAAAGAGGTATGTATACTTTGATTTTATCGAGTAGCTTGGATGCCAGCCGAACTCAGACCCGCCCACACATTTTTTAGGTCGGGCGGTTAGGTCTGGCCTCAATCCATAGAGGAGTAATTATCTCTGATAATTCGGACCAATGAAATCATCAGGGCTGGCTTTAGACGATGATGGACGTTCTCAGGAAAAAAAAAAGTTTGGGGGGTAAAATGAGTTATTTTGGCAAGGTTGCTGGCTAAAATTCGCACTCATGGGTCTATATATCACATAATAGTCGCTTAAACCCGCGGACATAGAAAACAACCAGTGGAAAAAAACCTGGCCCTGGCAACACAGTGCAGTCGAGTTCTGTTGACATTTGACAATGCGACGCTTCGTTGCTCTGATTGGTTGTAGGTCTATCTAATTGAGGTCTTTCCTGGTACGGTTGAAACACGGCTAGTAAACAAGCTCAACATGGATGAGAAGGAAAATGTACATTCACTCTCTGACAGTAGATGGTGCTTTTGGAACAGCAAATGCACATTTCGTGACCCGCCATCCTAGGATTATATGACATTCTTCTTTTAGAAAAATACAATCAGAGTTATATTAGAAACCAGGAAAAAACATTGAGCAGTGAACGAACAAGTCATAGAAGGAATTTTAATTCACAAATCACACAGATTTAATGTAGCAACGCTAACTGTAACCATGGTATTGTGACAGAAATATGTACAATATTATTATTAAATTGTTCAGGAACACTTTTCGATAAGGTTAATTTAGTCAATAGTTAAAGGGATACTTCACCGCTTTTTCATATTAAACTGTTATTCCCTTAACTAAAACGAGTTGATACATCCCTCTCTCGTCTGCGTGCGTGCACTTAATCGCTCTGACGTGCGGGGACGATCTGATAGCATTTAGCCCACTAAGCCCAGTTCATTCACTATGGTACCAAACAGAGATCAGGTTAGAAGTGACCAAACACCTCCACGTTTCCCCTATTTAAATACAGTTACACTGATAGCTGAACGATCAAGTATGGTGACACAAAATAAAACGTGGCGCTTTTCTTAGCGGGTTAAAATGGAACTATAATATATAGTTACTTCTAACTGAATAGCACTTCTGAGAGTACTTCGACTCAGCGCAGTAAAAAGCCCTGGCTGAAAAATCATCTCCCCCTCCCCCCTATTGACAGAAATGAGAGAGGGAGGGGGAGATGTGAGGGAGGATTTTTCAGCCGGGGCTTTTTACTGCATCCAGTAAAAAAAACCTGGGTGACTTGTGTTGCTAAATTACATGTAATTCATTTTTAAAACATTGTTTGGTAGACCAAATGCTGTATTACTTTTAAAGCTCTTTCTGGTTATGCTATGTTAGCCAATTGACAAAATATAGCGTTGTCTGATGGGTAAAGTAACTTGCCATGACTCCAAGACATTCAGTAAATTTAAATTTATTCATTTAGCAGAGGCTTTTGTCCAAAGTGATATTAAAATAGAGGTACGTACGCAATTCAGCATCACAGAGCCAACAATATTTGTATTGAACAATGCCAGGTTTATTAGAGAGAGACATTAGGAAACGAGAAAATAAAAAAGAGGATGTGTGTGTGTGTGGTCCAGGTAAACACTACGTTATGAGAATAAAATGTCCCCACAAAGACAACAATGTCTGAAATCCTTTTGATCCCCATGAGGAGAACAACTTCTAAATCAGACTAAATTATGTTTTTTGAAAATGTAAGAATGCAGAAAGTTTTCTGTGATGGTTAGGTTTAGAGGTAGATTTAGGGTTAGGTATAGAAAGTCTATATGTCTATGGAATGTCCCCATAAAACATGTGTGTGTGTGTGTGTGTGTGTGTGTGTGTGTGTGTGTGTGTGTGTGTGTGTGTGTGTGTGTGTGATTTAGGTTTAAAAAAAAGTAAATAAAAAACAAAAACAAATCCCATGTTTGCTCTTGAAAATATTTCAATATCCAAGTCGATTTCTTGATGTAAATCTTGGCCAACTGAATGTATTTGTTTTGCAGGTATAAATGGTATGTGTAAAAGCTGTGGTTATCTGTAATATGTGTGGTGTGAAGATGCTGAGTGTTGTGTTGTTTCCAGTGAGTAGGCATTTAGAGGAAATTTCCTGATCAGACCAATAACACCCCCTCTTTTTGAACAGCAATGTCAAGAAATGAATGCGTGATTGCAACGCTATTATTAATCAGATAATAATTAATTTCCATGAAATGTCAATGATGATAGATGAGAAATAACACTTATGTACATACAAATGTTGTCATGACTTGAGGTGACTTGAGTTTCGTCTGCATGCTTTTACACGTCATTTCTGGTGGGGGCTTGCTTGGGATTTCACTTTCAGTTTAGTGGTAATAACGAATGTTGAAAGTCTTACTAATAAATTACGTTTTGAGAACTGGTATTGATGGAAATCCCCTGTGATTTTCATGACAGGAGCCGTTGGGGCTGCGCCCCTGTTCTCCGTACCTCGGAGGCCAGGCTATGGCACCATGGGGAAGCCCATCAAGCTGCTGGCCAACTGCTTCCAGGTGGACATCCCCAAGATGGATGTCTACCTGTACGAGGTGGACATCAAGCCAGAAAAGTGTCCACGGCGTGTTAACAGGTGCCAAAGACTGAGAATATATTATTGACACTGTTTGTAATACTTATTTATTTTACAAAGCATATTTACAAAACTAAGACTCATGAATTAATCAATATGTCAGTCCCTCCAGGATTTCGTGATATATTTTTTTGTGATTTTTGCGATCAAAATTACTGATTTTGTGGTAATTTTCAGAAATTTGCGAAAAATGTAGCGAAAGTGAAAGAAATTAAATAATAATTTGGATACCACATTTACCATAATATGTATTATGTTAGATGCACAATAGTCATACACAACAATAGAACAAACAAAATGCACAAATCTTGTTTATTTTGGTATCTTACAAAAAGGGCTAGCCCAGTGGTGTACTATGTAGCTGTAATAACATGATTGCTTAGGGTGGGAAATTGCTGTGATTTACTTTTCTCAGATATAAGCAAGTCCCTAATATAAAAAGTTCTTAAATCATTAATTAATCAAGTAAACAATCATTAATAAAATAAGAACTAATAAACAAAAATAGGAGGACAAGTAAATACAACATAAAGATACAGATACAAACTTTTTTTAAGTCGTTTTTAAAAAAACAACAACATTTAAGTCAGGCTACTGGGTGTATTTTCCAGTGGTTGTTATTTGATGGATAACCTAGAGGCTATATTAGGTTGCTTTCACTTTAAAGATTACTGCATACAGTAATGCATGGACCCAAACCTATTCATTCAAGACACCGCCAAGACGGACATTTGGGCATAATCATGGGTGTATTTTTCAAGGGCATTAAGCCATGTAGAACAGATCTTTACACTCGCGAGCGCTGGCATTGGTCCGTGTGTTAGTAGGGAATTCAGTTTGTGGCATACAACGCTTTTATGAACTCTTTTTTTGTGTGTGTGTGTGTGTGTGTGTGTGTGTGTGTGTGTGTGTGTGTGTGTGTGTGTGTGTGTGTGTGTGTGTGTGTGTGTGTGTGTGTGTGTGTGTGTGTGTGTGTGTGTGTGTGTGTGTGTGTGTGTGTGTGTGTGTGTGTGTGTGTGTGTGTGTGTTATCGCTATTGGGCATATCATACTTTTATTTGTTCATTCATCTATCTTGCAATGAGCCCGGTCCTTGGCACTTACGCAAGACGGCAGGTGAGAGATTCACTTTCGCTTTCACAAAGACCACACACTGTGCATGCACCACAACTGTATGAAAACAATGCATGAAACTCATGAAAATAATGCATTACTGCTTTACATAAAATAGAGAGAGTTAAATTAGATCATATATTTATTTTTTGTGATTTAAAATCATTTTTTGTGATTATTTTGCGGTGAAATGATACATTATGCAGGATCGCAAGAAAATGCAACATTTTGCTGATTTTGCGTTGTATTCAGCGATCGCGGAATCGTGAAAAACTGGAGGGACTGATATTTGTAGTCAAATTGAAAACTGGTTTGATTAAGCCCATGATGACTCTTTCTGTTACGTCTTCTAGGGAGGTGGTGGATACCATGGTGCAGCACTTCAAGGTCACAATCTTTGGGGACAGAAGACCAGTCTATGATGGCAAGAGAAGCCTTTACACCGCTCAGCCATTACCAGTGGCCTCCGGGGGGGTAAGACCATAGACTGTAAAAAAAAATGGACGTAGTGTCCGTAATGTCACCCTTAGGGTTCTGAAGAGCCTTTCTGAAGTGTAAAGTAGGGTCGAGCTGCCATCTTGGCAGTGTTATCGCGCGTCACTCCCGTACAACGGACAATGGGCAAAGAGGCAGCATGTGGGCGGAGCTGAGTTGACGTGATGACTAATAGACAGCAGACAAATGGCTATCCACCTGTCACTCACGTCCTTAACTATGCAGAACTTTAAGGCTTTATATAATGTAAACGAATGAGTTTATCCCCCTCACAGTTATCACAGAGGGCAAAATTAGCTATATTAGCGCAATTGTATTTCCAACACACACAATACACTTCATCAGCTGGCCAGCTTTACAAATATCTGATAATTTCAGACAGATAGAGGAATAGAGGTACTGCAAGAGTGTACAGTATGTGAAAGTGTTTTTGAACATTAAAGCATGTTAACTTCTTAATCAGACTGAATTATGTTTTTTGAAAATGTAAAAATGCAGAAAGTTTTCTGTGATGGTTAGGTTTAGAGGTAGATTTAGGGTTAGGTATAGAAAATCTATATGTCTATGGAATGTCCCCATAAAACTATATAGACTAAGGCTGCACAATAAATCGCATTTTACATGAAAACATGTTTATTGCAATTCGGCATATCGTGATTATGAAATCGCAAAGGCTGCGATTATCTTTTATGCATAGGATGGCTCCGTGATCAGTAGTAAATGCTGTTCCCTCTGAAAGCACTGCAAGTTTGAGTTGCTCATAACATGCATTTTGAAAAAGCAGCATGCGTCAAACATCTTTCCAAACATGAGAAGCATTTAGTCATGTTTAATCAAAGCGTTTCAATCTGTTTATTCAGCTCAGTGATAGTATGATATTTATAGCGATTTCCTCGTGGATTTCCGTGAATGTGTGCTATTGTACTTCTGCGGCATATACTTGGGAGTACCCTGCACGAGAGTGCCCTCAGGCTTGCGGTGCAGCGTTTATAAAACAACTACATTATATTTCTTAGCAATAATTACATCGCTATTTTAAGTAATAAACATACATCTTCATTAAGAGACGCTAAACAGATGCAGTCATGCAGGTAGGAATCTCTCTCTCTCTCTCTCTCTCTCTAAAATAAATGCTTTGATTAATTCATTCAAATAAATGTAATGTTACGCACTACATTATATCTGTGTCTGATTAAAAGTGGACAGAATACTGAATCTAACGAGCCATAAAAAAAATAACCGCCAATTTTACCCTTCCGAATCAAATATTGCGCTACAAACATAAGATTATCAATGTTTTGTCTGTTGTTAAGAGGTCTGAACACTCCCTTGATATATATATATATATGATATATGAATATGATACATTTTAATGTTTTTCTTTTCCTTTAGTGTGTATTGTATCTTTTTGCATGTAGATCTGAAAAGTCGCCAAGCTCATAATGTCCCACAAAGGGATTTATTCTATCTCCAGACCTGCCTAAAATGCCTCTGCTAAATTTGTTCCAGTCTGTCTGCTTGATTATCCGCATTTGCAGAATCTGACTCAGACTCAGATTCTCTAATACAGATGGCGTTTTTAATTGTGTTTACATACATTTGCTTTAAAAGCATGGGAGGCTAAAACTCGCAATTGTATTTCCAACACACAATACACTTGGTCACCTGGCCAGCTTTATAAAAATCAGATTATTTCAGACAAAAAGAGGAATAGAGGTACTGCAAGAGTGAGAAAAAGGTGTTTTTTTTTTTAAACATTAAAGCATGTTAACCTATTTTGTTACACCCAATACTCAAAATAATGAGCTTAGCATCAAATAATGAAAATAGCATCAAATGGCCCCTTTAAAGGAAATAGATATTATTATTATTATTATAATTACCTAAAAAATATATTTAAGTCTTAATTAATATACATTTTGATGGTAGAGGTCAAAGTGTTAAAACAGGTAAATAGAATGCTGTTAATTGCAGAAACTCACAAAGGAAAAGAAATTAAAAGCAAAAAAATCTAAGGTAATTAAATAACCAGTTAATTTATACATTTAAATTTTATGCAATTAAAATATATTGTGAATGTTCAAGAATTGTGATGCATCAGCATTTGATTTCACTTTAATAATTTAAACACAATTTTTTTTTTTTTTTCTTGCATGGATAACAAGTTATCATGTTAACAACCACTTGCTTAACAAACACAAATAGGTGTCGTTTTAAAGTTCAAAAGCATGGCTTTACAGTTAATATAGGCATCACTGAAGTGCTTTTAAATCTGCTGGCATATTAGAGGTGCTCTATTTTTCTAGTGTGAAACAAAACTGCTTTACATTGAAAATCATAGTACATAACAAATTTGTGTCATATATTATTGAAAAGCTCTCAACCAGCAGAAATGCAGAAGCGTATTGTTTCACTTAGAGACCAAACTATACCAAGTATTTGTTTGAAAAAGAGCCCCTGACGCACATGTAAACCGTATACATATGATGCTTTTGCATTATGTTTTGGTTCTTCACAAAACATTAGTAAACCAGTAGATTGCATGGTCTTGAAAGAGCCCAAACACAACATAAGACAATGTGTAGAGGAGTGATGCTGCTTGGCTAAAGCTCTAGAACTTCCAGGATCATGTCAACCAATGGACACTGGATCTGAGCTGTGGTAAATGGCTATAGTGGGTAGGGATGATGTGCTTAGACCAATCCACACACTTGGATTGGTTTGATAGCTCAGATTGACAGGTATTGATTTACCATCCACCATAGAGTAGGAGCGCTGAAAGATCATCACTCATCAACCAAATATTATTATAGTTTATTCTATGTATTCTTTTATTGTAGCATTTACACAAGTAAGTAGTTATGTTCTGTAAAATCACTTTTTGATTTTTGGACCCTTTGGGTTAATTATGTTTTGAAATGCATGGCTAGCCTACCGAATCCATTGCATAGCTTGAAGACGTTAATATGCTTAGAATACGTAACTACAGCGTGCTCACTTAATTTTTCCTTGTGTGTCTGCTGCACGTGTTTTGCGCATGACCCTCACACACCTCAAAACGATGCATTCTAACGATGGCCATGCTTAATACACCGTTGTTAAGTTTTATCGATTAAATGTTAGCATCATTAATGCCGTCTAATGCAATTGCACAATTTTATATTAAAAAAAGAAAATCATATAAAACACTTCTTGAAGAAACATCTCAGGCCTTTTTCATGATTATGCCTTTAGCAGTTTATCTTGTATGACTGAATAAAACATGACTGAATGAAACTTGTATGACATTTATGCAAATTTGTGCAATATCTCTAGGTGGACCTAGATGTGACCTTGCCAGGCGAAGGTGGAAAGGACAGGCTGTTCAAGGTCACCATTAAATTTGTGTCACTGGTCAGCTGGCACATGCTGCATGAGGTCCTCACTGGGCGGAGCACAACTGATCCACTGGAACTGGATAAGCCAATCAGCACCAATCCCGTACACGCTGTAGATGTTGTTCTGCGCCATCTGCCCTCTATGAGGTAAGAGTTCCCCATGAGTATTCTTACTTGATCATAAAGGGCATTTAATACGATTAAAAAACAAAGTGCTTGTGTCTTCAGCGATGCAGTGCATACCTAGTCAAATAAGACTAGTGTTTTATTGAAAAGTAGCGTGTAGCTGTTAGATAAGGATCCTTTAGGAGTGCACATGTTTGTTCTGCCGGTTACATCTGTGTTATTTGCCTTCTCTTACTTCAGGTACACCCCAGTGGGACGGTCTTTTTTCTCCTCCCCCGAGGGCTATGATCACCCGCTGGGTGGGGGGAGGGAAGTGTGGTTTGGTTTCCACCAATCAGTGCGACCAGCTATGTGGAAGATGATGTTGAACATTGATGGTAAGTCAGAGAAGATTATAAAAGCACAATTTCGCCTGAATTATCCAGTTACATGATCTGGATGTGGTTATTAAAGATAAAATAATGACCTTCTCTCAGCCATGTTAAAGGGATATCTCACCCTAAAATGAAAATTCTGCCATCATTTACTCTCTCTTGTCACAAAAGAAGATATTTTAAATAATGTACGTAAGTTGATGGTCCCCATTGTCATCCATAATATATTTTTTTTTTTGTCCTACTATGAAAGTCAATGGAGACCATCAACTTACTGACATTCTTTAAAATATATTCTTTTGTGTTTTAAGTAGAAGGAAAAAAAACTCATACCAGTTTGGAGTAAATTAACAAGTTGAGGGAGAATCGCAATGATGACAGAATTCAAATTTTATTGTCAACTATTTCTGTATGTGTGCAATCTCTGTGCCATTAACCAAAGTTTTTTGAATAAAAAATGAATTACTCTATCTATCATTGGTCAGAGAAACAGAAAGTTCCATTTTCAATAACATTACAGTGATTACAGGACAGCCTTTGGGCTTGGGGATTAAAGCTGCAAATGAGTTTTTTAATGAACTGTTGGTGTAACGTTGACCGAGTTTTATTTTCCCCATAGTGTCTGCCACAGCATTCTACAAAGCTCAACCTGTGATTCAGTTCATGTGTGAGGTTCTGGATATCCACAACATCGATGAGCAACCTCGTCCTCTTACCGATTCCCACAGAGTCAAATTCACCAAAGAGATCAAAGGTTTGTGTGAATGGGCAATGTGGTGGCGAGTTATAGAATTTTTTATGTTGATCGATTTCCACTTCTAAAGCCAGTTTGAATTCCATTATGAATTATAGTAACTCTTACAGTAGAGTGCAGCACTATTAATGCCAAGGGTTTTGATTTCTCATAACTTAAAGGGCATTACGATTTTTAATAAATAATTAATACTTCTATTCAGCAAGGAATCATTACAATAATTGAAAATGACAGAGAATACTTTTGTAACAATGTAAAAGTCTTAAATTTCAAATAAATGCTGTTCTTTTGAACTTTCTTTTTATCAGAGAATCCTGAATAAAATTAAAATAAAAAATTAAAATAAAATGTTTAATTTGAACTGATAATCATAAATGTGTCTTGAGCATCAAACCAGCATATTAGATCTTTTGACTGAATACTGGAGTAATGATGCTGAAAATTCAGCTGAGCCATCACAGAGATAAATTATATTTTAATATGTATTCACACAGAAAACTGTTTTTAATTATATCAATATTTCACAATATTACTTCTTTTTTTTTTTTTTTTTTTACATTTAAAGTCCAGGGGCTGTATTCACAAAACATTTACCGCTAAGAGTTCTCCTAAATGGCAGTAAAAGTTCTTAGTTACGAGTTTTCTCTTATTCACAAAGTAGCTGAGAGCAACTTTTACTAAGGAACAGAAAGTAGTCTTAAGCTAAGAGTATGGGCGGGGTTGACCTCATTGCTATGGATGATGTCATCACGCTTACTAACTATGACCACAGTGATTGGCTGATAGGGCTGATAGGGGAGGGGGTCATGATTTAATAATATAAATATTTTGTTGAATGAGGTTTCATGTTGCCATATTCAAATACAGATTTTAAAATGTAGACCAAGTGTCACTAGTTAAACAAATATATATTAATTTAACTGTCAGTTTCCAGTCAGTCAGTCTGAACATGTCTTCATCTCAAGAGATTGCAAAATTCAAGCTAAAATTATGTTTTATTAACGAAGTTTGTGAGGTGCACGTTCAAATGGTCTGATGGCTGATCTAATCAGTGCGAGAGGAGGTATACACAGCCGAGAGCTGACTTGCCCAGTTAACTCCACAGTTTTCTGCATCCATAGCAAGATACATTTATTATAACTATTGCCTGAATATTGTATAGTGTCTTTGGGCTGATTGCAGGAACAGCCATTAGGGTTGTTTAGTGATTTGTTCTTAGTGATTTAGGAGTCCTTTTGACTACTCCTAGCGTTCCATGGATTTAGGAGCTAGTTTTAGCGCTAAAATGCTTTGTGAAATACTCTTAGAGCAAAAATGTAGGAGCACTTTTTAAGAGTTTCCTAAATTAGCAAGTTAGAAGTTACATTTAGCCTTAAGATGTTTTGTGAATACGGCCCCAGATTTACTAAACAGGGCAAATTAACATGAGAGCGCAGTTCCAAAAAAGCACAGGTGGGAGCGGACAGTTCTGCGCATGATCTACTGACAACACACAAATTGACGAACACAGACGCAGACGGATTTCCATAATGACCAGCGTAATCTACCAGTTAGCAGTGGTTTAATGGGTCCTGCACACTACGAGTTTTCAAAATCCTTTGCGAATGTTCCTTGTCAGACTGTACGAACATGATCCCCGATGTAAGCCATGTCACACTGTAAGATCTCAGTTGTCATTAATGTCAGACTGTACAATAAGGAAGGTGCGCTAAAAACAAAGGCACACAAGAAAACTCATCCGGCGTTTTATATCATCAATGAATGACACATTCGGTGACAGTAAGCTGCATTACACGCGGGACTGAAATGCTGGCTACAAAGAAATCTCTGGCTCTCGTTTTGGTCATAGTTTGTCTTGAAAACCGAGATATCGTTGCAGAAGTCACACTGCAGGATTGTGCGCCAAATCTCCTGATACTGCCAGAATTTCATCTGAGGTACAATCTGATCGCAGTGGTCATTGATCGTTTGACATGTTCACCGGCAGCTGATTAAAGACGTCAGATTTTAGCCTAGGATCAGAGGAATCTTTTAGGATTTGCAGAATTTGTCTCAGACAGCCAAATCATGGGCAAAATTGCACAGTGTACACTCGGCTTAATATAAGCTTTTTTGGGGCAGTAAATAATGGCCCAAACACAAGTAAATTTACATAGGAAAATATTAGTACATCACCGTCTGTGATTCATTTATACTATCTATATTTATACTTATAAAATTTATGGAATACTCTCATAAATGTTGCGCCTGAAAGGGAAACTCCTACAAATGCATATACAGTAAGGTCAGCCGTAAAAATACCTGTCCACGCCTTTTCAGCGCTAGTTTATCACTGCGTGTCTTCAGTAAATCCTGGCAGTAGTTTAACACTAAAAGGGGTTTTGTGCTGGCGCAAGCTGTTAGTAAATCTGGCCCTAAATAAAAGCTGTAAAAGTAAAATGGTTATATATCAGTTGCTGGTTTTTATTCATAAATTTGAATACAGATTTGGGGATAAAATCATGCTGAATGGAAACACAAAGATGTGTAAGTGACAATTTAGTTCTCTTGGACTCATGGGAAGAAAATGTTTTTTTATTTGCAAAATGCGTTTCTGATTTTTTTTTTTTTTTTGTGCATAAATAATGTTTTTGAACTTGGGTTGATGCATGTTCGCTGTAGCAGATTTTAAAGTGAAAATACTCTTAGACCTATATTAGTCTTGTGCTGAGCTGTAAACTGACCAGTTGTCTCTGAATAGTGGTGTAAATTTGATCTTCTCCTCTCATCAGGTCTAAAGGTGGAGGTCACCCACTGTGGCACCATGCGGAGGAAGTACAGGGTGTGTAATGTTACTCGACGGCCGGCCAGCCACCAGACGTAAGTGTGTGTGCGGCTTTTTTAAATCTTTCTTATGATAATGTAAGGTTGTGTTTCAGTTAGTAAACAGGTCAATAAGTCTGTACTGTGTCACTAAAGGAAATTTTACTGTCCTGTTAAGACGCAAACACTTGAGAAACTATCTCGGAATCTTTTCAATTTAGTTTAAAGCTAGTCTTTCCAGTGGCCCATTCATTTAGTTTGTTTTACTTCATCAGGTTTCCTCTACAGCTGGAAAATGGACAGACTGTAGAGAGAACAGTGGCGCAATACTTCAGGGAAAAGTACAATTTACAGCTCAAGTACCCCCATCTGCCCTGCCTGCAAGTGGGGCAGGAGCAGAAACACACGTACCTGCCTTTGGAGGTGAGAGTCAAGAGATCTGATAACTTACTGTACGTTAGCAGGAAGCTGGCTACCATTTCCTTTCCACACATGCAGATGGCAGCTGCCATCTCTTCCCCGATTTGTGGATTTTTGAACATCATTTCTAGACACTTAACGGCACTTTTAGAAGATTTTTTTTTTTTTAGAAGATGTCTTGATCCTTTTTAATGATGCCCATATTGGCCATACTCTTCACCACTCAGGTGTGCAACATTGTGGCAGGCCAGCGCTGCATTAAGAAATTAACTGACAACCAAACCTCCACCATGATCAAAGCCACGGCTCGCTCGGCACCGGACAGACAAGAGGAGATCAGCAGACTGGTGAGTTCAGCATTTCGCTATTTAATGCTGCACTAACGCAATAAAGAAAAGATGCTCCGCGACATCTCTGCTGGTCTTTATGATGGAAGATGGCGGAAAGCCAGCACTGTCACAAGGCTCGTGCCCCAACTCTCATGTATAAATCTCTTGCTCAAATCATAGGTGCGCAGTGCCAACTACAACTCGGACCCCTTCGTTCAGGAGTTCCAATTCCGTGTGCGGGACGAGATGGCGGAGGTGACGGGTCGCGTCCTGCCCGCCCCCATGCTGCAGTACGGCGGCAGGGTGAGCTCTGAACACTTTATGGTACCCGTCCCCTTTCACTCATGTGCCGTATGTTTGTTTGTGTTTGAGTAGAAGGCTAGAAATTGGGCATGGTTTGTGTCTAGATTTAACATTTAATGTTATAATTATTATGTATGCTAATAAAGGCCCGTTCACACCTAGAATGGTACCTATAATGATGACTATTAGCATCCACACCAGTGGACGATGGCACTGCGGTTACATTGTCTGCTGCTTTAAATGCTCAAGCTCTGATTGGCTGTCAATGTTTTTATCATTCATCAGCTGAAACAATCATTCTGAAAATTATTCCAACGAAATTGTTTCTCTGTGTCGTTATTAAATTATGTGCACTCAACTATTCCTTTATATTTCGAACGATTTTTAGAACTATATCCAGTGTTGTAATTAGTTACTGTAATTGAATTACCTTTCCCTTTAAAAAGGGATTACTCTTATTTTTTTCTGTAACTAAATTGCAGTTACTGTAATTGAACTAAATACTGTAGACTGTAGAACAATTATGTATAATACAATAGTGGAATTAACTAATTTAAAGTCTAACTTTAAAACTCTTGTTTTAATGTATCCTTCTCACATTTGTAACACTTTAGTCAGTTAATAAGACAAATTTATGTAGTTTTATATCATTTATTCAAATTAATTAAAAGACGCTTAATGTCTATCTTTGAATCACTTAACTGGTCGAGGTTGATATGGGATTTAGAAAGTGATTAAATACTTTTTGGAGAGAGTAATTTGTACAGTAATCTAATTACACTATTAAAGATGTAATTCATAACTAGTTTTTAATTACTTTTTTAGAGTAACCACCCAACACTGACTATATCTTTATCGTTATCGTCCTTGGTGTGAACGGTCCTTTAATTGTTGTGTCTGTTGCTTTAAATGGAATGAGGTTTGTTGCTCATGTTCAATTGCTTGCTGGCATTTGGAAAATACGATTTCTTTTCTTATATTTTAAGAAGATTATTTTCTGTTTTTGTTGTATGATTTGGTGTAACTACTGTGAATAAGTGTAGCTATTTATAGGGAGCAGCATTTAATGTATAATTGTGGGGGGGGGGGGGGTAAACTAAGGGATAGTAAACCCAACAAAGGTAATTACTTAAAAAAATTGGAAGTCATCATTTACTTATTCTAATGTCTTTGCAAACCCCAAGCTCCAAACCTTAAAAAATCCAAAGATAAATTTCTAAGCTGCTTTTTTTCATGCAGTGGACATGAATGGTGATTATTGTTGTAAACAAAGACTTATAATGTTGTTGTATTGTATTGTTGAACAATATAATAACGAAATTCAAGAATTTGATTAAATGATCATCACTTCTTTAAGCTAACTCTAACTTTGAAACAATGGAAACAAAACTAATTGGTATTGTACTAAAATATATTTTTCACAACACAACAATTAGTATTTGCTTTAAATGGATAGTTCACCCAAAAATGTATGATTCACTCACCCAAACCTCTATAAATGTCTTTCTTCTGCTGAATGCAAAATAATATATTTTAAAGAATGTTGGCAACCAAACAGTTGATGGCACCCGTTGACTTTCATAGTACTTATTTTTCTCCTTAAGATGGATGTAAATGGTCCCATCAACTGTTTGGTTACCCATATTCTTCAAAATATATTTTGTCTTCAGCAGAAGAAAGAAGTTCATGCATTTTTGGAACAATATGAGGGTCAGTAAATTATGACAGAATTTTCATTTTAGGGTCATTTATCCTTTAAAGTTCCCAAAGTGATGAAAAAAAGTTACAAGTTTGCCCAGCTGTTGTATCACTGTATACTGTAATTAAAGTTTGGCCGAACATTAGCATCCTATACTGTCTGAGTTTGTACACTATTTGATATCAGTAAATTAAGGCAACTGTGTATACGTGTTACAGAATCGTACAGTAGCCACCCCAAGCCATGGCGTGTGGGACATGAGAGGCAAGCAGTTTCACACTGGCGTGGAGATCAAGATGTGGGCCATTGCTTGCTTTGCCACTCAGAGACAGTGCAGAGAGGAAGTTCTCAAGTAAAGCTTTCTCCATTTTTTTGGGCTCATTAACAAAGCACTATTTATTACTGGAATTAAAACAGAAATATTAAAGCATCTCTCTTTGTCTTTTTGCAGGGGCTTTACAGACCAGCTGCGTAAGATCTCTAAGGATGCAGGGATGCCCATACAGGGCCAGCCATGTTTCTGCAAATACGCTCAGGGAGCAGATAATGTGGAGCCCATGTTCCGTCACCTGAAAAACACCTACGCTGGCCTACAACTCATCATCGTCATACTGCCTGGGAAAACTCCTGTCTATGGTAACTATATATGTACAGATTCGTGCTTGTGTTAATGTGCTTTTGTGATTTGATTAGATTAGTGGCCTTGGATTATGACTTGCACTTTTTACTGTGAATCAATATAATATTAATCCTCTGATTCAACTATGCATTGTTTAAGGTTTTGTTCATGCATGTGTTAGTAAAAAAAATATTTACAGCCAAAAAAAAACTAAAGAAATATACTCTACTGTTCATTTTTGTGATTTGTAAGATTTAAAACATTTTTGAAAGAAGTCCCTTTTTTTATATTTATATTGGATCAAAATACAGTACAAACCGTAATATTGTCGAATATATTTTTAATTTTAAAATGTATTTAAAATTGTATTTATTGTTACTGTAATGTCAAAGCTAAGTTTCTAGCAGTGTTTAATCCAGTTTTCGTTGTCACAGGATGCTGATTTGGTGTTCAAGGAACGTTTATTATTATGATTAATGTTGAAAACAGTTGCATAATATTTTTGTAAAATATATATACATTTGTATTATATTATATTTTCATATTCATATTCCTCAAAATACGAAACAAAATCACGTTTTTAAGTATTCACAGACTTTGCCCAATACTTTGTTGAAACACCTTTGGCACCAATTACAGCCTCAAATCTTTTGGAGTATGTTGCTACTAGCTTGGCACACCTATTTCAGGACAGTTTCTCACATTGTCCTCTCAAGCTCCATCAGGTTGGATGGGGAGTGTCAGTGCACAGCCATTTTCAGATCTCTGCAGAGATGTTCTAACATGTTCAAGTCTGGGCTCTGCCTGGGCTACTCAAGGACATTCACAGAGTCGTCCCGTAGCCACTCCTTTGTTATCTTGGCTGTTTGCTTGGGGATATGTTGTCCTGTTGGAAGATGAACCTTTGTCCCAAGCTGAGGTCCAGAGCACTCTTTTGTTTAAATTTTTTTAATCAAGGATGTCTATGTACATTGCTGCATTCATTTTTCCCTTAATCCTGAATAGTCTTTCAGGTCCTACCGCTAAAAACATCCCCACAGCATGATGCTGCCACCACCACGCTTAACTTTAGAGATGGTACTGGCCAAGTGATGAGTGGTGCCTGGTTCAGACTTGACATTCAGGCCAAAGAGTTCAATCTTTGTTTCATCAGACCAGAGAATTTTGTTTCTCATGGTCTGAGAGTCCTTCAGGTGCCTTTTGGCACACTCCAAGGCAGACTTTCATGTGCCTTTTACTGAGGGGTGGATTCTGTCTGGGCACTCTACCATAAAGGCCTGATTGGTGGAGTGCTGCAGAGATGGTTGTTCTTCTGGAAGGTTCTCCTCTCTCTATAGAGATATGCTGGAGCTCTGTCAGAGTGACCATTAGGTTCTTGGTCACCGACTAAGGCCCTCTTCCTTGATCGCTCAGTTTGGCCAATCAAGTTGTACAAACATCTCAAGGATGATCAGTGGAAATGTGATGCACCCGAGCTAAATTTTGAGTGTCATGGCAAAGGATGTGAATACTTATTTATTTATATATAATATTGAGAAGCGTTGAGAATACTTTACCGGATGCAATGTATATTGTAATGAAATATGATTCTGTATTATACAGAACAATGCACAGAAAATGTGTTTATATAGCTGACACCCAGATGTTTGCAAGATATTGTACTGTCTGTACCAATGTCAAATTAAATTAAATGATTTGCACAACACCTTGAACACAAGTGTACATGTTTTGAGGCAATCTCCGTTCTCCCATGAGCTGTTGGCTGTTGCACTGAAGTCTGTCCTCTCATTCTCCAGCGGAAGTAAAACGTGTTGGAGACACTCTTCTGGGAATGGCAACTCAGTGCGTTCAGGTGAAGAATGTGGTGAAGACCTCCCCTCAGACCCTCTCCAACCTGTGCCTCAAGATCAACGTCAAACTTGGCGGCATCAACAACATATTGGTACCTCATCAGCGGTAAGAGAAATCAAAGCGAATTGAAAGTCTGTTCCATTTACACTTTGAACTTGATTCCCTGGTTAGAACACACAAATGTACTTAACACCTTGTTTGTATGAATTTGTATCGTTTGTTTTTTAGCCCAACTGTTTTCCAGCAGCCTGTCATTTTTCTGGGAGCTGATGTCACTCATCCGCCCGCAGGAGATGGCAAGAAACCGTCCATTGCAGCTGTGAGAACAGACCATATATATATACACACCTTTCATATCAGATACTTTACAATTTCATCTCATCATACACATTTGTGAAAAAACTAATTTACATGTAACATCTCAAATCGTATACTAATAATAAAGAACCTGAAAATTGTTGAACATTGTGGATATTTTACTATTGGCATGGAATGGAAGTTGAGATTTAGTCTTTTATTCTTTATTGTGACATCCTTTGTAAGTGACAGGTTCTCCTGTCATAAGAGATGTCAATGCAAAAAGGGAAGGACGTTATTTTGATTAAAGATCACGAGGACACAAACTAAAAAATAAATATTTTTTTTATAAGCACTGCAATATTTCTTTTTTTTAAAAGAAGCACTGCCATTTTTCTCCCTCTCCTCACTTCAAATTTGTCACTGAACAGGTGGTGGGTAGCATGGACGCTCATCCCAGCAGGTACTGTGCTACAGTCCGTGTCCAGAGGCCCAGACAGGAAGTGATTCAAGACCTGGCATCAATGGTGCGAGAGCTGCTCATCCAGTTCTACAAGTCCACCCACTACAAACCGACCAGAATCATCTTCTACAGGGATGGTGTGTCTGAGGGACAGTTCAGACAGGTGAGATTGTCCAGCGCCCACTCTCTTCCCTTAAGCCCCGGGTATACTTCAATTTCTGTCCGCACAGCTTTCAAAGTATATGCTTATGTCTTTCCTTCTAGGTGCTGTACTATGAGTTGCTGGCCATACGTGAAGCTTGTATCAGCCTTGAGAAGGAATATCAACCGGGAATCACCTACATCGTCGTACAGAAACGTCACCACACTCGTCTCTTCTGTGCTGACCGTACTGAGAGGGTAAATATGAGAGAGCTGTCTTGAAAACGTTCACTTTTTCTCGCTTTTGTAACTCGCACACTCACTTTGACCTAATTTTTTATTCATTTATTTTTAAAGGTGGGCCGGAGTGGTAACATTCCAGCAGGTACCACAGTGGACACTGATATCACCCATCCTTATGAATTTGACTTTTATCTGTGCAGTCATGCTGGAATACAGGTACGAACACACACAGCCATGAGTGCATATTTAGGCCTTTTTTACTGCATTATTGCCTGCTATATTGATTAATAGAGTGATTAATTGCTTTCACAATTACATAAATTGGAAGAAGTGAGCCTATTGCATCGAAATGATTATTTAACCTAATTTATCCAGGGTACAAGCCGACCTTCACATTACCATGTGCTATGGGACGACAACTGCTTTACAGCCGATGAGTTCCAGCTCTTGACCTACCAGCTGTGCCACACATACGTGCGCTGCACCCGCTCCGTCTCCATCCCTGCACCCGCCTACTATGCCCACCTGGTGGCCTTTAGAGCCCGTTACCATTTAGTGGATAAAGAGCATGACAGGTGAGTGGCTTACTGGTTGATGATGTCTAGGTACATAGGAAGTAGACATTCTAGTTGTGAAAGGCTTTTAGAAGATGTCAGTCAATTTGATTTGAATAGGCTTTGCATATTCTTGGTTGCCATAGGCGCTCCTTTGTTAAAGTGAGCCAAAATATCCTTCATTTTAATGTTTCAAAGTGTCTGTTGGAAATCAGCAAGTTGAATTATTCAATTTAACCACCTAACCAGGTGAAATGTATCATAAATATTGGCTTCTCCTATTGCATCAACTTCCATTTGTCTTAGTGATATTTATAGGCAGTTTATCAAGAATTTTGTTCTCTTGTTGTTTTGTTCTCTGACTGGATGGACTTGGTGCTTTATTTCGCAAATGTTTTATGTGATATTCCAATTTTGCATATACGTTAAAGGAACACGCTGACTTTTGGGGACTTGAGCTTATTCACCGTATCCCGCACAGTTAGATAGGTCCGTACATACCATTCTCATCTCCATGCATGCCATAACTCAGCACCCACCGCTACCCTAGCTTAGCACACATGAGAGTATAGTTCCAAGCCATTATCAGTCTAGAAAATTGCAACTTTTCATTTTCCGTCGGTCTTATTACACAATGTGAAGCCGTTTACCTCCAGTCTCTGTGCTAAGCAGCTAGGCTATGAATGGGTGCGTCAGAGTTATGGCACGCACGGAGATGAGAATGGTATGTATGGACTTGTCTAACTATGGGGGATCCGGTGAATAAGCTAAAGTCCCAAAAATTCAGCGTGTTTCTTTAAAGGGTTAGTTCACCCAAAAATGTCAAAAATTTATTTCATTAACGACTAACCCCAATATCATTCCACACACGCAAGACCTCCATTCATCCTCGATGATATTTTGTATTTAGTCCGATAGCTTTCTGTTCTTTGAATGTAAGTGTATGCCTACTTGCTGTCCACGTCCAGAAGGTAATAAAAACATCATCAAAGTAGTCCATATGTGACATCAGTTGGTTAGTGAGACTCTTTTGAAGAGTCGACAATACATTTTGGTCCAAAACTAACAAAAACTACGACTTTATTCAGCATTGTCTTTTTCTTAGAGGGTAATCTAGCACTCGGAAAGCGTTCCACCCATAGGGGCGGCCATTGCTAACCAAGCCATCACCTGCTGTTAGCATCCCATTGACTCCCATTCATTTTTGAGTCACTTTGACAATGAATAACTTTACATCTGAGGCGTTTAAAGACTCCATTTGTCCATTGTTTATTTCTAAAGAAACACGACAATGCATAAAAGGCTCCATTACCTTGTATCTTACACTATCGCCCCGTAGAAGCTGTTTTTGTAAAAAATAGGCTAACGATTGCGTCATAAACAATGCGACTCTGTCGCACAGTTGAGAAATTACCGTATAGACAGGAGGAGACGCTCAGAAACAATCTTTTACTGTCTATGAGACAGTCGGGGAGACGTGGAGACATAAAGTCCACTAAAGTCAAGGGAGAAGAATGGGGAGAAGCCCATAGTGATCCAAAAGCAGTGGGAGGAAATATTTAAACAACGTGATTCAGATTTTACTTTCCACAACTGCTAGAAGACCTACAACTGTCAGACAGGTTGCTCACGTCACATACGTCGTCAAGCTCAGTCTGAGCGTGCGCAGTTCGCTCAGCCATCAGGAAGTGAGTGCTTCTAATCAACCTCACTTTCTGCCGTTGAAGTCTATGGGAACGCTCTGTCCATTTCTTTTACTGTCTATGAGTTTGACACGCGATCCAAATAATGATTCACGACCTGATTCTTTATTTGTGGAACACTGAAGAGAAGACAATGCTGAATAAAGTCGTATTTTTTGTTATTTTTGGACCAAAATGTATTGTCGACGATTCAAAAGAGTCTACCTAACCAACTGATGTCACATATGGACTGCTTTGATGATGTTTTCATTACCTTCTGGACGTGGACAGCAAGTGGGCATACACTTACATTCAAAGAACAGCCCTCGGACTAAATCTAAAATATCTTAAACTGTGTTCCGAGGATGAACAGAGGTCTTACGGGTGTGGAACAACATTGGGGTAAGTCATTAATTAAATAAATTTCAGTTTTGGGTGAACTAACCCTTTAAATTTGCAACTTTGGATGGAAAAATTAAATAAAATTACCACCTTTGCTGAATTAAAGTATTAATTTCTTTCAAAAACAAAAAAGATCTTACTGACCCCAAACTTTTGATTGGTTTTGTACATACTGTATAAAGTTGTATCTCCTTGCTTGTCAGGGAAAATGTATTATTTCAGTGTACATTTAGGCCTCTGATCATTGCTTTCTTCTCTTTCACAGCGCGGAAGGCAGTCACGTGTCGGGCCAGAGTAACGGCCGAGATCCTCAGGCCCTGGCCAAAGCTGTGCAGATCCATCACGACACACTGAGGACCATGTACTTTGCTTAGCCCCGCCTCCACCGACCTGTCAATCGCCGGTCATCGTGCACTTAGCGGAGGATGGCTTCTCCCAATCACAGGCTGCTAAAGAGAACCAAATGTAACAGAACTTACAGGAGGAACTAGCACTGTTATGCAATAGAAAAACAGCCAATCTTTCCAATCTCCTTCGCTTACTGATTGTTTTTAATATGTCGAATGCAGCTATACCATTATTTATTAGGTTTGTAGATCTGTTTAACTATTAATTTTGCCTGCTTAGGTGACAAAACCAAGCTTAAAGGTTTGCTCGATCGAATCATGCTAGGTCAGCAAATGAGGCAGTGTTATTTCTTTAGGACAGGCCGATTTTGTCTACAGAGTTCAGCTTCACAGTTAATCAAACACATTAAGCTGGACATCAATATCTTCAGGTTCGGCTTGAAACCTGTCTTTGGAACACTTGGTTTAGGATTAGTATTCTATTAGGTTTGGTGAAGCCGGATTTTGGAGGAATGCCACTAGAGGGCAGTGCAAGGTTTTGCTAATAGTTTGCCATGACATCCTACTGTAGGTCCTGCACTGTTCCTCTGGACGTTTATTGCGCTAGTCTGTGACCAGTCTTGATATTGTATCAGTAACTAGTAAATCGTGTTTTTTTTTTTTTCTCCAGAAAAATCGAATCTAGCAGCAGCAAAAAAGACGACTGAAATGTCATTCCATTTTGTCCCAACCAGTCGAAGATCCATATTTGTTCTTTTTCCATCTCCTTTACTATGCGTCCATGTCTTATTGCTTTTCGAACATTGGAGGCACCACTTTTCTTCCAATTCCACAGTCTTTCAAATGATTCTTTATACCTCTGTGATGCATTAACTTTCTGGTCCATGCACTGCCCGGAACATTTTGCACCTTGCGGTTCCTATTGGTTCCCGACGGTTGTCTTCTCGGCTCGCTCAGTAAGCAGAGGTGACAGATTAGCTAAGGGCTGCAGAATCACCAAAAGTTGAACTTTGAAACTCAAGGGTTGGTAAAAAGTTTCCACGTAGTCAAGCACGTTTATGTATGTGCGTTGAATGCCTTGTGCCGGTTTGTACGTATAATTCCACCCAAGGCGACTCAGAGGCCTGTTATCCATTAATATTCGCTTTACAGCTGTTAGACATTTCATTCTCATTTGTTCTTTGAGCTTATTTATAATGTTGCTTTTAACTTGCATCTGTAAATTATCTATTTAACTTATCAGTTTCTTATTTTAGCCCTGTGAACTGACAAAAACTGTCCCATAAGCCTTTTAGTGCAATAAGCCAATTATTGACGGCTCTGTCATAGACTTTCATTACACAATACAGTACCTTATGAGCGAATGATCTCATTTAAAAATGTTTTGTTGTATGTGGCATTGTGTAAGTGAACTTGAACGCCATGGATATGGCAGGTTTTTATGGCTGGAATGATGAGTTGAGTTTACAGACGAGATGGTTACTCTCATGGATGTTGTATGGGCTCAGTTTGCTATTAAGATCTTGGAAAAAACCTTTTAATGTAAAAAGTCAAATGAGACAAAGTGCCTGTTTTATAGAAATTATCCCTAAAATGCAATTCTTTTAGGGTACGTTTGAAATAAATATATTTAAAGTAAGTGACGTACGTACAGTTGGACAGATATTTAGCTATTGAAACTTGTTATTAAGGTAATTTTGTTGTCAATGGCAATTTGATGCGTTGAATTAACGTAGAACCTACTAAAAGTCCTAGGTTGTTTTCTTTCTTTCAAACTGTCTTTTTCAATTTTAAAACATTTGTTTTGAACATTCAAACATTCAAAGGCTTTTTGAATTTTCAAATCGTCCTTTTGAACTTTTAAACTTTCTTTTGAACGTTTGAATATTCAAATGTTCGTTTTGAATTTTTAAACGTACTTTTCAAACACTCGTTTGAACTTTAAAACACTTTATCGGGATCTCTTTTCTTCAAACCCCTGCTTTTTCATAGCCCCTGTGTATTCAACTTGCATTCCACACAGACCAAACCAATGTGCCTCCGAATACAGGGGTGGTAGGGAGTATTGAGTAAAGGCATTTGGATTGTGGTTTAGGTGGAAGGTTATATTTGTTAACTCTGTGGCCTCTGGCACACTTTCACATCGCTCTTAATGTGAATGGCACTGTGGTCTTTTCGCCCTATAGCCACAAATACATCTTGACCAGTGGAGCTGCTATTTAACATAACTACATCTGCTTTTATATGTGGAGAGAGAGCATGAGATGTAACTGACAAATATACTGCTGCACTTAAAAAGCTGTACACTCTAAGATTTGGCGAAACGCCCGAGGTGCTAAGAGGTGTGGTGCTGTAATTCGGAGGATGTTAACCACACGTATCTCTATCTGCTCCACATTTCCTGTGAATACTTGTCTTGGAGTGTATCACCAGGATTTTAGAGCCTTTTTTTTTTTTTTTTTTTTTTGAGTGTGATGTTCGGTTAGCTCGCTTATTTTTCTAAACAGAAATACTCCATTTTGGCAAATTACCAGACCCACATACTTGTTTTTATATATAACCGTTTTAGCGAGTTAACTGGAATTTAGTTCTGTAAAAAAAAGAATAATAATTGCGCTAATGTCAAATTGCTTCGGTGCTCTCTTTCTTTTGTTTCAACGTGCTGAGAACTGTTACTTCTCTGCCGCTACCAGCATTTGAACTTACTTGAATAAGGGGAGTGATCAGTAGAACCTGCGCCCATATGCATGTTTGGCTTTAGATGGCAGCTTACACAGCCTTCTGAAGTTGCCACAGAATAAACTGCAAAAAAAGTAGGTGGGGCATTGCATAGGGGTGGTGCTATTCTAGTTAGTGGGTGTGGCTTAAACGGCCCCTCCCACTACAACTGTGACGCGACACTCTCCACCCCTTGGCTTAAAGCTGGACTGCGGATACCTTAAAGCATTTTGAGAAGTGTATTTGTATATTTTTTAAAAATCACAGAACTGCATAATGCACATCAGTTATTTTTGCTAACAAAGTCTATGAAAGATAGTGATGTTAATCATGAAAGCGACTAATATAAATTGGGCTAATATGCAATAGACTATTGACTAGTAGATTCGTCTCGTACTGAAAGTCGTTTGTGAGTGTCTCCGCATCGTCCTAATGGTATTTATGGCAGAAATGACGTTGCTCACAAAGGGATGAACCTTCGTCCTCGTTTTATTCTCACGCTTTATCGACTTAACATGAAGGTACCGCCTCAGATATTTCCATTTTAGTTTGTTAGAAACAGGGCAATCCGCACACAAGCACATTTGAGAACGCGCTGTAGCCTGTGAACTCGTCATATTATTGGTGTCTGAATAGATTGTTTTCTTCAAGCCTAGAGTATTTGCTGCTTGACTTTATTTTCCTGACTTTGTTGAGGTGAAGATTCATCCTTTGGGCAGATGAGCTAGTGGAATGTGCCTTTTCTGATGGTGCTGTTCTCAGACAGATAAAATCCCTTTTAAGGGCCCAGCAAGCCTATTGAAGTTATATTGATATATATATATATATATATATATATACTGTAAAATGTGTGTTTAAGAGTGTTAAAACCGTATGTGTGGGTGTGATTGTGCCTCTTTATTCGCCAAGAACACATTAAATCACAGAGCTTGCCAGTTGCGGTCTCTGGACCAAAATTTCTACAAGGGTTATACTTTTTGTAAAGATCTGGCACTGCAAAACGAATAGATCAAGCACTGACTATACTGTATGAAGCCTGAAAACTTAGCCCAAGTGATATTTTCTCTTTATTGTTTTGTCTCCAATTCATTTGTAACAACCAGTGTCAAATCTTTGTTCTCTATACATTATGAAATAGCAATAACGCAATTGGTAACGTCACTAAATATTTGGCTTATATTCCAACTTTAGACACCTTTTCATAAACGAACTTCACGAATCCAACTGTTACATTTGCTAGCATGTTTAATCAGGTTGATTTGGGGATTTCTAAAATGATGCTATTTTTTATCTATGCAAGCTTCTTCTCATCTTGAAGGAGCTTCGTAGGAATCTTTAAAGTAAGCACTCTTTCCATTGTGATGCAACACACATTCAGCGCTCTGATGTAACGGTTTAGTTAGGGTGTGATGAAATAATATTAATGATTGATAACAGAACTGTCCATTTTTAAAATATATATTTGTCTCTTTTTATTTTCTCAACCCTTCTAATTGTGGTCTTTCATTGGGTCTTTTTATTTGGTTGTTCTATTTAATTGTCGATATTTCAATTAAAATGTATGTGTGCAAACTTTGATGGATATGTCTTTTGAACTGTTTGTCTTTGACAAAAAAATGATACATATGAATAAATATTGAATGTACATGCATTTTTGCTTACTGTGCAAGAGTAAACAAGACAGGAGTGTGTAGCTCAGTGTCATTCACTAAAATGTAAAAAAAAAAGAATACTTGAAATGATGCTAACTTAAAATATAAATCTTGAAAGAAAAATGTTAACTTAAATTAAATGCAAATTAGAAATTTTGCTTTGGCAATAACTGAAATAATTGGAAGTACTAAAATTACTAAATCTGAGAAAAAAGATAGATATATATATATATGAAAGATTTTGTTTTTTAAACTAAACATTTTAAAAGCACAGAAACTTTTCTACAACTTACTTTAAATATTTTCACGATGTATGAATTGATTTATGAAAAACAGATGATTTTATTTAACTACATAATTGATGTGATTTAGATAACTTATTTGTGTTCTATTTATTAAACCAATCTCCTTTATTGTAATTATTTTTATTTTATTTTTTATTTTCAATTAATTTAAAATGTAAAGGCAACCAGTTTATTTAATTTAAGTTAAACCAACAATATTTTTTTGCTTTTACAGTGAGGAAAATAAGTATTTGATTGATTGAAATGTGTGACATTATAAACTCAGAACATTGCTGTATTGTCATCATTGTAATGGCTTTTAAAACATAAGTTGTACATTTTTAAAAATCTAAATTTAGTCTTAAACTACCTGTGAAATGCAACATTTAAATATTCATGCTATTATTATTGTTATCATTATTATTATATTTATTAAACATAAAGCATTAGTATTCTTTTACAGTATTATCAGTAATCTGGTGGATTTTGTAGGCAGGTTAAGAGGATTTAAAAATGTTTAAATGTACTGTAAAGAAATACCAATGCTTTATGTTTAATAAAAATATTGTAATAATAATAAATCTGTTGCATTTAGCATGTAGTTTGTTTAGCAGGAAGTGAAAGATTTTTAAAAATGTACTGTAAAGAAATACTTTTATGTTTTAAAAGCTATTACAATTATGAAAATATTTTTGTGAGTTTATAATTTAATAAATGTCTTAATGTAAACATTTTTGTTGCACTTGTTACATTGTAAGCTCAATATTGAGAATATTACATTGTGAACATTTTATTTCAATAATAATGTTATAATCGAACTGATGTAGATCAGTGAAGCGGGATGGTGAACGCAGTAAGATTAGATAAATAGAAATGTTGATAAATACTTTATTAATCCCACAAAAGAAAGTAAAATGCTCAGAGAAATACATTATTTCAATGACAAGATAAAACTGATTGATTTAAAATATGACCTTTCCCATGCACAAACACAGTTCAGAAGAATTAACACCTCTATTCACTCACATACAGAATAAAATACTAACATCACCACTGATTTCTACTGTTTTCAGAATTCTGACATTTCCAGAGGAAGGGGAAACTCACTATTTACTCACTCATTTACGTATTTACTTGACACCTTCCATGTTAATATACGTTCATATTGCAGTGCAGGGACGAATGTGTCTTAAAGAGGTGACGTAAAGTGCCATTAAAAATGAAACCACAAGGTTGGCTTTGCCCTCTATCAGCATTATTGCACAATATTCATCCCTGTCTTCTCACCCTCTTACAACCCACACAGCTTTTATTAAAGAAATCCAATACAATCAAACCTATGCATATTTTGTTTTTACTTTGAGACGATCTACACTAGTGCTAGTGTACTCCTGCAGAAAAAGTTGACAAGAAAACCCTTTCAGCAAATATACAGTATTCCTTTAAAAACTGACTAGAAGTAAAAAAGTATAGCAAATAATGCTCATGGCTGTGATGTAAACTGAAGGTTATTGGCTGTTTTAAAGGGGAGCTATTATGCCCTCTTTCAAAATCTTGATTTTGGTTTTTGGAGTCTACTACAATAGGTTTTCATGCTTGAATATTATATATTCACGTTTTAGTTCCTGTCTCAATGAAGCCCCTCCATCCAAAAAGTGCAATGTGCTTTGATAGGTCGGCTGGACAAGTGTTTTTTGATTGGTCAACCACTTCCAGCAAGTTTCTGAGATGTCATGACCAAGCTTGCAGCACCCCTGTCAGAAACTGAAGCTTTCTCGCCTTGATCGCCCCCCGGTGACCGGTTCCAGTATAGCAGCCCCTCTGTGTTTTCTAATGGACGCGAGGCAAACAATTAAATTAAATTACACTTCAACACGATGATTTCATTTCAAGTGTTCGTTTTTAAAATGAGTTTAGTTTTATTTGATATCTATAAAAACGGGGGGTGATTGACAGCTGAGATCGACGTCTTCTATGAGTGAAGTTGTCACTGAGGAACTAACAGACTTTTTTCGGGATTTTTGGCAGCAGATTGGAGCTTTAGCTTTAATTTCTACAATTCCATAACTTTATTTCACACCAACATAATTAATTGTTCTACATCTGCAAGAGTGTGGGCGGGCTTTTGATATCGCAGCAGTACTTCCTGCTCTACTTCCTGCTCTCTACTGCGCAACTCCGGTCCCGAAATCGTTACTGCGCAGACTCTGCCCCAAGATGTCAGCGCCGTGCAGGCCGCCTGAAAGCTTCAAATCTGGCAAGCGGAAACGGATGATGTCGAGTGGTCCGTATTTTTTTACGGTCTATGGTCACGACGCGTATCATAACTGCAAGTTTCAACACACTACTAACACAAACTCAGCCTTGCCCTTTTTTTTACAAATGATTTGGGCAGGAATTATTTAAATGAGGAATATTGTGATAATAATATAGATAATAACTCCTTTTGTAGTGACTCTGTAACTTGTAGAACTTGTTCATGCTTAAACTGAGCGGCAACCCTCCGGTCTCTCTCGAAGCCGACGCGGAAGTGACTTAAACGGCAATTCATCAACTGGCCACTAGGGAGTCAATACCATATCTCCCCCATGTTCAAAGGGCCAGCTGTAGAGAAAAGTTATGTATACAGGCTGGTACAAAAAATTGTTTTGGTATACAGCTAATTTTACCCTTCATGACAACTGTAAGGGGGGTGAATTTTTTTAATAACTCGTCCATTTAAATCATATTAAGCCTTATTACACGGCTCTGTGAAATACTTGATTCTGATTGGTCAATCACGCATTGCTAGGTTATTACTTCAAGTTATCTTGACCAGTACTACTTCTATGCTTAACGCTGGCGCCATCTTGTGGCTGTTAAATATTTAAACAGCCATGGCTACAATGGAAGACTTCAAGGCGGGGTTTCTTTATAAAGTTTTAAATATGGATATTTTTTCCTACACAAACGCATCGATTCAAATCAGAAGGTTCTATTAACCCATCGGAGCCGTGTGGAGCACGTTATTTGGCGGACAGCTGCATTTTTTTATGGACTTCAAAAACAGCTAACGTTGTAACTACTGCTTGGATTAATGTTAGCCTGGACTTTTTAAATATAACTCCGATTGTATTTGTCTGAAAGAAGAATGTCATATACACCTATAGTGACTTGAGGGTGAGTAAATCATAGGCTTGGTTTCATTTTTGGGTGAACTAACCCTTTCAGCATTCATTTTTAACATTTAGCAGCAATAGATAAAGGCTTAAAGCAGTTTGGAACTGTTAAGAGCTAATTAACTGCGTAAGAGTTAATAAAATATTTAATCTCAAGACAATATTTTGTGTCTAATTTATTTGAGACTTGTAGCCGCGTAATAAGCGGGTCTTATTACCGCTTCACACCGGGGTCCTGAACACTGTTGGGGGTTTATTCTGCAATAACAACCGGCTGGGTGTACATTATCCCTTACTTAACGTTCTGCATAATTAAGGGCGTGGCTACTTGAGTGACAGGTGGATTGCCACTGCTGTCACTACTAGCCGTTTGTTTGCTGTCTGTTAGTCCACCCACGTCCCGCCTCTTTGCCCATTTTCTGATATCCAGGAGTGACGTGTGGTGAACATAGACTGTAAAAAAAATATGGACGTAGTGTCCGTGACGTCACCCATAGGATTCCGATAAGCTGTTCTGAAGCTTAAATTAGAGACGAGCTGGCCATTGCCATCTTGGCAACGCGTCATCACAAGTCACGCTCGCATAACAGAAAATAAGCAAAGAGGTGGGATGTGGGTGGAGCTTAGGTGACGCAATGACTATGGCCCTGTCCCAAATGGCACATTTCATGTGCGCTTTTGGTGTTGTGGACTTACAATGGCCACTGCGTGCGCGTGTCCATTAAGTCCACAGGACCGTAGGGTGTCCCATTTGTCATTTAAGCTTAAAAAAGGGATCTTGTGAGCATCCCCTTTGCGGCTGCTATGCGCCCTCGATGCGCACTTCAGCCGAGCCTGTGAGTTTGCGAGCTACACAGAGGACTTCTATTATGCAGAACTTTAAGGGATTATATAATGTAAACGAATGAGTTATAAAAAATATTTACCCCCCACACAGTGAATTCAAAATTAGCCGTATAGACTAAAACCGCAATTTGTACCAGGCTGTAAACATGTTTATTTCTGCTGTAAAGTAGGGAATTTTAACATGGGGCTCAATGAGATTTTGCTCCCTTCTCGAGCCTGTCTGTAGTGGCCAGTCGAGGAATTGGAATTAACATTACTTCCGTATTGGCTTTAAAGGTGCACTACGCAACTTTCCGTCCACTAGAGGTCGCCTATTCAAAACAAAGGCGTAATTTGATGAGGCCAAGTTTGAGCGCAGAATCTTGGGACATGTGGTCTTCACCTCACAGCCGGTGGAAAATAGGACTCGGGCAGAAATCATGTTGATGGATGCGGTTATTAACGTTACTGTAGTGTGATGCAGAGCAGGACCGAGTGTTGAGGAGCTGAGCACGATTGTTACACCTTAAACTTTTATTATGACGGGACGGGATACAGTCGCCGGACGCCCGCACTTCTGCATTTCCGGTCATGATTATAAGGTAAAGCAGCTCTGTTTATCATATTAGATACATTTAAGTACGTTCAAAATTATGTTATTTATTCCTCTGTGCGTTCGCTCGGCGCTGCTGTGACATGTTCACACTGCTAAGGGACAAGCGCTTCTGCCAAATAAAACAGAGGGTAACGCAGATATGATGCGATTGACAGGCAACTCGCTCAAACGCTATGCTGACACGTCCCGGTTCATTGGTTAAAATAGCAATTTTCTCACAATTTACAAATAGTAGGAAACATTTGGGATATTGTAAGTACTCAACTGAACAAAATATATAACACCGACCTAGTGGTTTTTGGATATTTTACTGCAAAAATACTACATAGTGCACCTTTAAGAGAGACCGTTGGAGGTTGCCGCTTGGTGGTGACGCACTGCAGAGATGGCGATGGCCGGCTCCGCCCACATGTGGGCTTCAAAAATGCTCTTCAGAAATCTACAGGGTGATGTCATGGACATTACATCCATTGTTTTGTTGTTGTTTTTTACATCTGATAATTTGTGTCTATGGCTTAAACAGCAACATTACTCACTAAAGGAAAACACATAAAAGGGCCCCTTTAAAGGCCAGACTTCCTTTTCAACTTTCTGTTTTTTCTACTACTGTACTCACTCAACCTGAGTATATTGCCCTTAATGTATTCTAAATTAATTCTACAAAGTGCTTGAAACATCCATGTTTTGTTTTTGTTTTTGTTTTTTTATGAAATTTCATTGGTGTTTGGCATTTTCGGTGGGATTTCCTATAGCAGTTCTCCAGTTCCACCTCGTTTTGTAGATTGGACTGAAATCTGTAGACCAGGGTTGTCCAAAGTTGATCCTGGAGGGCCACTGTCCTGCATAGTTCATCTCCAACTTGCCTCTGTTTGAAAGTTTCTAGTATGCCTTGTGAGACATTAGCTGGTTCAGGTGTGTTTTATTAGGATCGGAGCTCTGAAGGACAGTGGCCCTCCAGGAGCAGGATTAGACACCCCTGCTGAAGACGGTACAGGAACTGTCACGTCCGTGGATGTGCTTTGTGACACGCCTCCTAATCGTCCTGAAGTATCTATTCAAAGACCGGTCGTCTGTAGTCAGAAATAAACATGGTCAGTAATAATGCATCTTTTTTTTCAGATAAGTATTGGTAAACAGGTGAATGTGTACTCACATATCGTCATTGTCCCTTTGCAGCTGTTCCTCGTGCTCCTCTAGAGTTAAAGAAACATCAGCCATCAGGAAGGAGTCTGTGGAGCAGTTGCTGATCCTCATGGGTGCAAGACGCCGGAGTCTGTTGGGCGTCCAGGGCAGGCGTCTCTGGGCCCTCTGGGAGGGTGCGACAGCCATGTCCATCTCAGTCTCCATTAGCCAGGGTGGGCTGTGATTAGGACTCTCCATATCTGGCATGAATGCTGGATTCTCTATGCCAGCTTCAATGAGATATGGAGGAAACACACAAACGTACTTATGCGAATGTGTTTTAAACACTATTGTATAGGTTTATTGCTCTTTATTTACAAAGTAATATTTTTTCAGATCGTTTTCTTACCTCCAACTATGTATGTGTCTCTCATGAAAGTATTATTCACACCTGTCTCACTACCCACAGCACTGTCAACTAAAATACAAAATTATGCTATGTCAAAAAACAAAAAAATAAAATAAAATTTTAATAAATAAAGGAAATGTGCCATTGTTAATGCAAAGTGCCTTTTACTTGAGTAAATGACATGTTGAGGAGGTTTATATTTTGTATTTTGGAACTATGAACTAAAAAAAGTATCTGTTCATTTTTTTTCAGTTCATTTTAAGGTAGGGTAGGTAGGAATTGGTTAAAAAACTTTTTTTTCCAAATTTGTTTAAACTTTCTTTATATATCAATACATAATATGTAAGTACTCTGAAAAAGAAAGTATAAAAAATGAGTGTCTGTAGACCTCTCAGGACTGTTTTAAAGATGGCTCATTATTTCCATTCACTCCACCTTCTCCCTTCTGGGCTCTTTTCAAAGCCACGCCCCCAAAATACATGAACGCGCCTCACCGACCAATCAGCTGGAAGACGCATTATTTACCTGAGACGATCAGAGTGCATGTAGTCACATCATGTCAGAATCCCATGTAATAAAAAATCTAACTTTATCAGTATGAATATAAACAAATAAGATGTCTTTTAGTACTCACTATCAAGTTAGAATACCGGTACTGCTAAAGTTTAAAATATATTTTTGTTGGATTCGGTAACGAGCTAGTTATATTTATAAGGCAAAGAAAACAGGTAGCATCATGTTTTTCCAATAACATCAGTTATACTGTAATGAAGATGAATTTCGTGTAAGATTCATAACATTTACAGTTTTCTGCATGTAAGAGTTTCCATGATGAAAGCATTGTTGATTAGTAGCTAAAGCTAACTTAGTTCTAAAAAAAAGTTCCTTGATGCGTTGTACTAGCTTTTACACATGCATTTTATCTAAAGTTAAATTTTGCGAAATTCAACACAACAGCGATCAACTTGAGCTAAACATATTGAGTATTTATCATCTCTACTAATGGCTAAGTGTATAACATTGTAACTTTATGCTAAGTAATGTTATGTTAGCTATATTAGGCAGCTACATGTGCTCTCGATACATGCTTCATGAAAACATAAACCAAAAAAATGTATAATCAAAATGAAAGATTACCTGTCCAGCAGAAATACAGCCAGCAATGAGTCGTTTTTCAGGTCCCTCAGTTCTCACCATCGTTGAAAAGCCACGCAGATGTTTACTCGCGTTTGAATTCTTTGCATTGTTTGCCTTCGCTGACTGTAAAACCCTGCACTGTGAATTTTGAATGCTCTTTCTCTGCCATTATTTTGTCTAGGTTTCTTGCCTCTTGAACTGCTCGAATCAAACGAGTGCGCACACGTGGGCAGAACCTGTAGCGAAAGCGGTGGTCACCATGGTAGCGAGAGAGAGTGACAGTCGCCCAAGCCAATCATTTGTTTCGTTCCGAACGAAAATAATGAGCGGTGTTTATTGCAGATTAAAAAGCCTAGAGTCACTCGATTTTTATACATTTTTTACATTTTAATTATGCATTGACATATAAAGAAAGTTTAAACAAATTTGGACAAAAGTGTTTTAGATCAGTCCTACCTACCCCACCTTTAATATATATATTTGTTGACAAAATATAAAAATGTAATTTAAATGTTAAATATATATATATATATATATATATATATATATATATATATATATATATATATATATATATATATATATATATATATATATATTTATTTATTTATTTATTTACACACACACATATATTATGTAAACACAAACTTTTATGTTAGATATATGTATGCATAAAAACACTCAGATTCATTAATTCAAATGAATAAAATAAGCTCCTTCAATATCCAGTTTCTCAGTGTCGTATAAATCTTAATAAATTATGCTAATAAAAAATATTGTTACCTTGATCTCCATATGGATGTCCTGTGCCCTCTGCGTGTCCATTAGGCATCTGAATATATATGTATACATTTTGAGGTGCAATCCTATTCAATCCCAATTCCTGACTGATATTTTTAAAAGAGGTCTAATACCTGATGTGTTAGCTCCTTCTTGTGGTGCTTAGTGATCTTTTTGGCAGGGTTGACACCCATCTTAGCAGATTTGAAGGACTCGAGGCGGCTCCTCATGGTCCTCTGAAAGATCTCCTGCACCTCGTCTTCACTCTGGTTGATGCCGAATTGACTGCGACTGTATTTGTGACGGTGCTGCTCAGAAAGAGGAACAGTTTGGCCAAATGAGATGCAAAATCTATGCATGTGTGTATGTGTGTCTGAGAAGAGCGATTCATACATGCTTTCTGCTCCTGTACAGGTGCTGCTGTAGAAGATGATGGGCATTGATTTCATCCACCTCATTCTTCCTGTCTTGCCCGTGGATATCCAGGGATATTGAGGGAATAGTGTCTTTTCTAATCAACAAGAGATAAATCAATCTTAGTTATTACCACATTTCACCATCTAGGAATTGATTTGAGCTTTGTGCATTGCAACCCTGGCAAAGATTCTTAGTCCCATATGTAGATCTGATTATTCCTCTCCTTCATTAGCCATAATTGTTTTATAATCAACACTGATTAAGCAGTTGTCTTTAAATGTGTTTTCAACATGTCAGTGCACTTACACATTTGAGGTTACTGAAATATTTTCGATTCCAAACTCGTATTTTGACATATCAACCATTATATCAGGCATCACATCTGCAAATTCTGAACCAAACTGTTTTTTGAAATCTATGTTAGCTGCTTCATCGCTACGGATGAAGGCCAGAGAACCTTGACGTTCACCCTACATGGAGAAAGAAAGGGGTTACACATTTTTCATGATCTTTAATGATGACAGTCACAGTACTGAAGAAAAGGTGCAATGCAATCTACTGTGCTTGCATATGAAACTATTGAAAACTCTGTTGTTAAAAGGAAAAAATTATTATGCGATATATGAAGCCAGTCGATGATCTCACCTCACTGACGTAGTTCATAGCATCCTCCAGATTGAGTTTGTGGAAAATATTAAAGAGGTAGTCTTTGTTTTTTCTGGCCTTAGGTTTCATCAATATCCTGCTGATATAATTCTCCTCAAACCTGTTCCAGCTGAGAGAGAGTATTAACACATTTAATATTAATACATTTTAGATTATATAAATATTTTAGTTTATTCATAAAAGCGAGGACAGCATACCCTCTGGTCCACCAGTTATCTCCTATACGGCCACAAATGTCCTCCACTGCTGCTAGTATGTGGTCAAATGCCTATAAAGACACCATAAAACATGACTTAAAAATTCAATATTTTCTAAAACAATTAATTTGCAAAATAAATACATATACTATATAAATATATAATATATAATAAATAATTAAATAAATATATAAATATATCATATATAATTAAATAAATGTTTATATATATATATATATATATATATATATATATATATATATATATATATATATATATATATATATATATATATATATATATATATATATATATATATATATATATATATATAAGTTTATATATATATAAACTTTTTCACCAACTACACAATACACATAAATAAGTAAAATAAATATGTGTGTGTGTGTGTGTGAGTGTGTGTGTGTGTGTGTGTGTGTGTGTGTGTGTGTGTAAGAGAGAGACATTGAAACTGTACAAAGACATTGAAATACATAAATACGCAAAATAAATGTAAATATTTAAATCATATTTAAACAAACTCAAAAATCATTTACCCTATTGTTCAGTTTCTCAACAAGTTTCAAGTCAGAGTGAGCTGCTCTTTTGACCTTCAGCCACTGAACCAATGGCTTCATTGTGATTCCCTAAAAACACACAAAACAGATTATTTAACTCCAGGACATTTAAAAAATTGTCTAACCGTTTTGAGTCTCAGAATTATTTTAGGAGTGATGGGTGTGTGATTAACCTGAAGAATGACAGTGAAATACACCACAATGAGTGTGGTACTAATCATCAAATTCTTCTCTGGGATCTTGTCTTTGTCTAGCATGGCTGCTAATCCGTACGCCACTGCCCCTCGCAGGCCACCGTAGCTCATTACAACTTGGTCAATGAGCTCAATGGGAACCAATCTGAACTTGTTTAACATCCAAGTAAACAAGAAAACACCTGCAAATAAAGAACAAACATTCCCGAACATATCATTAAAACATATCATTGTTTGAAAGAGGATGCCTTGTCTATTTTTATTATTTTTCATTCTCTGTTCTATTTCAAGATTAATTATTTAAAATAATTAATGAACCTACCATTAGCATTCAATAGCCCACGACTCTGAATCTGAATCTACAACTAAGATATATATTTACTATATAAGTAGAAAATAAAAACGTGATAAACTGTACGTATGCGTGTGTATATGTATATACAGCTCTGGAATATATATATATATATATATATATATATATATATATATATATATATATATATATATATATATATATATATATATATATATATATATATATATATATATATATGGGTTTCCGTTGTCCGGTAATTACCGGACATTGGCCGGGAAAAAAATTAAATGTCCGACAAAATGAAATCTTTTCGGTCAAATTGTCAGATTAAAACTGCCTCTTATCGATACCGTAAGCCTGCGACGTGATGCCCTCGCTGTCATGACAGTGCTCCGTGGCTAAGGAGGATTGCAATTCTCCACAGCCTGCGAAGCAGAGTAGGCTATGTGAGCGGAGCGGAACGGCGAGATTTTGAATGGAGTGAGGAGCGATTTTTTTAAAAGTCGGAGCGTTGTGGTTTTTACTCGCTCCGAGAGCGCTCCACTACCGCTCCATCACGAGAACAATTTAGGACAACGAGCCGGCACAGCACTACATTTTTCGCCAGAACTAGAGCGTAGATCGGCTCAAAAAAATAAAGCCCAACCCTACCCGAGCCCATGCACCCGAGAGACCGGCCCTGCCCGTGTAAGTATCGAGAACGAGCCTGTAATGACTAATTAGCGGAGCGGAGCCGGTGTGATCAGCTCAATAATCCGCAGGCGCGCGCTCATGAACCCATCAGTAAAATGATGTTCGTTCAAATCCAGCTCAGACATGACATAAATCTGTAGCTTACTATAGGCTACTTGTTGTAGCCATTAAACAATGTTTTTTTTCTTCATATTTATGTTTAAATATTATAATATTATTTTTAGATTTCATCTGATTATGATAGGCTATAAGTGCAAAGATGCAAGTGGGTCAGAAATTATTTTGGTGGTTATAGGCTATTTAGTTTAATATTAAGTTTTGTTTTGTAAAAAGCCTTTCTTTCGTTTTGTACAAATTGTCTCTTAATTTTAATAAAGGTTTCTTCGGTTAATTGCATGTATTTAATAAATAAGATATAAATAAGTAGACTAGGTCGCGGAAGCCATCGCTTTCATTGCTCATTAACTGAAGCGCGTCTCAAATAAACTGAAACTCAGCAGGCTTGCCTCACAGACATGAGGAATATGTAGCCTAATATGTGTAGAAACGAAAAGATTTAAATAAGCACATGCAGTGTTCAGAACTCACGGTAAACAACCAGCGTTATACAGATGATCACGGCGATTGGCATGAGCGGGATGTTTAAGTTTTTAGCGTTGTGGTTTTTACTCGCTTTTTTTTACTCGGAATTTTTTATTTATTTTTTACCTTCTACTGAATCTGATCGGGTGCAAGCACATTTTAAACAGGTAGCACTTATTCACACACGTAATTTTGTGAATAAGTAATTTTGTCGTTTTCTCTAATGCATTCAAAAACATCTTGTAGTGCTTACCTGCTTACAGTTAGCTATACTGTTATATTCTATTATATGATTTTGTCATTTCACACGGTGGCCAATTTAAATGTTACCAACTAAATGAGACATACTGAGTTTATAATTAAATTTATTAATTGCGTTTAATTATTGCATCTAAACACAATAGTGTTGTGCCAGGATTTTTCACGTGAATAAAGGCAAATAGATTTGCACACTTTGCTTATAATCCCTGGTCTAGTCCGTTAAACTTGTCAGAAGTTCTCGTTTCTAATATGCCCTCGTAGCCTATTTTTTCTCTCATCAAAACCGAATACCATCAGTGGTTGTACATCAAGAGCAGGAACAGTTTTTGTGCATTTTGTTTCGCGATCTGACCGGAACAAACAGAAAGTCTCTGACACGGCGTTAAGCGTTCGATTAAAGCGCTCGTCTGTGTGGAGACTGCATGAGCCGCGAGAGAAATCTGCTCCACTGATAACAGCGGCAACGAGCGCCAGATCGCCTCTTATTTAACAAACGAATGAAATTATACTCTTCTAGTTAACCAGAGATGTTTTGTTTGTATTAGTTAGGTTCATCCGTGAAGCAAGATAAAAAAAAGTGGTGGGGACATGTCCCACCTGTCCCACCCGCCAATTAGGCCTATGAGTTAAAAAAATTGGTTGATTGACGCCAATCGGACGTTCATGTTTTTTTCCGTATTTGAAAGTTAGGCTAATAAACATGTTGCATAAACGGCCTGATTATGTCTTTTTTTTTTAAGTTACACAAACTGCTTTCAGGAATTTTTGACCGGCATATCATCAAAACGTCCGGAAAACGAAACCTCTGCCGGTCACTTTGACCGGCACCATTTTTTTCTAGCGGAAACTCTGATATATATATATATATATATATATATATATATATATATATATATATATATATATATATATATATATATATATATATATATATATATATATATATATATATATATATACACACACACTGGCCATACAGCTGCTATTTCAGCATATACTCTTTTAGAATATTTAGGTATTTAATATATATAATATTTATAAATAATGCTATACAAATGCAGCATCACCACAATCATTTTTTATTAATAATTAATGAGAGTTTATGATTTAGCTGATTATGAAATAATATTGAAGCACCAATTATAACCCAGCTTTGGACTGGAAATTTTGACTAATCCGTTTGCAAAGTGAGTTTGGGGTACAATGGGAATTGGCTGTTGTGTTGCATTTTTGTATATATTTGTTACCACTGTGGAACTTTTTTTAATATACTTTTTTTTAAATTATGATTTGATGTGCTGTTTAACTGCACTCACCTATGATCCTGAAGATAAAGATGAAGAGGAGGGTGAGGAGAATGAAACCTGTGTTCCAGACCCATATATCCGTATCAATGGCTGTAATGCCCAAGAATAGAAAGATCATGGTTTCTGAGCCATTCGCGAGCACCTTCATGGCATGACGAACCGTTGTGACCGATTTCTCATCCATGTTAGCATTCACATATTTCTGACAGCAGACACCACAGAAAGTGATCCTGTGACACAGAGAGCCGATCTTTTTCAAGAGCTATATTAACTGATTGAAACATTAGGCTAATGTTATATTTCTGTATATTCCCAAATTCAATGTGTTACATTGTTCAAGAGACTCTTACGAAAGTATAGCAGAGAGGGAGAGCATTTCTGCTGTCAGGTAAGCCAGATATCCCACCACAAAGACAAAGCCGGCTTCGATGATCTGTATGTGTTTGGTGCATCTGGTCAGCAGGGACAGCAGGATGGCAAACACAACGCCAAGAAACGATCCTCCAAATGCCACCACAATGAATGAAACTATAGGGACACAAAGGAGAAGTGAGAAAAAAATAACACTTGCAAAAGCTAAATGAATGAATATTATTATGTTTTCATAAATATATATATATATATATATATATATATATATATATATATATATATATATATATATATATATATATATATATATATACAGTCTTGTTCAAAATAATAGCAGTACAATGTGACTAACCAGAATAATCAAGGTTTTTAGTATATTTTTTATTGCTACGTGGCAAACAAGTTACCAGTAGGTTCAGTAGATTGTCAGAAAACAAACAAGACCCAGCATTCATGATATGCACGCTCTTAAGGCTGTGCAATTGGGCAATTAGTTGAAAGGGGTGTGTTCAAAAAAATAGCAGTGTCTACCTTTGACTGTACAAACTCAAAACTATTTTGTACAAACATTTTTTTTTCTGGGATTTAGCAATCCTGTGAATCTCTAAACTAATATTTAGTTGTATGACCACAGTTTTTTAAAACTGCTTGACATCTGTGTGGCATGGAGTCAACCAACTTGTGGCACCTCTCAGCTGTTATTCCACTCCATGATTCTTTAACAACATTCCACAATTCATTCACATTTCTTGGTTTTGCTTCAGAAACAGCATTTTTGATATCACCCCACAAGTTCTCAATTGGATTAAGGTCTGGAGATTGGGCTGGCCACTCCATAACATTAATTTTGTTGGTTTGGAACCAAGACTTTGCCCGTTTACTAGTGTGTTTTGGGTCATTGTCTTGTTGAAACAACCGTTTCAAGGGCATGTCCTCTTCAGGGCAACATGACCTCTTCAAGTATTTTAACATATGCAAACTGATCCATGATCCCTGGTATGCGATAAATAGGCCCAACACCATAGTAGGAGAAACATGCCCATATCATGATGCTTGCACCTCCATGCTTCCCTGTCTTCACTGTGTACTGTGGCTTGAATTCAGAGTTTGGGGGTCGTCTCACAAACTGCCTGTGGCCCTTGGACCCAAAGAGAACAATTTTACTCTCATCAGTCCACAAAATGTTCCTCCATTTCTCTTTAGGCCAGTTGATGTGTTCTTTGGCAAATTGTAACCTCTTCTGCACATGCCTTTTTTTTAACAGAGGGACTTTGCGGGGGATTCTTGAAAATAGATTAGCTTCACACAGACGTCTTCTAACTGTCACAGTACTTACAGGTAACTCCAGACTGTCTTGGATCATCCTGGAGGTGATCATTGGCTGAGCCTTTGCCATTCTGGTTATTCTTCTATCCATTTTGATGGTTGTCTTCCGTTTTCTTCCACGTCTCTCTGGTTTTGCTCTCCATTTTAAGGCATTGGAGATCATTTTAGCTGAACAGCCTATCATTTTTTGCACCTCTTTATAGGTTTTCCCCTCTCTAATCAACTTTTTAATCAAAGTACGCTGTTCTTCTGAACAATGTCTTGAACGACCCATTTTCCTCAGCTTTCAAATGCATGTTCAACAAGTGTTGGCTTCATCCTTAAATAGGGGCCACCTGATTCACACCTGTTTCTTCACAAAATTGATGACCTCAGTGATTGAATGCCACACTGCTATTTTTTTGAACACACCCCTTTCAACTAATTCAACTAATTGCCCAATTGCACAGCCTTAAGAGCGTGCATATCATGAATGCTGGGTCTTGTTTGTTTTCTGACAATCTACTGAACCTACTGGTAACTTGTTTGCCACGTAGCAATAAAAAAATATACGAAAAACCTTGATTATTCTGGTTAGTCACATTGTACTGCTATTATTTTGAACAAGACTGTATATATATATATAAATGGGTGGAGTTGAGTATTCATACGTATGCCCTTTAAAATCTCTGCAGCGTCAATCCTTGGGCCTCCAAGAGCAACAAAAGCATCAAACACATTGTAAAGCACCTAGAAAAGAGAGACAAAATAAGATATTACAATAAGTTATTAACATTATTTCTAAATGTTCTAAAATGAATGTTTTTTTTCTTGGTTATGCGAATGTTAAGGAAACATATGATACTTTTTCAGACATTATGGTAATGTTCCTTTGAATGATGTCTGAATAACATTTAAAGTGTTAGTTCACCCAAAAATTAAAATTATTTCATTAATTACTCACCCTCATGTCGTTGGACACCCGTAACACCTTCGTTCATCTTCAGAACACAAATGAAGATATTTTTACAATAATTTCACAATGCGACGAAAATAGTTATTGTACGCACAGAAATCAAAATTACGACTTTATCCACCAAGTTATTGACGTGAACTCGACGCATGCGCGAGAATATAACGCAGCTCCAACGTTCAAATACATGACCCGGAAGAGGAGGAGCGTGGCTATCGCGTGAGTTCACATCAGAGACCTACACAGAAGACAATGACTTGGGGGATAAAGTCATTATTTTGATTTTTTTTGCGCACAAAAACTATTCTCGTCGCTTCGTAAAATTATTGTACAGACACTGTTGTGAGATGGACTTTGTAATGACGTCTTTAGTGCCTATTATGGGTCTTGTGAGTGGGTCAGTGGGAATGTACTGAATGCCAATGGAGGCCTTTCTGAAGCCTTTCTCAGACATCCATCAGCTTTCAACAAAAATATCTTCATTTGTGTTTCAAAGATGAACGAAGGTGTTACGGGTGTCCAACGAAATGAGGGTGAGTAATTAATGTAATAATTTTCATTTTTGGTTGAACTAACACTTAAAGCGTTAGATACAACTAAAACATTTCATAAAACACTCCATGAACGATGTATAAATAACGATGTAGCAGAGGAGACACGGAGCCAGGGTGACCCTGCAGGTTCGGAGGTCTAAAGCAGAGCTTACGGCTCATGGGAACGAGGTAGAAGCGGGGATCCGGAAGACCACAATGGACTGAGTGATGTAAAAGCATACTATCATCAAAATATTGCAAGGATTAGATGCTTTGTTTCCAGTCAAGACAAAGAGACAGTTGTTCATGCTTTCATCACCAGCAGGGTGGACTATTGTAATGTTTTCCTCACTTCCCTTCCTAGAAAAACCATAAGACTCGTACGGCTAAGAACCGTGATGGCTCATACAGAACGCTGCTGCCAGGACTCTGAGCAGAACCAGAAAATATGACCATATCACACCAGAATAGATTTAAAAATACTGTTACTAGTTTATAAAACACTCCTAGGCCTAGGACCTCGATACATTTCAGATATGCTTATTTAATATCACATAGCCAGACCTTTAGACTGACCGGAGTTCTGGACTCCATCACAGCTTTCATTGGTCAAGGATCAACCAAGAGGACGTTTGACTCAAGTGGCAACCTCCAGCGATCTCTCTTGAAGCCAATACAGAAGTAATGTTAACTGCAATTCCTTAACTGGCTACTAGAGACAGGCTCCAAAAGGGAGCAGAATCTCATTGAGCCCCATGGTAAAATTCTCAACTTTACAGCACAAAAACATGTTTACAGCCTGGTACAAAATGCGGTTTTGGCCTATACGGCTAATTTTGACCTTCATGACAACCGTGAGGGGGATGAATTTTTTTATAACTCATTTGTTTACATTATATAAAGCCTTAAAGTTCTGCATAATTAAGGGCATGGTTACAAGTGTATAGCATTTATCTGCCGTCTATAGTCATTGCGTCACCTCAGCTTCCGCGCACATCCCGCCTTTTTGCCCATTTTCTGTTATCCGGGAGTGACACGCCATGACTAGCTAGCAAGATGGCAACACCCAGCTCGCAATTACTTTAAGCTTCAGAACGGCTCTTCGGAATCCAATGAGTGATGTCACGGACTCTACGCCCATATTTTTTTACAGTCTATGGTTTGACTGTAACGCAAACGATCACAGATCGTGCATCTATAAATGATTCATTCAAGAACAATGAGCAAATTTACTGTAACAATGAAGCCGTGAACTTCACATAATTTTGAGTGTTTAGTTGATCCTGGTAAGCACTCATTGTCACAGTTGTAAAGTTCTTCTACAAGGCGTCACGGCATTTGTTTCCAGGTGGACCTCTAAAGAACGCAACAGAACGCAACACACACGTCTGGCGGACATCCTGTAGAATTAAACCAATCAGATGACGACTTTAAAACTCCTGACGTGTTTCCAGGTAAGTTTGTCATATGCATCAGATGTTCAGCCAACTGTCCAGTGGCCTGTTGCACAAAGCTGGTTTCAGTTGTTATCCAGGTAAGTTCGAGATTAGTTTGAGCAAACTCTGGTTTTTCGGGCTCAAGAAGGTGTATTGGTTTTTAGCGGTGTTCATCACCATGGTAACTTACACTACAAGGCTAACCTGCTCTGGAGCCGGTTTTGTTCTGGGTTAGAGATCTCAAACCCAAACTGGACCAATCAGCTGCAAGTAAAGACGCAATAAAGCCACACCCCCTGTATCTCTCGTTCCAAATTTGCAGTTTATAGTGAAAAAAACATTCAAGACAACCAAAGACAAATTTGCTTATCCTTTGGCGCTAATTATTTATTATATTTATATAATACGAATTATAATTACTTTTAATTAATATAATATATTAATATAATTATTATATTAATTGACAAGTAGCCACATATTAATATAAATATAAAACATGCATTCATAATTCTTTTAAACAACGTGTATTCATTGAGCTCTTTGTGAACCTATAATAATTATGCATATTTCTTTGATTCACATCATGCATTGTTATAGTCAGATATTCTTTCAGCTATCTTCTCAAACTGTAGCATCAGTGTTTATTCCTGCTTTGTAAATGCATTTCATTTCATGATAATTTTCAAAACGGATATCTCAATCTTCAGAAGAGAAGTGAATCAAACAGACACGGTGATTGGCAGTTTGCCGCACGTGTCACACATTCAGGTGCACATGCTTTACAGTTAATCGCTAACTCTGGATTAAACTTGAGTTGAAAGAGAGCATTTATACCGAGCTTTGAGGAACGGTTGAACTTGATCTAAACCCAGTTGGATTTATCTGGATTTGTCAACTCTAAACCTACTCTGAAACTCAAGAGTTTGTTCAGCTAGCTTCATGGAACAGGCCTCATGCGCATTACAATAGAGGCTGAGACTAATATAAGCCTAACAGATCACTCAGATCATCAGGATCAAGTCACTTAAAGATGCAAAGGGTTCACTCAAATCAAGAAGTGTCTGCTTTTAGCTATTATGCCAGCCGCAGCTGGAACCAGCTTGCTGAAAAGATCGGATGTGCTCTAACAGCAGCCACTTTCAAACTCAGACTCGCATCTGTTTAGCTGTTCATTTACTGGATGATCACTGTGTCCACTGTATCTTAATGTGTTATCTTTCTCAACAAAGACAATACAACAAGTATTTGTATTGGGGGGGAAGTGATCCATGATGGTTGAACTCTGTGGTAAATGGAAAGCATTAGTCAGATTCCTGGATTAAGTCAGGTTCCTGGATTAAGTGATCCATTGTAGTGGGGAAATGAACCTGAGGTTAACCAAGAGCAGACTGTGAGTGCAGCCTAGAGCTCCCCTGCCCAATTTCAGGTGAGAAATTGGACCTCTCTGCATGGAGATGTCTAGAGGGTGTTATATACAAATCAATTAACTGAACTAGGTCAGCCGGAACCGGGAACACTTCCCTTAACACCTGATGTCATAAAAGAGTAAAATCTAAGCTAATGTAAGTCTCTCTGTTTATCCCGACGTTTACTGCAGTCAGCCTGATCCAGGCCGTATCCAGATCAGATGGTGGACCTGCGCCTGGACATGACCAACGCATCCCTGAAGTGTCTGCAGAGACCGTGTCAATTAGTCTCCCCTCTGAAATTATCTCATCGACACGTCATCCTCAATAAAACCTTCTCCGGCGTGATGTCGCAGATCTTTTGAATATTCAGATCTAATATGACTTCTGATCTGTAAGGTTGCCAGAATAATAATAATCATACACTGTTTGTTAATTGGCCAGAGGATAACTGGCACCCGACTGAGTCTTGGTTTCTCCCAAGGTCTCCTTTTCTCCATTATGCCCCTGTTGGAGTTTTGGTTCCTTGCCACTGTCGCCTTTGGCTTGGCTTGCTCAGTTGGGGACACTAAATATAAGTTTAATTACTAAACAAAATTAACTATATCAACTAAATTAGTATATTATTTAGTTATTATTAACTAAAATTACAATACTATATAATACTTAAAAAAAGCTAGATGACATCACTGTTTTCTCCAGAGCGGCTCCGTTGCATCATTTTCCTGTTAACACTGTGAAGCTGCTTTGACACAATCGTCATTGTAAAAAGCACTATATTATATAAATAAAATTGACTTGACTTGAACGTCAGACAGATACTGTATTTTATTTTTGATTGTAAACTTTTTATCTATGCATTATCCTTTTTATTCTAAACTTTTTAATATATTTAATATATTTTTTTATTCTCACCTTTTATTGTTATTTTTATTTCTTTTCATTGTTTAATTCCTTCTTTGTAAAGCACTTTGAATTACTATTGTGTATGAAATGTGCTATATAAATACACTTAATAATAACTTTAGTTTTACGACCTGTTCAATTTGATTTTTAACGTCTAAGTGACAGGTATAAGGGGATGATCAAACAGAAAGCATTTTGCTCTTAAAAACATGAGACGCACATAGTTTTGCAGAGCCGCAGCACTGACGAATGGAAAAGAAGGAAGGGTCTCAAGCACAAAAAAGAGATGTGGCACAACGGTCAAAGATGCTCATCTAGTGCATATTTACATATGGGGGGAAAAAAGAGTAATTGCTTGCCTAGAAATCTGGACGAACCCTAGCGGCAGCGAATGAGGGCTGATAAAAACAAACTCTGGTCAGGCCAATCACATTGTGTATAGAGTCGGTGGACGGGCTTAACATAATGACAGCAGAGTTGCGGAGGTTCCGCTTCACGTTGCTGTGGTTGGTTTTAGCGCTAGTCTATTGCATGCAGAGGTAGTTTGAAAGACAACCGTTCATCCCGCCCCTCGGATTGAGCCCTGTCAATGGTAAGTTCCCAGACCAAACATCTTGATGTGGTTCTGGCTTGTCAGGCTAATATTTGCATCATCTCCATAAGAACTTTATGATTGGCCCAAAGCAGACTTCCTACATCAGCGCGTTTTGATTCTGTATGTGCTCATACCGGCATTCTTCATTCAGAGTTCACACACAGTATCATACTGGCAATTTACTTAATTTCACACCTTCCCTTATAGGTAAATTGCCATAAACAATTTACTGGTATTTTTGAAAAGGTCCTGTTCACACATGATCTCTTATCGGTAATTTACCATTAAATGCTTGATGTGTGAAAGGGGCTATTTGATGAGACAGGACAAATGACTGAAAAAAACAGTACTTATACCAGAACTAACCAAGGGAACTAATCTTTAAATAACAAGTTAAATAAGAGTTGAGTGTTAAAGAGTTAAATAACAAGCAACAGGTGAACTGAATGAAACTGACAGAGATTAGAAACCAGGTCAAGACAGGAACAAAGACAACGCAACAAAACATACTCCTGAAATGTAGAGCTTTTTAGGAAATGAATACTCACCACTGTGACGCCATCATTGAGCAGAGACTCCCCAAACACCAAGATAAAGAGCACCTCGTTCACATGCACTTCCTCGAAAACGGCAATCACAGCCACTGGGTCCACCGCAGCTATTAAACTACCAAACAACAGGAACTGCAAGAGGCCGATGTCCAAGTTACCTGATGATTACAGAAATTGACACATGATTTCAGTATTCTCTATAATGGCATAAACGCTACTGAATTAATTGCAGAGTCTATGCAGAGCATATTTGCCCTTGAGGGCCAACAAGGGCTTTACAGCATATCCTTGCTTTGTTTAAAGAGGAATTAAGTGGGTGTGATCTGTATAAAAGACATACAATGTGTACTGAATTACACGCAGATTAGCAGAACAGTATGAATGCATAAAATGACAGTATTGAATTTACCCATCACTCCGGCCTCATAGCAGCCCCAAAGCGAAAGGCCTACTGTGGCTGCATTCCAGCAGGTTCCAAAGATGGCGTAAATGAGAATGGCACCCAGGTTGCTGAAAAATAGCTTGTTGGGCATAAAATAACTTGCATCCAAGATGATCTGGGGCAGCAAGTAGAAGAAGAAAGTGGGAGGAAGCAGTTTGAAAGTCTGTGCCTTGTCTGCTCCCCAGACGATTCCTCCCAAAATAAAGCCCACAATGATGAGCAGACCACTCTCTGGGATCACACTGGTGACATGATGGTTTAGTTCAATCACTAGATACAGAGAGACATGAGAACAGATGGCAATTTTACACAAAGAAAGATAGTATAATTTGTTATTAAAGATAATATATGATCTTAGGTTTAGGTCATGAGAAACTTTAAGTCTTCAAATGTGCTTCAAATGAATGCTTTGAAATTACTTTTGTAGTCAACTTTGTTCAAGATGTGGATTTGGGTAATATTATTATTATATCATTTGATGTCTTTTTGAGGCATCTCCTCATATTATCCAAGAGTTCAAATGTATGTTTTGTGAGCTTTAAATATTACATTCACACGATCAATTACCATGAGCCATGCCCAAAGATTCTATACATGGTTTTGCCATTTCAAATTATGTAAGATTTATACAGTAAAATTTGCATTCATGCATTTGGCAGATCTTTACATATGCGCTAAACAGTGTTTTCTATGTTTGTTTATTTTTCTGAAAATGTCTGAATACCATCTGTGTTTAGATGCAAAACTAACTGGATTCATTTTAACGAAATAATTGATGATTTTCATACTCGGGTACTTGGAGGTTAAATTTAATTCAATTTAATTCTTATTTTATTAACCTATTTTAAATGATCGTTTTCTTATAATAATTGTGCACAGCATGTATTATTTACTCTTTGTCCTCATTTTTCTTCCACATTTTGAGACCATGATTAAACAGGGAATAAAATCCAATCCCAAACATTAACAGCACGTAAGGAAAGAAAAGATAGGCTACAGCAACTGTGGACAGTTTACACCACTCCAAAGCCAACTGATAACAGAAGGAGGGTAAGAATACCACTATACTAACCATATTATTCACAAGCATCATGCTACATTATAAACCCTTTACAGTAGCAATTTGAGGAAAACGTTATTTCATGTGAATCGGTGAGCTTTGCAGGGCAGGACTATTGTGCTCAATTTGCAGTTGTCAAGTTACACACAGTATTGTTTCTATACTTCCTAGTACACGGTATTAATCTAGAGATCATCTTCCTTTCTCAGAACTCAATTTAACTGAAATTCAACCTCTCATTAAACCATGACATCAACTTTAGAACAAACTCTTTAATTCATTAATGATAAGTGCCACTGATGTGATGTCTCCAACGATGTTACACTTTTAATAAACCTGTTACATTTTTACCTCATGGTTTAACCCAGCTAATAAAAATGTAACGTTCAAGTTACGAAAATGTTATTTCTGAATGTTATCTGAACGTTCAAAATGGGTTATGTTAACATTAGATAAGACATATTTTCATTTTAGACAGGAACTAAAATGTTTCTGGAAAAAGAAAGAAAAAACGTGTAAATAACGTTTTTGAGCTAAATTTTCTGAATAAACATTCTGTTAATGTTACTGGAAGAACATTTGCTCATAACTTTGAAAGATTCTTGCCATAACATTGGCCAAAGTTCCGTTACCTGGGAATATACATACCTGATAGTTTGGCCAATGCAGCCACAAATACCCAAATTATCACCAGGTATGGGGTCTGAACATGATGCCATTCAAATGTGACTATTGGAAGTCCGGTGAGATTCGGTTCCAGTCGATGACGAGGACTCAGGTCCATATTTGCATTTAGTCCTTGTATTAAAGGGTTAACACAACACACGAGGAAAACTGCCCTCAGACAGAGATACCGGTAAGTAGAGCTCGGCATTGCGATGGATGACTGATAAAGATGCACTCACAGTATCATTCTCATCTCCAGATTGTATTTTAGCCTAGTCATTTACAGAATCTCAAAATCCGGTCCATTGGAGGTTCCTATTGTGCTCTTTTCTGCTTGGTTGTCCTGCAGTGAAAAGTCCATAGAGAGACAAACGGATTGCAGATTCCTCTTTTATTTAGTTTAGCTCAAAATGCACCCCCCTCTAAGTGAAGTTTCTAGTGTTTGCATAAGTTGTCCCTCTGTGTTTGTGGTCCTGGTGAGAGCAGTGGCTCAATTTAGGTAGTGTAAGAAAGAGCGTAACAAGAGTGCTGAAACCTCTAGTCAGCCTTTAATTTGTTACATAGAAAGGGGCTGAGATCTACGTCACTGTTATTCTGTCACGTTTTTGGTGATTACTCTTTATGCTTCCGTTGAAAAGTTTCACGCTGGTTAGTGTTCAGCCAACATTAACAGACCTACAGTATAGCCTACTGCAGCATTGTTAAAAACTTTTAGCGCACATTTTGGTACAAACTGTACAGACACCATTGACAATTGCATTGTGACACTTAATATACATGTAATACAGGTATTTGAAGGCAAATGTTGTTGAGTAGCCTACTGTAGCAATATGTTTAAAGTGAGCTTGTTGCAGGAGACTTTTAGGTTCTTCCTTTGCAACTAATATTGAAACACCTAGCCTATAGGCTACTTAAAGGCTGTTCACTCAATAGTTGGTTTGCAAACTTGCAAAAAATAAATAGAAATGAAATAAAATATCATAATTTAGACAATTGTAAGTGGCTAGAAATATATATTTAAAAAAAATATGTAATTGTTTACTAGAGTTGGAGTACTCGAACTTGCTTGGGACATGGAGGCATATTAGCCTACTCGGGCTTGACTCGGACTAGAGCTTTTCTGGACGGCCTGACGGAATGTCACTGGGCAGATTAAGTCGGTTGTACTGCATTGTCATGAAAGGAAATGATTTGCATGTGTTTTATGTCTTGCCTGTTATAATCAATTCGATACTTGCAAGCTGTCAAGACAAGTTTCTGTGCACGCTCACAGAAGCACATATCAGTCAGCTCGCGAATGCCGAATTAAGTTTTCTTGTGTCTTATTGTGTTAAATCCCACCGGTCACAGTTGTCTATTTTCTTATCTCTAAAAGTGTTGTTATTGGCTTTGGGCAAGAAATTCAACTTTTAAATCGAAAAATATATTGTCTTCAAATATAACAATGTTATGTGACTAGTGTGACCAGATCAGTTTAATTCCTGCTTGCACATCTAGATCTTCTACAGACTACAAAAAGAAGCAAGAAAAACACTTTAATTAACAGATATAACTATAATATGTTGCCTACACTACTGATGTATTTTGAGAATTATATTCCTGCATATATATTTTGCTCATAAGAGGTGTACATTTGGTAAACACAGTATTTCAATTGAAAAAACAGGTCCAACTGCCAATCCCAGCCATCATTTATCCACTTTCACACGCACAGTTCAAAACTGCCAGATGTGCGGCGGTTGTAGCGCAACACAGGGGTGCTGCACACAGCATGCACATCTAGGAAGTCCAACAAGTCTGCACTAATAAACAAATGACAACTGGGATCAATAGCCAAAACCTGTGTTTTCAATTGAAGAATTTGTATGAATTCTGACTATGCTGTTTCCCACAGGTCACTTGAATATAAAACCTAATATTTCACCTTACCATTCACCTGTATTTGATATGGAATAGAGCAGCTTGGGTATTCTGCTAAATATCGCCTATTGTGTTCCACAGAAAAAAAGAAAGGCAAATGTGTTTGGATCAACATGAGGGTGATTAAATGATGACAGACTTATTTAAAAATATTCCCCCCTCGTATATAGATTTTAGATAGAATTAATTTCATATTTATAAGAATGTTAAACCATCCTGTTTTGTGAAATCATATTGCTGACTTACGATGGTTTTAGTATACACGGTAAAAAAAAAATAAAAAAAAAGTTTCCACACATTTTGAGTTAAACTGTTACTTTATTTGGCCCTGTCTGAATGTGACGTAAAAAGAAGTGAGCGGTACGGCTTGTACCCATGTGTGCATGTTGACTTTAATCATAGATCCTGAGATGACAGCTGTACTACTTACTGAACTGAAAAATAAGTGGAAAGGCTAAAGGCAAAACAGCACAACTCCCCCTTGGAATCCTATTGAAAGTAAAGTGTTTAGCACAAGGACTTAATTAAAAAAATAAAAAGTATTATTATTATAGCTACAAAGGTTATTAACACAATAACTCTCCACTTTCATAGTTGCTGTAAATTGAGTAAATATAGTAGTTTTATTGCTTAGTTGAGATGTTCTTTTATGTCCTGCTGTGTGTTAATAAGTGAGGGTTTATGGGAAATTGTTCTGTTTTAAGAGTTTATGGGTGTCTTGTGTGTTTGTACAAATCGTGCTGTGATTTTTTACATTTATTTTCTGTGTAATGATTTACAAAACATGCTTTCTGCAATGTACACATAATAATAATAATATTAAGTATCGTTTCCAAACTGCTTCATTGAACCAATACTTATAGATTTTCACTACAACAAATCACTTCTGATATCAATCATAACAGAATATATTAATAATATATGATGAATATAATATTGATAATCAGCTTTAAACACAAGGCACTGATAATCAATTTGTTCTTGTACTCTTTACACATTTATTTGCTCTGTAATAATTTAAATTGTATTGTATTTCAAGTTACAGATCTCACCAGTTCTCATAAAGCACAAAATTCATACATAAATAAGTTACTGTTAACCTATTATTTATTTTTAATGACTTGCACTGTAATGGTCTTCATTCTACTAATAAAATATGAATAACTTGGAGAACAAAATCAAAAATAAATCATTGTAAGATAGAAATGCAGAAACTGATATTGTGATAATACAAAGAAGCACCCACAGAATTACCATATTATAATAAATAATATACAACATGCTGAATTTGACATTATATATAGACCAACCTGTCCGAGGCCAAAAAATATCAAGGCGTACCTGAATACAGAACCGATAGGCCTTTGCTACTCAGTTCTGATTTGGCACTGATTTGACAAAATCTATGAGAGTATAATGGCTTTTTATTTTGAGTTTCATGTTGAAGGAACGCTTTGCTAATTTTCTAGCATTGTGCTAGTAAGATAAAGTGCCATAATAGCTTCCACAACAACATGGGCTTGTAAAGGAAACTTGCAAGAATATTCCATAACCACTAACATACTTCAGTGACCATCCATATTTATTCTCTTCCCTTCATGTTTTTTTTAACTAGGTAAAACATTTCAGAGCACAAAACCATAGCAGCATGACTTCAAGTCACTTGCTTTATTTACCTGCTGCGTATAAATATATTTTAAAGATATATGAGGAATGCTATAATTCAACACTTTGATTCCCTAATCTCTAGGCTCATGACATATAATAACAGCCTAAAATGAAAGGATTAACCTAATCTCATTTTTGGCAGGTTAATGTTGGTGGATGGAAATATATTAGATTACAATCTAGTATGATTTTTTTCTGGCTTTTCTTCAGTTGCCTCCTCATCAACTGAAGCATCAGCCATGGCGAAGGAGTCTGTGGAGCGGGTGCTCATTCTCAGCGGTGCTAGATGTCTCAGGCTGGTGGGCGTCCAGGGCAGTCGTCCCTGAGCTCTTTTTTGGGAAGGTGCCACAGCCGTGTTGTTCCCGGTCTCTGTTTGCCAGGGTGGGTTTCGCATGGGTGCAGAGGTGTCCATCTCGGGTATGAAGGCTGGATTATCTAGGCCAGCTGCAGTAGATAGAGTAATTATGATGTTGAAACGAGACACCATAGAAACAACCCTCTAACAATAGGTTTTTTTCTACTCACTTGCAAACTTTATGTAAGGTTATATTGTTAAAAGAAAAAATTATATATCAAAAGTTTGGGATCAGTACTTTTCTATGTTTTTAAAAGAAGCCTCTATGCTCCCCAAGGCTGCATTTATTTAATTAAAAAGACATAACAAACAGTATATATTATTATTACAATTTTAAAAAACTGCTTTCTATTTGAATATATTTTATGTTATTTCTTCCTGTGATGCAAAGCTGATTTCCGAGTATCATGTATCCAGTCTTCAGTGTCACATAATCCTTTAGGAATCATTCTGATAAGATTTGATGCTCAAGAAACATTATCAATGTTGAAAACATAATTTTCTTGATGATGAACATGATGAATAAAATGTTCAAAAGAAAAGCATTAATTTGAAATTGTGTAACATTATAAATGTCTTTACTGTCACTTTTGATCAGTTTAATGCATCCTTGCTGAATTAAAGTATTAATTTCTCCCCATCCCCCAAAAAATCTTGCTGTCCCAAAACTTTTGAAAGGTATATAATGTTACAAAAGCTTTCTATTTCAGAAAAATACTGTCCTTTAGGCTTTCTATTCATTCTAAGAATCCTGAAAAATAACTCTTTTCAACATTGATGATAATAATAATAATGTTTTTTGAGCAGTAAATATTATAATATTTCACATTATTATAGTTTTTTGTTGTTGTTTTTTAATTAAATAAATGCAACCTTGGTGAGCAGTAGATAATTATTTTTAAAACATTAAAAATATCCTACCGATCCCAAATGGTAGTGTGTGTGTGTGTGTGTGTGTGTGTGTGTGTGTGTGTGTGTGTGTGTGTGTGTGTGTGTGTGTGTGTGTGTGTGTGTGTGTGTGTGTGTGTGGGATTGCATCATGAAGGGCATCTGGTGTAAAATCTGTGCCAAATCTAGTGTGTCTGTGTGTATGGACAATCCAGATAAAGCGGACCCTGTAAAATGAGTAATGCTAGAAGATATATACTTATATTATATATATTCTACGTGGCATTGATTAAACAAGGTGCTGAAAGCGTTCTTTAGAAATGTTGGCCCATATTGATAGGATAGCATCTTGCATGATGGAGATTTGTGGGATGCACATCCAGGGCACGAAGCTCCCGTTCCACCATATCCCAAAGATGCTCTGTTGGTTGAGATCTGGTGACTGTGGGGGCCATTTTAGTACAGTGAACTCATTGTCATATTCAAGAAACCAATTTGAAATGATTCTAGCTTTGTGGCATGGTGCATTATCCTGCTGGATGTAGCCATCAGAGGATGGGTACATGGTGGTCATAAAGGGATGGACATGGTCAGAAATAATGCTCAGGTAGGCCGTGGCATTTAGACGATTTCCAACTGGCACTAAGGGACCTACAGTGTGAAAAGAAAACATCCCCCACACCATTACACCACCACCACCTGCACAGTGGTAACAAGGCATGATGGACCCATGTTCTCATTCTGTTTATGCAGAATTCTGACTCTACTATCTGAATGTTTCAACAGAAAGCAAGACTCTACAAACCAGGCAACATTTTTCCAGTCTTCAACTGTCCAATCCAATTGGTGAGTTCATGCAAATTGTAACCTCTTTTTCCTATTTGTAGTGGAGATGAGTGGTACCCGGTGGGGTCTTCTGCTGTTTTAGCCCATCCACCTCAAGGTTGTGCGTGCTGTAGCTTCACAAATGCTTTGCTGCATGTCATGGTTGTAACGAGTGGTTATTTCAGTCAAAGTTGCTCTTCTATCAGCTTGAATCAGTCGGCCCATTCTCCTCTGACCTCTAGCATCAACAAGGCATTTTCGCCCACAGGACTGCCGCATACTGGATGTTTTTCCTTTTTCACACCATTCTTTGTAAACCCTAGAAATGGTTATGCTTGAAAATCACAGTAACTGAGCAGATTGTGAAATACCCAGACCGGCCCATCTGGCACCAACAACCATGCCACGCTCAAAATTGCTTAAATCACCTTTCTTTCCCATTCTGACTTTCAGTTTGGAGTTCAGGAGATTGTCTTGACCAGGACCACACACCTAAATGCATTGAAGCTACTGTCATGTGATTGGTTGATTAGATAATTGCATTAATAAGAAATTGAACAGGTGTTCCTAATTATCCTTTAGGTGAGTGTATACATATACACACACACACACACACACACACACACACACGCACGCTAGATTTGGCACAGATTTTACACCAGAGGCCCTTCATGATGCAATTGAGCACTAAGAATGCATCTAACCCACACTCACACACACTTCTATGGTCAATGTGACATAATCAATCCTCCTAACCTGTGTGTTTTTGGACTGTGTGAGGGAAGCCAGAGCACACCGAGAAAACCCACACTGAAAACCCAAACCCACACTGTACTGATTGTTAGGTTGCTTATTGTGCCAAAGAGCATGATCTATTTAAGTCCAGATGTCATTTAACAAGCAACAATAAATAAATGCTTTCTTATTTGATACCCACTGAGCCACCGTGCCACTACAATATGACATTAATTTGTCACGTAAATTCAATATGTTGCTACACAAATGTATTCTTACTTCCAGGTGTGCTTCTCCTGCGGAAATTACCAGCGATGTCACTGCTAGAGGCGCTGTCTGCCGAAAACTCAAAATCTGATTGGACAAAACAAAATCACTTTCGTCAATATTAATACTAAAATAATCATACTTCCAGAATGTAAGCTAAAACTAAAGAGTGATGTATAAGTAATAGCTATATATCAAATATAGAAATATACCTTCATCTCCATATGGATGGGTTCTGTTTGGGTCCGCTGGCTTTCCATTAGGCTAAAAATACAATTATAATAATACAACAAAAATAAGAAGACCACACACATTTTGTTTTTCTGTATTTAACATATACATTTTTAAAGCATTTTAGCATGTTTTTCTCTCCGTCCAAAAGAGTCCGTTTCAATTTCAAACAGCCTACATTGAACTCTGTTTCAAAGGACAGCAGGACATTCAATTCTAATTATACCTTATGTGTCAAATCCTTCTTGGGATGTTTGGAGAGTTTCTTAGCAGGACTGACACCCATCTTAGCTGATTTGAAGGACTCAAGACGGCTTCTCATGGTTCTCTGGAAGATCTCCTGCATTTCGTCTGGATTCTCTGAAGCCTTATAGTGACTGCGACTGTATGTGGGACGGTTCTGCTCAGAAACAGAACAAAAATGGATTGATTTGGATTGAATGACTCGGATGAGTTTTTCATATTGATATACATTTCATATTTAGACATATTGATCCAAATAAGGAAACAATAGTCCATGTAAAAAAAGGAATCAAGGTTGGTCAGCAGGACGATTCTTACATATCTTCTGCTCTTGTACAGGTGCTGCTCTAGTAGATGATGGGCATCAGGCATGCTCTTCCTCTCTTGCTCATGGATATCCAGGGATACAGATGGAATCGGGTTCTTCCTGGATTGAAAGAAGCATAACACACTTAGCCATCTAGATATTTGTGCAGTTTTCAACTCATAAACTTTTTTTTTCTTTACATAGAGGAATTGTATTCAAAAGCCTACCACATAATGAATATGCAACAATATCAATGAGTTGGGAAAGTTGAATACTTACATGACAGAGGTCACTGGGACATTGTCAATGCCAAAATCATATTCGGACATGTCAGCCATGATATTAGGAATAATATCTGCATACTCTAATGCAAGCTTCTTCTTGAAGTCTACAGAGGCACTGTCATCATTACGAATGAAACCCAAAGAACCCTTGTGTTCGCCCTAAAAGTGAAAAACAATATTGAGCACCTTCTTAATATCATTCAGTGACTGATAAAATAATACTGTATAAAGATATGTCATTAGAACAATACTAAAAACGGAAACTACACATTCAGCAAGTGAACAAAATACAATACAATTGACGGTACTTTGCAGAATTAATAGTTTTGCTGTCACCTCGGTGACATAGTTTTTGGCGTCCTCAAGATTGAGTCTGTGGAAGGCACTGAAGATTTTGTCATTTTTCTTTCTAGCATCGCTCGTCATTAATAGCCAGCAGACGTACTTTTCTTCAAAACTGTTCCAACTGAGAAAAAAGTAAAAGTGAGTAAAAACTAAGAAAAAGTGCTCAACTATGAATTATATATATTATATAAAGTGAAAAATGCTCACTGTCTGGTCCACCAGTTATCTCCCATTCGACCACAGATGTCCTCCATTGCTGTTAGTGTGTGCTCAAAAGTCTAGAGAGACAAACACAATGATATACTTAATTTTTTTATGTTCCATGCAACAACAAAAAAATCATATTTGTTGAAACTCTGTACAAAATAACACAAACTGTACACACTGTGTTATTATGTATAGCTAGAGTAGGCTTAGTTTACATAATTTCTCAGCACGAAGGTCAGGTAGGGTCAGAGATGGACAGTAGTGAAGTATTTTTACTTTCTACTCAAGTACATTTTTATTTTATTTAACATAAGTACATTTTTTCAGTGATGTACCTTATTACTGTTTTTCTTCGGAAAAATTTACTTCGCTACATTCCAAAGCCTAATGTTATACTTTTTACTGCAGTACATTTCAGAAATACGTTTTTTTTGTTGCCTTTAGTACTTAATTACATAAAAAATTAGTAGTTTCTAAGTTGTACTCAAGTAGCTAATTCAAAAGTAAGAAAGTACTAAATTGTTTATGTAATAAAGTATTAAATGATATTCAATATGAAGTGTGGTGCAGTTCAAAGTACAATATTATTCTTTGGAATGTTGTGAAGTAAAAGTTTTCCAAAGAAAAAATATACTTGAGTAGAAAGTAAAAAATAGCCTACTTCACTACTGTTTACCTCTGGGTAGTGTTGCTATAAAAAAATAATCATATATTTTTATTAGGCCTATCGAGGTTGTTTTGTTTTAGTAGTGTATAAGAAGCACTTATAAAGTAAAAAAAAATCTTCACCATATTTTAGCTCATTTGCAGATATGTTTACATTTTACTCTGTCGGCTGTTTAGAATCAGATTCACAACCAGTGATGACCAATTTTGAAATAAATGACTATAGGAAATAAATCACATTTGTTTTTGTTAAAGCACAAAATGTCAAATATTTAAAGAAGGGCAAGACGGCCCTACTGGGGTACATTGGCCCCCCTACCTGAGGTAAGAATCCCACCCCCCTGGATAATCTTTTACATAATGTATAAATTACTTTTGATATAATTCTTATTCATATTTATATATTCTTTAAAGTGTCATTAATGTAAAATAGTAAATAAACTATTATATTAAAAGATATATTTTGACAATGTGATTGATAAAAAAAATATTGAAAACCAAACACATGAATGTGTCTACAAATCCCTCATTAACAAATACTTTGATATATTTAACATAATACAATGTCATCATAGATCACCATTTTCCAGAGACACAAAATTAGATCATTTAACCTCAGAACTGTTTTGACTCGCATCTCACAAATGTTGATATTCAGATAAAATGGCAAAATTAAAACTAGCATAGTGATCATCTTACCTCAACCTACCCTACTCTCTTAGCCTACAAATAAAATGTCTACTATTTTATGTAATCCTGTGGGAGTTTTGTCTGGACAGTATAGCAGTAAGGTAAGATCACATTATTATTATCAATATGACCGTATCCCTCTGTATCATATAATTATTACTTGATATAATTATTTATGCATATATTGATGCATATGCAGTTATTTTAATTAATCTTTGACAGGTTTTAGGCAAAAAGTGTAAAATAAATATGTAAAAAGGGAACTAAAATATTCAACAAAAATATGCTGATAATGCAGTAGAGGGATAGATTATTTGTCATTAGAGTTTCTTACCCTGTTGTTAATTTTTCCATTGAGTGTCAGATCTGACGTAGATGCCTTTTTAACCTTCAGCCATTGAACAAATGGTTTCATGGTGATTCCCTACAAAAAGAACACATACAATGACTCCAAGTTAGTTAAACCATGCCCGTTGTCAGATGGAGACCACTTGCACTTGGAACATCAGAAAACGCCCACTTTATAATTTTGTTGCAGGCCTTTTGAATTCAAGTTCATGTTGGGAAAACATGTATTCTCTACAGTCAGAACAAATGGTTGAAGGGACGTACCTGAAGAACGACAGTGAAATACACCACAATAAGGGTTGTACCAAGCATCAGATTCTTCTCTGGGATCTTTTTCTCGTCTAAAGTGGCTGCGAGACCATATGCCACTGCTCCTCGAAGACCACCGTAGCTCATTACAATCTGGTCGGTGATGTCAATGGGAATCAGTCGAGACTGATTCAGCACCCAGTTGAGGAAGAAAACACCTGTTTATAAAAAGATTTATAAAAACTGTCAAAAAAAGAAGTTAAAAATATCAGTTTTCATCAAAATAGTACTTGAGTACCTATAGTATATGTGAGTACCTCACATCTCCGCCTCCCTCTCCCATTTCTTTCAATAGGGGGGAGGGAGGATGTTTCAGCCGGGACTTTTTACTTCCCAGAGTCGAAGTACTCTCAGAAGTGCTATTCCGCCATACATTATAGTTCTCCCTTTTATTCCGCTTAGAAAAGTGCTGCGTTTTATTTTGTGTCACTATACTTGATCGTTCAACTATTAGTGTAACTGTATTTAAATAGGGGAAACGTGGAGGTGTTTGGTCGCTTCTAACTTGATCTCTGTTTGGTACCATAGTGAATGAACTGGGCTTAGTGGGCTAAGCTAAATGCTATCAGAATGTCACAGCACGTCAGAGCGATTAAGTGCACGCACTCAGACGAGAGAGGTATGTATCAACAGGTATGTGCATTTTTTAATGCACGGAAATTACAGTTATTGTAAAGGACCTTTACAATAACTTTTTAAGCAGAGTTGAATTTATGACTCACCCATGAACCTGAATACAATGATGAAGAGGATTGTGAGGAGGATGAAGCCAGTGTTCCAAACCCAGATGTTTTTATCAATGGCCGAAACTCCCAGGAAGACAAAGATCATGGTCTCGGAGCCGTTGGCCATCACCTTCAGGGCATAACGTAACGTCGTGACCGATTTCTCATCCATGTTGGCGTTGACATACTTCTGACAGCAGACACCACAGAAAGTGATCCTGGATTGCAAAAAAACGCGATCAAATGATTGTAAACTCTATTAGGAATTGTTTGCATTCATTTACTTATTTATTTTATTTATCTGCATTTATCAGGAAGACATTGAGTTCCTTACGAAAGTATAGCAGAGAGGGAGAGCATCTCAGCCGTCAAGTAAGACAGGTAGCCAAGAACGATGATGAAGCCTGCTTCGATGACCTGGACGTTCTTGGTGACCCTGGTCAGCATGGAAATCAGAACGGCAAACACGACGCCAAGAAACGAGCCTCCAAATGCCACCACAAAGAACGAAACTAGGAGAGCATAAAAGTGTGTTGTGAGCGGCTCAGTCAGGGTTATCATTAACTAAAATATAAAAAACATTCATTACTTGAAATAAAATAAAGATTCTCTGAAATATATTTAAAAAACTAAACTAAAACTTAAGGTCATTTCAGCTAGTTGGCAAGGCAACATTTCTCATTTTCTTTTAGTTTGATTTAAAGTCCTAAAATAACTGCATCAGTTGGCTCAGTTTGTGACAAGATCCATTATGGGACAACAGAAAGCAAAAGTATTATATAAGTGATCAAAGAGTTTTGGATCCTAAGGTCTTTGTCCATACCTATTCCTTTGATAATTTCTGCAGCATTGATCTTTGGGCCTCCCAGAGACACAAATGCATCAAACACATTATAAAGCACCTGTGACAGAGAGAACGAGAGAGAGGAGTTATATTAGATGATGCAATAGCCATCAAATTGACTAAATTTCTAAATGAACTGGTCATGCTGTGAAAAACCAAGACTTACCACTGTGACTCCATCATTGAGCAATGACTCTCCAAACACCAGGATGTAGAGCACTTCATTCACATGCACTTCCTCAAACACGGCGATCACAGCCACTGGGTCCACCGCGGACATCAGAGCGCCAAACAACAGGAACTGCAGAGCGCCGATGTTCAAGTTCCCTGAGGGTTAGCCAAATTGTTTGTTTATTAATTGCCGCGCTCTCTCATACAGTTGCAAGAACATGTAAGTGAATCGCTTGCAGAAAAGGTGAATAATTTGAAAAAAATAAGAAAGATCACACTGACCCCATTCAAAAGTTTAAGAACCCTTGATTCTTAATACTGTGTGTCGTTCTCTGGAGTGTTTTTTTGTGTTTTGAGATGGTTGTTCTGGAGTCCTGTTTCTTCTGAGAGCTGAGTTAAATTGCCCAATGTTCTTCAGAAAAATCCTCCAGGTCCTGCAAATTCTTCAGTTTTCGAGCATTTCTTTGCATATTTTAACCCTTTCCAGTGACTGTAGGATTTTGAGATCCATCTTTTCACACTGAGGACAATTGAGAGACTCACAACTATTTAAAAAGAGGAAAAAACATTCACTGTTGCGCCACAAGGAAACACGACGTGTTAAGAGCCGGGGGTGAAAACTTTTGAACAGTGCCCAAATTCTTCTTATTTTATATATATATAATAATAATAATATATATATATATATATATATATATATATATATATATATATATATATATATATATATATATATATATATATATATATATATATATATATGATTCAGTGCTGCTACTGCCCTTTAAAAGCAACAGAAGATACTTGCATGTTTCCTTAAAGACAAATTGAATACAACCTTGATCTTCAAATTAAATACGTTTTCACCCCCCGGCTCTTAGTGTATAGTGTTTCCTTCTGGAGCATCTGTGAATGTTTGAACCTTTTTTAATAGTTGTTTGAGTTTCTTAATTGTCCTCAGTGTGAAAAGCCAGATCTCAAAATCCTACAGTCAATAGAGAGGGTTCAACTATGCAAAAGATGCTGGAAAACTGAAGAATTTCCCGGACCTGGAGGATTTTTCTGAAGAACATAACTGTTCAGAACGAATAAGGGACTCAACCATCACAAAACAAAACAAAAACACTGTGGATCATCGACACACAGCATTAAGAATCAAGGGTTTTGAACGGGGTCGTTTTTATAAATGTAGCTATTTTTTGTATTGTGGACTCTGTAAAAAAAAAAAAAACAGCACTAATTAAACCTCCACACACATTTTGCATGATCTCTCTTATTTTGTTAAAATTACAGATTCTGCAAGCGATTGACATACTTTTTCTTGCAATTGTACATCTTCTGCTGACTAAGAGTGAATTTATTCATTTATTTAATCAAAAATACACTTAGAAACAGTAATATTGTAAACAATTATTATTACAATTTAAAAATATCAGTTTACTGTTGTAATATATTTTAAAATGTAATTTATTCTTGTAGTTGCAATCTCAGATTTACCCATTGCACCCCCTTCATAGCAAGCCCATAAAGCAACGCCCACTGTGCCCGCATTCCAACACGTTCCAATAACAGCATGGACAAGAATGGCACCCAGGTTGCTGAAGAATAGTTTGTTTGGCATGCAGTAACTTGCATCCAAGACGATCTGGGGCAGCAAGTAGTAGAAGAAATTGACGGGGATCAGTTTGAAAGTCTGTGCCTTGTCTGCTCCCCAGACGATTCCTCCCAAAATAAAGCCCATCATGATGAGAAGGCCACTCTCTGGGATTACACTGGTGGCATGATGGTTTAGTTCACACACTAGAAAAGAGGTAGAGAAACAGATGATGACAAGCTGAATTTTTTACATCCAGTCTTCAGTGTCTCAGGATCCTACAGAAATCACACGTCAGGAAGTTAGAGGCGGATTGAGAGCTCATCCTGCTCAACAAGGTGGGTTGGTTAACATAGTCAGGCGAAACATATTTTCTATCTTGTGCACCGGTCTGTCACTCTGATCAGATTGATTGTAATCTTAGAAAGAGCATGTCACTTGACCTCACCTAGAATGGAACTGCACTTATATCTTAATCCTGGTTTTGTACACATCTGATGAGGTCATACTGAAATCTCGAACTTTGGAATATCTTGAGAATTTGAGCTTTATTTGATTCATTTTGCACCTTTGGTTGAGACTGGGGATTACTGGAGAAGCATTTCTCCATTTGCCTGCCATTTAATCACATTAGTTTCTAGGAAAAACACTGGAGAGTCCTTATGGGATCGGTACAGCATTTAAAAGCTTTGTCACTGCCAGACATGACCCGTCATGCTTTCATCTCATTGAGATTATGCTTTTGAATGTCCACTATTACTGCACTTTGCATTGTTTTATAAATGCTATTATGCAACAGGATTATTTCACTTTGAGCCCAGTTATTTTATCATGGTTCATTCAGCCGCTACGTATTTAAAGCCTGCAATTGTTTGGCCAACCACCAATTACAGGCTATACCATTAGATTTTTATGTGGAATATGTGTTTGCTCTTGGGTCTGGAGTAGTTACATTAAATCCTGTCAACTGTGTGATTGGGCAATAAAGGCTGTAATGCTTAATAAACAGAGCTGGCCTAAACTAGTAAATTGTTTTTCACTTTGTTGACCCCTCTCTTGTATGTTTCTGTAACTACTAAATACACCCATTGTTAAAAACATTCAAGAAAAGTTACAGCTTCAGGGGCACGTTCACATCCATTATGCTGCGGCTGACCTTGACTTTTTTACGAGTGCGCTTAAAATGATTTAACATTTGTGAATACTAAAATAGGAGCATGCATCTTGTATGGAAATGTGAAGTAATGATTGATGCAGTTCTTTCTCAATGTCTCAAATCATTGTCGACCTGTACGGTGAGCATGCAGTCTTCGTACTGGCAGTGGCTCGACGACACAAGAATTTGGATTTGAATCATTTTCTGTGCATGAGAATCAATGGTCATGCATGTCCTGTGATTATGACTACATTTATGCTGCTTCTATGAAGCACTCTGCGATTGTTGCAATGCACACTTTAAATAAGACACACATTTTTTCTTTTTAAATGCCATAATATCCTCTCTTACCCTCTCTTAATCTCAGAGTTAAATGCAATTTTAACTGTCTGTAAACTAGGATTTTTATAACTAAAAGGTGCCTTTATGTCACTGTCATAATACGGATTGTGTGGACGACAGGAAATGGTGGGGTGAACAGGACAGATTGGGAACATTGTGAGCGAGACTCTAACATAAATTTTCCACATCAGAACCAATTATTTAATAAGTTAGTTTAGAGACAGCATTAATGACAACATGAAGTTAAAACACCCCTTAAACTAATTTGGTGATTTTCTATTTCTTTTCTTTTTTAAGTGTGTATTGGTTGTATTAGTGTTAAATTAATCTGGTTTACTGCAATTTGTTAATCCAAAAATGATCATTATACTTAAGACTATTGCTGTAATAGAAAAGCAGTGGCCTGGTTTCACAGACAGGGCTTAAATTAAGACAGGATTAGGCATTAGTTCAATCATGGCATTTAAAGGTGCACTAAGGTAACTTTTCCGTCTGCTAGAGAGCGCCTATTCAAAACAAAGGCGTAGTTTGATGACGCCAAGTTTGAGCGCAGAATCTTGGGACGTGGTTTTCACCTCACAGCCGGTGGAAAAGAATCGGGATAGGACTCTGGCAGAAATCATGTTGATGGATGTGATTTATTAACGTTACTGTAATATGAAGCAGTGCAGGACCGAGTGTTGTGGAGCTGAGCAAGGCTGCTGGAGCGATTGTTAATGAGACGAGTGCGACACGCCTTGAGAGCAGCGGGACTTTTATTATGACGGGACACAGTCGCCGGCACCATTTCCACTTTTCCGGTCATGAGTATGAGGTAACGCAGCTCTGTTTATCATATTAGATACATTTAAGTGTGTTTAAAATGATGTGATGACGTTACTCTGTGCGTTCACTCAGCGGCTGCTGTGACACTTGTTCACACTGCAAAGAGTAAAGCGCTTCTGCAGAATAAAACCAGAAACCGAGGGTAACACAGATATGACGCAATCGGCACAACTTCCTCAAGTGTCCCGGTTCATTGGTTAAAATAGCAATTTTCTCACGATTTACAAATAGTTGGAAATATTTGGGATATTGTAAGTACTCAACTGAACAAAATATATTACACCGGCCTAGTGGCTTTTGGATATTTTACTGAAATAAATTTACATAGTGCACCTTTAAGCATTTTTGGAAACGTGCCAGAAGGAAAAACATTTTTTTATCTTGAGACAAAACCACCATAGGCATTGAGGGGGACAAGTATGATTGGAAATGGCCAAATTGTCCCCCTAATACATGATCTTTCCAAGACCCACAGTAAGTGATGCAAACTGCTTAACCCTTTTAATGTAATTTTACCATTTTGACTTGACAATATATCATTTAAATGATAATGTCATTCATGACAATAAATGTGACTAGACAAAAAAACATTTTTGACATTTGTGACGTTGAGACATACAAACAAGAGTGAATGTGTGCATCTTTTAAAAATATATATTATTAGTTTAAAATTGATACTTCACAAATACATGGGCTATTAGTCCAGGGACTACTTTTACCATTCTTATTTCTTTATTCCCTTAAATCCATTTTAATTCTTTGATGATTTAATTTCTTTAAATAAAAAGACCACCCTTCCCCACTTCAAAAATAAAAAATAAAAAAATTGGTCCCCCCAATGTTAATGACATGGTTGCGACCTTGATTTTAAGATATGTCAGCACAAGTTGCTTTTCGTTCAAACAGCTCAAACATACACTTTAGCCTGAGACTAGACTTAAAGGTGCACTATGCAACTTTCCGTCCACTGGAGGGCGCCTATTCAGAACAAATGTGTAGTTTGATGACGCAAAGTTTGAGCGTAGCATCTTGGGACATGTGGTCTTCACAATGCTGAAACGTCCCTGTCCTTAGTTAAAATAGCAGTTTTCTCACAATTTACAAATAGTTGGAAACATTTGGGATATTGTAGGTACTCAACTGTACAAAATATATAACACCACCCTAGTGGTTTTTAGATATTTTACTGCAAAAATACTACAGTGCACCTTTAAGCCTTGTCTGTAAAACCAGGGAAATGTCAAGTCTCAGACTTATTTTCAACGTCATGCACTAAAGTCTGACCTAACACTGTGCCTTTGAGGAAAGTCAAAGATTCAGGTGGGCCATTAATAATTTAATGTAGTACATAATTAACTAGCAGTAAGGTATTGTTTGAACACTGTCATTTCTCAGAGAGTAGTTCACTCCAGCTTTGCCCATGACTGCCAATGCTGTGTTACAGATCATGTCCTGTAACTAAACCTGAATTATTTGCCCCTTGCCAACAGGCAATTACCAGAGTCTCTGTGAGTTTATGAACATGGGATCTTTGCACAGAATTTGAACGTATAGCTTCAGGTCACATTGACATTAAACACGAAGAATACAGATAGCATTCACCTTCAGACTTTAACATTATGTTGTGAGTCAGAATTAGCGCTGTCAATTTATGAAACATTTTAAGTGTCCACCTGAGATTCACAAACATCTATATTTGCTAAAACAAAACAAATTATTTAAAAAATGATTAAAAAGACATTCAAAAAATGTGACAGCAGTCAATATATTGTTTGTTTTATTTTTAAATGATTTAGTATAAGCCTATTATTGGTCTAATGTTACATTCAACAGCAAACATTTCGCAGTTGAGTTTGTGAAACTGGTAACTTTACAGTCTTTAGTTATTAGTTGACTACTTTGGTTAACATGAACTACAAATGAACAATAATTCTAGCATTTATTATTCTTAGTAAGCATTTATTGATACATTATTAAAATCAAAGGTTGTATTTTTTTAACAGAAGTCAATGCTTTGTGAACCAACAAACAATGAACAGTTGGATTTTTATTAACATTAACAAAGATAAAAAATTACTGTAAAAAATGTATTGCTCATTGTTCATGTTATTTGATGCACTAACTAATGTTAACAAATGAGACCTTATTGTAAAGTGTTACCGTGAAGCTAAAGATAAATTGACTGCCCTTTAGTTAGTCATCATTTATTTTGTCAGTCAAGTCAAGATAAACAGGATTTTACTTTATTACAGGTGCCAAAATCGGTGTAGGTGTTGTGATTTTTATTGTAGTGGTTTCTTTAGATGGTTATTCTATTCACTCTCAGAAAAAAAGGTACAGTGATGTCACTGGGGTGGGTACAAATGTAAAAAAAAGTTGGCTACATCTTTGTACCTTAGCCACCGCTAAATCAGTACCTTTTCGGTTTTGTGCCATAGGGTACCGCCCCAGTGACAGCAATTACCTTATAGTGTTGGATGAAATTACTAAAAACGTATAGACCATGCAGATTGCAAAAAAAAAAGTTGTTTAGTGGTTGATGATCCTCTAAAACAGCCTGTCGCGCCTACATCTTGACTCATCAACTTGACTCATCGCCTTAAACCAAACCTTCATAACTGTCCTCTTTGTGTTTTTTCGCTAATTTCTTGTCCATTCTGTCTCCTTTTAAATGTCAAAGCTCACACAGAGCTTTCGTCATCATTTGCTGTCATTTTATGGCAGTAGGCTACCAAAAGCAAAATCTTCGACCAAGTTCTTTGTACAGTTATGTTTCAACAAGCCCATTCAAACTCTGCCATTCAAATCCCTTAATACAACCCACGCCTACTTCTACACCTGATCTAACACCCATTCAGTGGAGCACTGCACTAGTGGCACTTTGTTTGAGTTGTGTGCTTCGGGGGTTATCAAAAAAACTACAACACAACTCAATCACTCTAGTAAAAAAAAACATGTATGGAAATGTCAGGGAATTACTAGCCTGGATGCCAAGCCGAACGTAGCCCCGCCCACAACATTTTTAGGTCGGGCAGTTTGTTCTGGCCTTACTCCATAGAGGAGTAATTATCTCCGAACAGAAACTGTTCGGACCAATGACATCATCAGGGCGGGCTTAAGACGATGACGGACAGATGATAAACAGTAACGTAATCATGCACGTCATCAAAGGAGCTTGGATTATATTTGTTTGAATCCTAAACGGAGAGCTTGTTTATATGCATTCACTTTCACAATTTCTCTCAAAAATGATGATCATGTTTGGTAAGTACTCTGTGTATCATTAAATTATGTTATTTTTTTTACAACAAAACCCTCCAACTATCCCTAAACAATAGCTTCTCGGGGGGTTCTTTGGGAAAAAATGGCGTTTGGAGGGTAAAATGTGTGTTATTTTGGCAAGGTTGCCGGCTAAAATTCGCACTCATGGGTCTGTATATCACATAATAGTGGCTTCAACCCGCGGCCATAGAAAACAACCCGCGGAAAAAAACGCTGACTTGGCAACACAGTGCAGTCGAGTTCTGTTGACATTTGACAATGCGTCGCTTCGTTGCTCTGATTGGTTGTAGGTCTATCCAGTTCATGTCTTTCCTGGTTCGGTTGAAACACGCCCTGTCTAGTATGCATTTGCAAGGAGGCATTAATCGTATTTCTGATGTTTATTGAAGAGCCATGGAACACACATGTTTTTATCAGGAACACACTCTTACTCTGCGTCTGTATATCTCTCTCGTACAGAACTCCCCGAGTCCCCCTAGTGGACTGGATAGTGAATGACATCTTTCCATGTAAATACCCTGACACCTCCCCCTTTAAGTCAAACACTTTAAACAGCTTAGGTTTACATTATTTTCGTTCAGATTATAACATAAATTTCTATTACTTCTCTCCAAAACAAAGGCAATGTATTTAACCCTCTAGAACTCACCAGAACAGGTTTTCTTCAAATTAAACATAACGTTTCTCTTTGAAATGCTGTCCTAAAACAACATTTCTGAATTCCTCACATTCACATTTCAGGATAATCCTTACTATTCAGTTATAACCAAGCCTGGTCACTTAACTTAATAAAGATGTTTGTTATTGACAGCAAATTATAACTTTATCTCTATTATAAGTCCAGTTTCTCAACAGGTTTGCTTACTCTGCCTGACCTAGTGATGTTAGGTTTCCTAGCAACCGTCCCTTCAGGTAAATCAGAGTCCCCATGAAGTTGCACTTTTAATGGTGACTGCTCTGAATTCTGCTCAGTCTTTAAAGTGCTTCCAGAAACTCCATCTGGCAGCAGCTGAAGATGCCTGCGATTTCTCCTTTTCTCTCCCTCCTTTTCACTGAAGACCTCGTAAGATCTTGGAGTACTGCTTTCCTTCATTACTGTAACAGGTCCTTTCCATCGTGATTCATCATCCAGCTTTAACAAGACTGAGTCCCCTGGTCTGAGAACTGGCAAGTCCTTCACGCCATGTCGTCTGTTAAAGTAGTACGCTTGCTTGTCTTTCGCTGCTTTATCTGTCTCTTTTACACTTGCTTTGTTTGGCCACTTTGGTTTCAGGTTTTTCGGTAGGGTAGGTAGGGTAGTACGAATTTTCCTTCCCATGAGCAATTCTGCCGGACTGACCCCTGTAGAGGAGGTAGGGGTTGCTCGAAAACACATGAGCGCTACTAACGGGTCATCCTGTTTCAGAATGCGTTTCGCCGTCTGAACTGCCCGTTCAGCATGTCCGTTCCCCTGTGGATTGTACGGGCTGGATGTAATGTGCTGAATATCGTACATACCACAGAAGCTTCTCCAAGCTTCACTGGCGAACTGCGGTCCATTGTCGCTAACAATTTGTTCTGGTATGCCGAATCTTGCAAACAACGCTTTAAGCCTTTGAATGACATGCTCTGTTGTAGTGGTGTGTAGCAGAAGAATTTCTAAGTAGCGCGAATAATAGTCAGATACTACCAGATATTGTTTTCCTTTATGCATACACAAGTCTATGGCTATTCGCTGCCACGGTCTTTCTGGCAGTGGTGTTGACTGTAGAGGTTCCTTGCGCTGGGCACGTTTGTTTTCTATGCAAAACTTGCATGTTTCTATCTTTTGTCTAATATCCTCAGAAACTCCCGGCCACCACACTGTGTCTTGAGCCCGTGCTCTGCATTTTGACAACCCTTGGTGTCCGTCATGAATTCTGCTAAGCACCTCAGGTCTCATCACTTTTGGGATTACAATGCGATTCCCCAGCACAATCAGTCCCTCACTCACTGACAAAGAGTCTTTCCATTTGTAAAAGCTCTGTACACTGTTAGGAACGCTTTTAGCATATTCTGGCCATCCTTCTGTTACTAATTTCTCTACAGTTCGTAGCTGCTCATCCTTTTGTGTCTCTGTTTTTATTTCTGTCAACTTACTCTGTGACACTGGCAGACATCCGATGATTGCGTTTACGTGACAACTCACCTCTGCTGCCATAAAGTCTTCTGTAGTGTTCAATGGACTACGTGACAATGCGTCCGCAACAACCAAGCTTTTGCCTGGTGCATACTCCGCTTTTGCATTAAACCGCATAAGTCTCATCAAGAGTCTCTGACATCGCACTGGCACAGTGTCCAAGTCTTTACTATTGATCAGCGGTATTAACGGCTTGTGATCAGTGATCAACTTAAATGAGTCCATACCCACCAAGTATTTCTGAAACCTTTCACACGCCCATACGCCTGCAAGGCATTCCTTCTCTATCTGGGCGTATCTTGTTTCAGAATCTGTCAGCCTTCTAGAACAGTACGCAACCGGTTTCCAGCTGTTGTCATGCTTTTGCAGTAGAACGCCACCGATACCGTAACTGCTTGCATCCGCTGATACTTCCGTTTCCTTTCCAGGATCATAGTGTGCCAGGACTGGAGCTTTCGTAAGCGCTCTTTTAAGTAAGCCGAATGCACTTTTCTGAGGTTGATCCCATGTCCACGCACGTCCTTTTCTGAGCATCTCATACAACGGACCTCCCTTCGTTGCCAAGTCTGGGATGTATTTGCTCATGTAGTTAATGAGGCCTAACGCCCTCCTCAACTCATTTAAATTTTTCGGTTCTTGCAAATCGCTTATTGCCCGCACCTTCTCCGGGTCTGCTTTGACACCTTGTGCATCCACGACATGTCCCAGGAAACTCAGCTCTGCTTTCCTGAATACACACTTGTCTTTATTCAGTTTGAGTCCCACAGTTTCCATCTTTTCTAGTACTCTTTTCAAGTGAATGTCGTGTTCTGCCCTGTCCTTCCCGTACACAATCACGTCATCCATGTATACAGCGACTCCTTCCATATCTGCTAGAAGCTCGTTCATTTTTCTTTGGAAAATCTCTGGAGCTATGCTGATTCCAAATGGGAGTCTCTTAAAACAATAGCGCCCCACTGGAGTGATGAATATCGTCAGCAAACTACTCTCATCACACAACGGAATCTGCCAGAATCCTGACGCTGCATCCAATGATGTAAAAACTTTTGCTCCAGCTAATTTGGCTAGTATCTCATCTGTCGTGGGAAGCATGTATCTCTCTCTTTTTATGTTGTCGTTCAGCTTATTTAGCCCGACGCAAATTCTGATGGCACCATTAGGCTTTGTGACTGGTACCATGGGTGCACACCAATCTGTAGGCTGTGTGACTCTTTCCACAACACCTTGTTCCTCCATTCTCTGCAGTTCTGCTTTAACTTTAGGCAGTAGCGGTAACGGTACCCTTCGCGCAGTATGTACCGCGTATGGCACAGCACCTTCTTTCAGATGTATTTTTACCGGCTCTGTTTTCATTGTGCCCCCTGCCTCAAATACTGTGCTTATCTGCTCTACTCTTTTGACTAGCCCCATCTCCTCAGCTGTCTGTCGGCTTAGAAGGTTATTAACAGTTCTCCCTGCTACCACATACATTGTGATGGCATGCTTTTTACCTTTATGCTCCACTTCTGCAGTGAACTGTCCGATGCACTTTAGTGATCCTCCTGGGCTGTCTAGTAGTATGTTTGAATGAACAAGCTGAGCTCTTGGGTGAAGCTTTTCATATGTTGCAGTGTTTATTATGGTTACGTCAGCTCCTGTATCAATCTTAAGACTAACTGGAGTTTCACCTATCTTAAGCACCACAGTCCATTTAGCTTCTTCTGACACATTTTTGTTACTCACTGCGCCCAGATAAAAGCTCTCTTCACTCACTTCTTTCGCAGTCACTTGTCTCACCGTTTTTGATTTGCACATTCTCGCCCAGTGTCCTTTTCTTTTACATTTCTTGCATTCAGTATCTGCTGCTGGGCATTTTCTGATATCTTTGTGTCCTGTTCTACCACACCTGCCACATTCGTTCTCTGTGTCTTCTCTTCTTTTCTCACCGCCTCTTTTGTGTTTCTCTTTTGTCCAGGGCCTTTCTGCTACTCTTGAAAAACGTCTGGTTGCTACCTCTTGCGCACTGCCCGTTGACTGACCCTCCTGCTGGCTTATCTGCTGCGCGACGTCCTCGGCCTGCCGCGTCATTTGCACCGCCGTTTCCAGCGTAAGTGCTGCCATCAGCTGCATTCTCCTTGAGAGCTCTTTATCCCGAATTCCGACTACAAGTCTATCTCTTATATGCTCGTTTCGACTCGCGCCGAATTCGCAGTTCTCGCTGAGTTCGTAAAGGGCTCTGATGTAGCACTCCGCCTTTTCTCCGTGCCTTTGCACTCTCTGATGGAAACATGCCCGCTCATGTATCACGTTCTTTTTCGGCAAAAAATACACATCGAATTTTCCCAGAACTGTCTCGTAATCCCCTGCATCTTCCTCTGCCGTAAAAGTAAACGATTTTAACACGTTCTCAGCTTCGATGCCCATAGCGTATATTAAAGTGCTGATCTGTACCTCTTTTTCTTCCTTACTCAGCTTTGTAGCAGTCCTGTAGCGTGCAAATCTCTGCCGCCAGGTTGGCCATTCTGTTGGACGATCAAAGTTAAAACTTTCTGGCGGACTAAATTTTGACATCTTGCTCTTCTCTTTTCTTTATACTTCTGACACCATGTCTAGTATGCATTTGCAAGGAGGCATTAATCGTATTTCTGATGTTTATTGAAGAGCCATGGAACACACATGTTTTTATCAGGAACACACTCTTACTCTGCGTCTGTATATCTCTCTCGTACAGAACTCCCCGAGTCCCCCTAGTGGACTGGATAGTGAATGACATCTTTCCATGTAAATACCCTGACACGCCCCATATTCACAGCCCAGTAGAGCAGTTTCAGACTCATATTCTGACTAGAACTGAGTATGACCACGTCAGGCTAGGGAATTACATTTACACTTGTTTCAAACCATGTTTGGGTCAAAATATTTACCGTTTAAATTAATGTTTAATTTTTTTATTACATTTTCAGACCCATCATTTGGATTTGTCCATATTTGACCCAAACATGGGTTGAAACAACCCAGTATTTTTTTAAGCTTGTCAGTTTGTGTGTAAATGTACGTTTTACACCAACATTTTCCCCTTCTGATGTCATTTCTAGTGAGAAATTACTAATGTAGTAATTGAATTGTGTTTAGTTATCACCGCATTTCTCTATTTTGTTGTAGGTCATTAAACTGTTATGCTGCCTTAGAAGTCTGTTCGAAATTAGTTTCGTGAGGTGCCTTCCTGCACAAACGCTGCCTGCAGAGTCATTGTCTGATGAGGCAGCCGGACAACAAGTCAGTTGCCACATACGCAGCCGACATTTTGTATCTCTGCACACATAGCACTCTTTTTTTTTTTCTTACTAAAAGAGAGCTCTTGTCAAAAGTGTGAACACAGCCTTAAAGCTACACTATGTAACTTTTCTGTCCGCTAGAGATCGCATCGCCTATTCGTTTGATGACACAAAGTTTGAGTGGGACGTGATTTTCACCTCACCTGGGAAAGAATTGGGACTGGACTCGGGCAGAAATCATGTTCATGGATGTGATTATTAACGTTACTGTAGTGTGAAGCAGAGCAGGACCGAGTGTTGTGGAGCTGAGCAAGGCCGCTGGAGCGACTGAAGCGCAACACACGGCTCACAAGCAGCGGGACTTTTATTATGACGGGACACAGTCGCCGGCGCCATTTCTGTTTTCCGGTCATGAGAATGAGGTAACACAGCTCTATTTATCATATTAAATATGTTTAAGTGTGTTTAAAATGATGTGATGATGTTACTCTGTTCGACGGCTCAGTGGCTGCTGTAAAACTTGTTCACACTGCTAAGAGTAAAGCGCTTCTGCAGAATAAAACCGGAAAATGAGGGTAACACAGATATGACAATTGACAGGCGACTCCCTCAGACGTCCTGGTTCATTAGTTAAAATAGCATTTTCTCACAATTTACAAATAGTTGGAAATATTTGTGATATTGTAAGAACTTAAATGAACAAAATATATAAGACTGGCCTAGTGGTTTAATCTTATAGTGCACTTTTAATCTGCAGTTCCTCTATGAAGCCTCTAAGTGGCAGGCATAAATACTTTTTTTTTAAACTGAGTTATTCCTGATGAGTAACTGTTCAGTTTGGAGAAATCCACCTTCTGAATCATCCAAATATGTCTAACTTTTATAAGAGAAAAGAATCCCTTAAAAAAGCCAGCGATCTTTATTCATTGTGCTTTATCTTTGTGGTAGCATTTTATAGAAAAACTGACTGATAACTGAGAAGAGGATGGAAGAGAGCAAATGCTGTAAAAACTGTAGGTGAGAAATGTCCCTGCCTTCCCAATTACTATGAGAATACGTGCTCCATTGTGTCTTTGAGCTGTGCCAGGTTTCATTGTGAATTCATGCCAAAAGACAGCTCACCCCCTTTTTTTTCTCATGAAATAATAAGGCTGCATTTTATTTTACAGTGCACTTTGCACATATACAGTATACCAAGACAGTACTGAGTAATATAAGGTAGTTGACGACTCACAATATTGACTGATTTCCAATCTTTCCACACCAAATGATTTGGTAACATTTTACAAAAAGGTTTAAAGGATTAAGGTTTACGCATCACATATCATGAATTTACAATAAACTATGAATTTGGCAACACTTTATTTTGATAGTCCACTTTAGATATTCTTCTAGTTACTAATATCTGCTAACATTTTATTTTGATGACCCCTCAACAGACATTTAAAAGTAACTTTTCGAGTATGTCAACTTATTAATAATAATAATAATAATAATAATAATAATAATAATAATAATAAACTATATAAAAAATAATAAATAATAAAAATAATAAAAGTTGACACAGTTACAGTGTAAAGAAAATGATCAGTAAATAAAATAAATGAACAAAGAAAAAAAAACAAGCCGTAAAAGTGCTATTTATTGTTATTTCCTGTTAGTTATTACGTCAAAGTATTAAATCAGTATAAAAAGAGAGATGCTTGTATTGTTTTTGTCGAGACTGCAATTAGTAGTTTAATTTGAGGAGCTTTCCCCTGACGTAAAACGGCTGTGATTTTTGCTATCACATTGTATGGGCTTTATTTAAATAGAAAGGAACTTCGTCTGTAATCCGATATTAAAGATATCAGATAGCCTATTTGATTCCCATTTGACAATAAGATGACAGATGTGCACATTCAGTGGTACTGTAATGGCATTCAGTGGGAGTGAATTTCCCTTCTAAATTTTCTGAATTAAACTCTGTCAGTGAACAGGCAACATCACAATTCAGACTGCTGGGGTGGAAACATATCCGCATTATCCGGGAAAGAATGCTCACAAAGTACACCTTAAAACACCCTTTACCGAACATTTAAGCGAACCTTAACTCAACCAGCATTCCTCAAGTTGGATTTTGCTTTGTCAGCTTCAGTGTCAAATTGTATGTACAAACATTATTTTATTTTGCCATTTGTAATATACCAAGATTATAGATGGAAACAAACATCAATGCGGTGATGTAGCTTGGCTTACCTAATTTACAGAGCCAGCAGGTCAATATCCATAGGGCCACCAGGTATGGAGTTTCTACATGATGCCATTTCCAGATGACAATAGGTAATGTAGTGATGCCTGTAGTAGTAGCGTTGGTTGAGGTTTCAGGGGCTGATGACTTTGAAGAATAGTTATGGCCTACCTCAGCACTATCTGCTTCTAATGCTGTGACCTTGCATGGTGCACTGAAAAGGATCAATAATGCTAGAAGAAGTGTAAACTGTCGTAGAAGTGCCATTGCAGATGATGCCTACTTGCATCAATTAGCTCTCTTTGATGATGTAATGATGCAGTCAGTCCTGAATCCTGGCGTTCCCAAGCGGCTCTTGTCAAAACGTGTCTTTCTCCTCGCTCTGTCAGTCTGAGATTGACACTGGCCTGTATATGGTGTCCATTCCTTCTCTTATTGTCCCTCCTTTTACAAAATAAAGATTCACTTTTGAGGTAGTCTGTGGCCCCTCCCTGTTGTCTCTCACAGGTGTGTACTTGGGACTCATCTGAAGGATTTGTACAACAGGTTTCTTTATTGAAAGGGGCGGGTTCAAACACCTTGGGCCAAGAGTCGGATGATAGCAGAGGTCCATACATATGGCAAAGACACAGTCAAACCATTGTCCCATAATTATCAGATTGTCTTGAAAGCTCCTACTGTGCACATACATTAGTGACAGAAAGTGGTGGCCAGAGGGGATTTTTGTTTTTAACGACTCGACAAGTTTGATTAAACCATTAAAATATGAGGAAAATAGTTTATTTGATATTTCATGTTAAACTTGATAAATACAGTTACAGGTTTTATTTTACCATGCAAAAAATGCATAGGAAACAAAAATCTCACAGGAAAAAGCATACATGCAACATAATCAGTTATTAATATTTAATTATTTCTTGTTTATACGTGTGTTCATAATTTATTACAGCCTGGCCAAAAAGACAATTGTATAAGACATTTCTAACTAGTAGCTGTGACAAAAAAACTGTATTTTTGTCTTGCTTTCCAGTAGAAATATCTATCCTTCAAATGAGAATTGTACTTTTTTTGCTGTCTAATTATTATCATTAGTATTATTTTTTTGTTTATTTATTTCTTCTTTTAAGCATAAACCTCACAAAAAAAAGTATTAGGTTCTTTGATAATGTTAAGAAAAGTACTTTTTACATATTATCTAAAAAAAAATTAGGCTTAACACAATTTTGCTTCAAAAGTATTTTTTTTGATTTAAAGATATTTTGAAAAACGAATGATTATAACGTTTGTATTTTTTATATTAAACAGGCTATATTAGAAAGATCTTAAGCACCTTCTTTTAATTTATATAGTATTTTAATGCAACCGTTGTTGATACAAATGAACAGTGGTTGACAATGGCAGGGGCCCCAACATGAGCTGATTTCACAATATTAAAGTTATTATTGAGACATCAGTTCATGACTTGGACCTCTGGAAATAGAAAGTGTTATTATTATGGCTGGTTTATATTTTATTTGTTTGTGTTTGAGGTAAAAACCACCCTCTCTCCTCATAACACCGGAAGAGACTTCAATGACTGTATGGCCTCCATAACCCCCATGGATCTCTGTTTATAGGACTCTGTGTGCCGTCAGAAATCCATACTCCCTATCTGTCCCTAAATTAGTCTTCTGACCTGTTTTACAATGAATCCTGTGAGAAAGACAGATTCCAGACAAAGGCAGACAAATATTATTGATCTTGTTTGAAGAATCATATGAATATAGGTCACAAAATGTAAAATTATGTCTAAATCGTGTTCCATTTAAGACCAGTACACACGTTTCCTCACTGTTCGTGGCACTGTATTTACCTTTTGATAACAGCATCGTTTTTAATACAACCCAAATGCAACTCGCAGTCAATTTTTTTTATCATACCCACCTACTATATTGCCAAAAGTTTTGGGACATCTGCCTTCATTAACTTTAATGACATCCCATTCTTAATCCATAGGGTTTAATATGGAGTTGGCCCACCCTTTACAGCTATAACAGCTTCAACTCTTTTAGGAAGGCTTTCAACAAGGTTTAGGAATGTGTTTATTGAATTTTTTTACCATTCTTCTGGAAGCACATTTGTGAGGTCAGGCACCTGATGTTCAGTGCTCTCAGTCTCCGCTCTAATTCATCCTAAAGGTGTTTCCCGGGTTGAGGTCAGGACTCTCTGCAGGCCAGTCACGTTCCTCCACATCAAACTCGCTCATCCATGTCTTTATGGAGCGTGCATTGTGCACTGGTGTCATTTTGGAACAGGAAGGGGCCATCCCTAGACTGGGTAAACCCAGCCTGATCTGCCAGCGATTTGGTTTTTGCTCGGCCACTGGAAACCTGTAAATTCATTTCTACTGCTTCTGTTTCACTTTTTTGTGGGAACCAATCACAGACTGGCTTATCCACCTGGCACACAATTGACGGATTTTACACGATGACAAATAGAGAAACGATGGCTCGTTGCCCATTGATCATACCTCTTGTGGTCTGATTAGTTGAAGGACTATCCAATTGCTTACAGAGTTATACGAATAATGCTAGTTTATCACACCTCCTGTGCAGTAGAAAAGAGCAGACTCCCCAGACCAATGTTCAATTTTAAATTGAGCTTTGTCTGGTGATAGCCAGACAAGGCCATCCCCAAACTGTTTCCACAAAGTTGGGAGCATGAAATTGTCCAAAATGTCTTGGTATGCTGAAGCATTAAGAGATCCTTTCGCTGGAACTAAGGGCCAAGCCCAACCCCTGAAAAACAATCCCACACTATAATCCCCGCTCTACCAAACTTTACACTTGGCACAATGAAGTCAGGCAAGTATCGTTCTCCTAGCAGACCGCCAGCCCAGATTCGTCCATCGGATTGTCAGACAGAGAAGCATGATTTGCAGAGAACTTGTCTCCACTGCTCAAGAGTCCAGTGGCGGCGTGCTTTACACCACTGCATCTGATGCTTTGCATTGCACTTGGTGATGTAAAGTTTGGATGCAGCTGCTTGGCCATGTAAACCTATACCATGAAGCTTTCTACGCACTGCTCTTGAGCTAATCTAAAGGCCACACAAATTTTGGAGGTCTACAGCTATTGACTCTGCAAAAAATGTGCACTGACCCATTCTTTCACAAATGGTTGTAAAAGAATTTTGCATGCTAAGGTGCTTGATTTTTTTTACACCTTTTGCCCATGGCAGTGATTGGAACTGAATTCAGTCATTTGGATGAGTGTTCCAATATTTTTTATTCAGATCCTTGCTTCTTAAATCCAGTAAAAACCTGATTCTTAGTCTAAGTATATACAAAATATTACAAAAAAAAAAAATCATATGTATTTCATGTTTTATTTAATAAATTAATTGTATTATTTGTATTCAAATATATTTATTAAATCTGGGCTATTTATTTAAATCCTCCATGTATTTATGAATTCATTTAGTAGATGTGTCTATTAACCCTTAAAACACATCCTAATACAATGTGTAATATATATATTTTTTTTACAGTACGTTGTACCTATTTTTACGGATTTTTACAGTGTATTTAAAGAAACTTTGATTAAGTCATACTTTAGACTATACTGTATTTTCTTCTGTCCCTAAACCAGTATTTTTCTGAATACACAATTCAAAAATGTGTCCATAAAGAATAGAAATCCAAAATTTAAAGACAAAACTAATATAATGTTCTATTCATCTATGCAAATGTGTTATGTAACATGTTGCAGTGTCATCTTTCCACCTCAAAATTAAGTACCAAGACAGATTCCAAGAGTTCAGGGTTTACAGGTTGTGGTTTGGCTATGATATGGAGGTAGAAAACATTTACAGAATCAATAAGGCTTAAGGGCAATATAACATGTTGTTCCATGCTGGCTCAGATGCTTTGAGGACGTCATCTTTGCGTGATTTACACTGCAATACATTAAAAGAAAAATGAATTTAATCTTCCAATGAAAGCATAAAGATGCAATCCTTTTTTTGTCATTTACTTTTAGAAATAATTTGTGGCGTCCTCCCATTTGTTTTGTTTGTTCCGGACAACATTTGTGTACATCACAAAACAGGCCACAGACAGTATTGTCTGCATTGGTTTTTGTTCTGTGTAATATAGAGGATTTCTTTTATTAAACAGTTAAGAGAGGTAGTGTGGTCCTTTTGACAGACCGCCGAGTTTGTGATACTGCAACCTGTAAGCAGATAAACCTCAAGGCTTGTTTCAGTTTAGCTTTAAAAAAACTAATATGAAATGTTAAAAACTATACATAAAATGCACCTGAAACAGCGTTGTCATGCCCATAATTCCTGGACTTAACATACTCTACAAAACAAAAGAAGCCCTCTATTTCTGTCTTTAGCGCTACCAGCAGACTCCCCGTGCACTCTGAGCGTATGTCTTTCAGCCCATGTTTGAAGGTGGAACACTGTATTATTTAGACTTTACAGGCCTCATGAAACTGGTTGTGTCACAGGAACGAGGGCTTGGTCATTAACAAGCCTCCTGAGTGGCTTGCTAATATTTACTGTTACCACTGAAGGACTTCTCAGCTAGCAGGAAAGTACATTTTTACAGCTAATATAGAAGAAGGTCAGAACATTATGAACCTGTATTGACCTGTATTTACATGAGGACACACCCGTTATATATTTTACTGTCAAATCTATCAGTGGTGCAATCAAACACCGCTGTTGTGTGGTAAAACACTGTTTCTGTCAATTAAATGCTGGTCTTCTGGTTCACTTCACTTCACTCAATACTTCACTTGAAAGTCAGAAAACACTGCGGTCTGTTCGCTTCATTGGGATTTTAAAAGGATGACTCACAAGGATGAGGAGTGTATCACTTTAGCAGAAATTTCCCTCCCTTATGCTCTCAAAAATTATGAGTGTACAATGTAAAAATATTTTGTTGGTTTAACTTTAAAAAAAGTAAGAAACCTGGTTGCCTTAAAATTTTGATTTTATTGAAATTAAAAATTTCAGTTGATACAATGAAGAAAATTGGTTTAATAAATATAAACTCAAAATATTATTGTATCTGAACCACATAAAAATGTGATAAATCATGAAAATAGCACAATTTGGCATGTTTCACTGCATCATCTAAAATATACCCAATTACCCAATATGCTTACAAAACATTTGAATAGAGGGTTTTCAATTCTCAAAAATGTTCATTGTATTAACTAAAATGTTAATATTCTAGTTATGGAATTAATGAATTTGAGTTCATTAATTCCAATGAACTCAAAATTGTAAGGTAACCAGGTAACTTTTTTTTTTACAGTGTACAAATCCTGTGTTTTGCAAACATTTGCAAACACAGGATTGCAAATGTTTGCTCAAATGCAAACATTTATTGTGCATTAGAGAGGAAGACCTTTTTTCTTCTTCTTCTTTTTCAATACAATTTTATTAATTATGCTAAATAACATTTTAAACTAGAACTTTGTCAGTACAGAACATTTCTGGCATAAAGGGCTTTAAAAATTGAGTTAAAACCCCTATAGGGTTCTACATAGAATACCCATGAATCTTTAGTGCAAATGAGTGGTATGTGTCATTTAAGGTTTAAGCCGGAAGCTTCGTGTGATTTACACATGTAAGCAGGACATTTTCCTGGATCAACATCCGTAGTTGTTCCTGCAACAGTATTTTTATCAACCAGTCAATGTTGTGCACACATTCAGTAAGGGAAAAAAAGTACAGTTACTTTGCACTTCAAAAATCTTTGTAAAAAAATAAATAATAATTATCAACTTGGTCTCTGATATTTCTCTTGTGAATCTTTAAACAGATCATCATTAGAAATGTTTAATTTCTATTCCTTTTTAATTCCACTATTTGACATTTTTGAAATCTTATCTCAATCAGGACATGAGCAGAATATCATTTATCACATCTTACTGGGAATGTATTGGCGATATGAGAACATGTTTTGAAAGTTACAACTTGACGATGAGAGCATACAAGAGTGTGCCGTGTGGGGGTGAAGCAGACGAGTGAAGTTTACACAATAAAGCATGTTGTGGCAATAATGTCTCAAAGTAGAGCTATGGGTAGTCAATTTGTTACATGATAGCTGACCTCACTGCTTTCTTGTAAATCATGAAAAGTTCAATTGAATTAATATGCACTCTCCAGTGTAACTAAATATACACACTAATGTCTGGGGTCATGACTCGTTAGATTTTTCTGAAAGAATTCTTTAATGCTTACTAGGGTTGCATTTTTTTGCTCAAAAAAACTTTTTTTATATTGTGAAATATTATTACAGTTTTAAATTCCTGTTTTATGAATGTAACGTATTCCTGTGATGGCAAAGCTGAATTTCCAGCAGTCATTTCTCCAGTCTTCAGTGTCACAGCCTTCAGAAATTTCAGAAATGCGGCTTCAGCATCTTTTTGGTGGACAGGATGCTGTGGATTCTAGTGTTGTCAAAAATAAAATTAAAAAATAATAACGATACTGAAATATCTTAAACGGTTCTAATACTCCATTGCTGCAGTATCGATACCAACATGTTCACACGCTCTCTTCTCTCCGACAGCGGAATCGACACACATGCTTCCTGTCACTCACTAGTCTTATTCGCTCCAGTTGAATAGTGCTTGTATTGCGCTTAATTTTAGTCATTCCCGCAGCTTTCACAATCACATCAAACACTATATCGCTATAAGTGGTACCAATATAAAGCTACCTCTCTTCGTGGCTTATTGCACTTAACTGGTCAAATGCATACAAAATTATGTCAAAATGCCGTCTTTAATGGACTAAGGAATGACTGGAAGTGTTGTACCATGATTAAACTGAAGCTACTGACTCAAATGGGCAACTAAAAATTTCCATTTGGTCATAGACAACAACTCTTTGTACTGCCTTCAAACGGCCGAACTTGATGCAGTTGATCAAAGGTGAATGACCTGACAGGGGCAGTGCCCCTAAAGCCACTCCTCTGCCCCACCTCAGCCATTCAGACCACTGTGCTCTTAATGCCCATATACAAATCATATACAAAACTACCAACAACATCAAAGTGTGGCCTAATGGAGGGAGATGAGATCTGCTGGAATGCTGTGATGGCTTTGATGGCGTGTTCAAGAAGAGGTTAAGGCTTAGTTAGCATGATCTAGTTAGCTGGGAAATGCTGTACCTTAAGGGGGCTCCAAGCTTCTCTCTGAATCTTTTCCATTCAGAAGTAGCCTTGTATGTGCATAAAATGTGATTCTACATGTACATGTACCTTTCCATAGACACTGAAATATACAATATTTACATATTGATAGCACTAAAACATTAATTATTTAAATATTTACATATGATTACTTATTTATTCATATTAAAATCGTGGCATAATATCTTGATCCTCATGTTTTGGATATTGTATGTAACAGTTAGCCTGACAAGCCAGACCCACATCAAGATGTTTGGTCTGGAAACTCACCATAGACAGGGCTCAATCTGAGGGGCGGGATAAACGGATGTCTTTCAAACTCCCTCTGCACGCGATAGGATAGCGCTACACCAACCGGAGCAACGACGGTGAAGGGGAGCTCGCTGACTGATTAAACATTTGCCGTATCCGGTCAGCTAAACTCCGAACACATCTTCCCTTTTTAAGAATGACTTCAGTGCCGCTCTTTGTTCTTTTCTCAGAGGAAAGCTTAACTCCAAGTCTTCCGGAGGCGCGGGCAGAGCTGATTCGAAAGACCGCCGCCGTTCGCCAGTTTCTGTGTTACTAGAAGCACGCAAACGCAACTCGGCCGTCGTCATTATGGCCCCGCCCGCCGACTCTATACACGATGTGATTGGGCCGTCCAGATTCTGAGGAATACAGCTCAGATAGGAATTGAGAGTTGCTAGACCACACTTGCGGGCAAATTAAATTTGCTGCCGCTAGGGTGCGTCTAGATTTCTAGGCTATGTAACAGTCTCTTCTCAAGATATTGTTCCTGCAACGTTATTTAAGAAAGTTATTGAGTTGATCATGCATGAGTGTTGGATTTTTATTTTTATCTTGAGATTTTATTTCTGTGAATGTGTGTTGTATCGATATAGAATTTGAATGTGATTATTTGTCCCATGTGGCCAACTTTTGTTAATTTTGAATGGGACATCCTACGGTCTTGTAGACTTAACGGACATACGCAAGCAGCGGCTATTGTAAGTCCACAAGACCGAAAGTGCACATGAAGTGTGTCATTTGGGACAGGGCCTTAGGAGGTGGGTGCAGGGCAGGCACAGGGAAGAAACCCAGGGTGGAGCAAACAACGGGACAGTCTAGGGAGGAGTCGATGGATGCAGAAACCAGGGAAGAGTTAATAAGAGGAGGAGCCTGGGTGAAAGCCCACGGCGAAATTGCGAGAAGGAAACGCTAAGGTGTAACAAGTGAAGAACCCAGCAGAGCCAAAGAGTCCGGGTGACACTGAAGGTCCTGGAGACCAAGGTGGAGCCTTAGGGACAAGCGGCCGAGTCGAACCCAGGGTGCTGGAGAACTGAGGCAGAGCCGGTGCGCCCAAGGACTGAGGTGGAGCTTGAGGAAAGGTGGAGTCTGACAGAGAGACGGAGGGATGAAACACAGCTGAAGGCCTGGAAGTCCGTGGTGCAGGCAGTGCGACGACTGCCCAAGGCAGATCCTGGAGGAAGAGGAAGCCCAGTGGAACTTAGGGACGATGGTGGAGCCAAAAGGGCTAGGAGCCATGGTGGAGCTGAATGGTTGAGGGGCCGAAGTGGAGTGATGGGTTCAGAGGTTATTGTCTCATTGGTTATGCTCATCGGCTCTCGCCTGCTTCATCAGAGATTGCCATGAGCCAAAGTGGAGAGAAGCTGAACTAGCCCTAAATTAAGTTAAATCGCTATGATAGAAGAACATTAACAGAAAAAACTCTTTGTAAAAGAACTTAGACCAGACAAGCCAGAAGTGAATATAACCCAATAGGAAAAGGAGAAAACCTACAAGAGAAGCTTTTCCTGAGGTTGGTTCGATCGAAAGGCTTGGCTAACTAGCTGTGGTTACGCCAAGGAAATCGTTTGCTTCCCTTGCTTACAGTCTAAAGCAAGTGCTTATGATAGCTTGTGGATACAGCCCTGAAGCATATATCTCTCCAACACACTCTTTGAAACACACACACACACACACACACACATTTGTTTTTGTGAAATGTCGGGACATTCCTTAGGCGTAATGGTTTTTATACCATACAAACCGTATTTTCTTTCCCCCCTACACTGCCCCTACCCCTAAACCTACCCAAACATTCTGCATTTTTACTTTCTTAAAATTCTGTATGATTTATAAGCCTTTTGAAAAGTGGGAACATGGGGAATGTCCTCATATTTCACACTCTCCTTGTAATACCTATGTCATAACCATGTCATTATACACATTTGTGTCACACAGTCTCTCTCTCTCTCTCTCTCTCTCTCTCTCTCTCTCTCTCTCTCTCTCTCTCTCTCTCTCTCTCTCTCCCACACACTCTCTCTCGCGCCACATATTGCCAAATAGTGATCTCAATGTTAGTAACTGTATGTTTGCTTTGTTTTCTCTCTCTCTCTTATTGGTATCACCACAGACTGTTATCCATTATTCAGTTGTCAGTTTGTCTACAGTGAACTTCAAAGATTAGAACTAGATTGCTTTATTATTATGCATTTGCACGTGTTCCTGTCTAGACACGGAGCATAATAAACATGCAACTTGTTCATTATCATTACCTGTGAAACTGTTCATTTCTACATAGCAGTTAAATTAATATTGTCTTTTTAGTCTATTGGTATTGACTGGTTTGAGTTATTTTATTGGTATAGGCAAGGACATGGCCTCAAATGCAACGTAATGCAGGAAAACTATGAAATTAAAACATTTATGGGGGAGAACCCCCATACCCCCCGCAAAAAAAAAGCCACACCTACAATATTTTTCACCAGCCGCCACTGGGATCGGGATAACATTAATCAGGATAACATTAATCAGCAATTTAAGGGATAGTTCACCCAAATAATTTAAATTCTGTCATCATTTACTCACCATCAAATTGTTCCAAACCGGTATGAATTTCTTTGTTCTGCTGAAAACAAAGGAAGATATTTGGAATCGATTGGAATTGATCATTGACTATAGTATTTTATCCCCCACTGGTAGTCAATGGCTGCCGAGATCTGCTTGGTTACAAGCATTTTTCCAAAAAGCTTCCTTTGTGTTCAGCAGAACAAAGAAATTCATCCAGGTTTGGAACAGTTTGAGGATCCCTTTAATAACTTAAATTCTGGTTACCTCATACAAAACTATTATATACCACCAGAGAGAACTGCAACTGCAACACATCTTCATTTGGACTACTTTTGTTACCGCTTTTGACATATTTGCAATAAATAAATTCAAAGTTCACCATTACATATAATCACATATAGTAACAGGCATAATATAATAATGCATAATATTTGGCATGTTCACCGAGTTCAGAATTTGGCCCAAGCCCAATATTCCCCTATCCCTGGTTGAGATAGGAAAGGAGTTGGGGTGGTGGATGCTGTGGAAATTTTTTTTTAAGTAATCGACTTGGATTATTTAAATCATTTCAGTTTAGATTATGTTAAACTGAGTTGCATTTTGCATAACTTCTAAAAAAAAGTTTAACATTTCTTATTTTGATGAGTTAAAACAATGTAAAAAACAATGCAAAAAACAATTAATGATTTCACCCTTACATATCATCAGATATATAGAAAAATATTTGGCATGTGGTCCGAGGGGAGGGCTCCGAGCTCAGAATTTGGCCCAAACCCAGAGTATTACCCAAAGAAGAAGAAAAATTGTGTGCCACAAATTGGCTGACCGGAAAATATAAAATAGGAAAATGTACTGGTAATTTTCTGCCAGTACATTATCCAGAAATTTTACGGAAATTTATGTTAACCCTTAAAACACAAACTAATGCAATATGTAAATCAAAATACAGGTAAAACACCTGTAAAAAAAACAATATGGAAATTATTTCATATTTATACAGTACATTGTGCCCTATTTTTTACTGACTTTTTTTACAGTGTGGCTGCTCGACTGGGAGAGCCCAGGAAACAACAGGAACTAGCAGCTCACAGCATCAGACAGTTAGGCCATGCAGCAGTCGAATGGGGGCATGCAAATCTTTTAACCGGCCTACCAGGAAGGAACACACAGCATCCGATGGGACCTTGCTGCTCACGGCATCAGGCCGGCCCTGACAGCAGTCGAACTGGATGCCCACCTATAGGTGTTTTGCGGGATTGGGTATAACGGCTAGACCCAATCCCGCAAAACAGCTACTCAAGTGACACTGAGGTGTCACTGCATTCAGTCAGGAGGGCTCGGCCAGCACTTGAAGTGTCAGGGACAAAATGTAATTAATTGACCCCATCACTGCCTCTGAATGGGGAGCACACACTGTAGTGTGAAGGGAGGCACCTGGTGGCAAAAACAGGTAAGCTCTCACTGCATCTAAACTCCACTGGAGGCCTCAAACGGTGCTTCATGGATGTAATTAAGGGAGCTTGCATGTGAACGTGGGAGTTTGAAGTTGCTGTTATTATTGGAGTTTGGTGTGCTCAGTAGGTTAGTGTTTGAAGAAGGCGGATACGGTGGGTTTGAAGTTTCGTAAAGCATGGACTGGTTAGCTGATGAGGGCTTGATGGACCTGATATAGCTTTTGGAAGAATCTGATAGTTCTGAGCATTTGAGAAAGTCAAAAAAGGCAAAATAATCATAGTGTCAAGAGCAGTATTGATGGAATGTATCCTAATCTGAGAGTGGAGATACAGTTGGTGAGTATCTAGGGTTATGGGTTGTGTGGTTGGGATCATTGAATGCCTTTGATCAGGAGGGAGGTTTGTGGATTATCTCAGGGGAGGAAGTTCCATTGATCAACTGAAAAAACTGGATACCTGCTTATAGGTCACCTTTGATTGACCCAAGGCCTTTAATGCTGTTGAGGTATGAGATAAAGAAGGATAAATTCAGGAAACTGCTTATATGAGAGACACTTTAAAACACCTCCATGCGGTCAGGTGAGATTGTAGGTTTCTGGAAGAAATCAAGTCGACGAGGAGGAGTTTTAACGATTGAGTTACGGGAATATTAGCTCTGAATAGTGAGGAACTGGAGTTAGGTATGGGTCCACCACTGGAGCCAGCGGCCTAAATTTCTGCTAGAATCTGCGCTCTGATGTTGTGACACACCGGGGTTGGCTCCGAGGTGACAGCATTAGGTGGGACAGGCAACAGTGTTACAGTGAAGAGAGTACTGTGATTTAGACTTGAGAAGGGAGTTAGGAGGGAGAGGAGCGAGGGCTAGGGGAAGAACATGAGGGAAATATATCCAAATTAATTCCAAAAATATCTTCATGATATAAAAGATATGTCAATATTTTACATTTATTTAGCTATAAATACATAATACTGTTTACATTTAAATGTTTTCAATACATCCATATTGTACATTTCAGCATCTATCCAAACATACAATATTTTTTAGACCATGCAGGCTGATTCTGATGAAAACATTTTGCAAGCAACATATAAATTGTAAAATTGTCATTATAGCGGGGTCGTGCTATCCATGAAAACTCCAGTGAATCCCCGTTTTGAATTTTGATTCGATGACTTACTCAATAAAGCCTGGAACAGCAACTCATTCATCTCACAGACACCAAGAAACAAACTTTAGATGATTGGAATAGCCACCTCACTTTGCAACTGGATACCTGCCTTCCTGAGAAAGAGGTGTCAATACCACTCCAAATTCTGGTAAACCACAGGCCTTACTCACTCACAATTGCATCACTGAGCACTAGACTTACAATCTGCTATTGACAAGCTTGGCTATTCTGGGGAGGACCTGTTTAAGTGAGCAATTTGCATTAAGAAATTGAAAGTTTATTTTAAGCAGTGAAGAATTGCCAAAAATAGAGACTGTAAAGTCCTAACTGTATAGACATTTCAAATGCTGCCCCTTTAAAGATAAGATAAGATGAGATAAGATTTTCCTTATCTTTATTTTATATTTGTTTTAACTCTTATCAGCTAAACTTAGCTTCCCTGACTTTTAAGTAAGCTACTGTCTGGCACAGCAAAGTGCTGCTACACTGTAAAAAAATATTTAGAAAAAAGTTACCTGGTTGCCTTAAAATTTTGAGTTCATTGAAATTAAATTTTTAAGTTAATACAATGAACATTTTTTGAGATTCAACAACCTTTATTAAAATATTATTAAAAGATTCTGTAAGCATATTGGGTAATTTTGTGTGTTTTATTTCTGATGACGCAGTGAAACATGCCAAATAGTGCTATTTTTATGATTTATCAAATTTTTTATGTTGTTTAGATCAAATAATATTTTGAGTTTCTATTTATTAAACAAATTTCCTTCATTGTATCAACTCAAATTTTTGATTTCAATAAACTCAAAATGTTAAGGCAACCAGGTTACTTACTTTTTTTAAGTTAAACAGACAATAATTTTTTACAGTGTACTCATGCTCTCTTTAGGGAGCCATCATTATGCCAAGCCATAGCGTGCTGAATATGAAAACTGAGTTGCCATCTGTAACATGAGAAACAAAAGAATAACTAGAGCCTGAGCTGATGGCAGCTGGTGAATGGCACAGTAGGCCAAGTGTAAAGAGGTTCAAATGTGTAACATCAAGACATCACACCTACAAAAGCTCATGTGTGACAATATGTGTCAAAATATAATGTGATACATTTGAGTTACAGGATTTTTTTAAAATATAGCTATGTCATAATTACTCAACCCCTATTCACCACTGCTGTTTTTAAGCCTCTTATTTGTGTGGTATGGTACAAAATTGCATTAAAACCCAGTTAAGCCGTTGGAAACTCTATAATAAAACTGAATTAGCTTGTGCTGTTACACATTCACACATTTAGATCAAGCACGTGCTAAAGTTGAATAACAAATACATATGGCCAAGTCAAAAGAGCTCTCACAAACTGAGAACAAATTGTTTTATTACAATAGAAAGTCTAAGATTTCCCAAACACTAAAGGTTCCTCGAGACACAGCTGGCAGCCTTATTCTATACCAGAAAACCATTTAGGGATTTGAAGAAAAAGCACAATATCATTAAGGGGAATAAAGGGTTTGATCAGAGCAACTGCGAAAAAAACCCTCTAATTTACTGCCAAAGTCTTGCAAGGTGACCTGATGAATGCATTTCAGTGCAGAGTTAAGAAGAACACACGCATGGCCTTCATGTTGGGACATCTTGCCGAATGCTACTCTTGACCAAGAAGAAAAGAATATGTTAAACTTCATTTGGATAGACCGTTGGAGTTCTGGAAGAATGTTTTATGGAGTGATGCGACCAAACTGAAATTTCTTGGTCCCATGGATCAGTGGTGTGTCTGGTTCAAAAAAAGCAAAGCTTGAGCAGAAGAACACCATCTCCATGGTCAAACACGAAGGTGAAACAGTCTTGTTATGGGGGTGCTTTGCTGTTGCAAGAAGTGAAAATGTTGACTGTGTGAAGGACATCATGAACTCTTTGAAGTATCAAGCCGTTTTGCCAAAGCCTTTTTGAAGTATCAAGACTTCGCTGCAAATACTGAAGCTTGATCATCAATGGATTTTCCTGAAGGACAGCCATCCCAAAGTATACATCCAAATCTACTTCTTGGTTCAGGGATCAGTCGTAGAATTCTTGAGTGGCCTGTCTTTAGATTTAAATCTCATTGAAAATACAGGGAGTGCTGAATTATTAGGCAAGTTGTATTTTTGAGGATTAATTTTATTATTGAACAACAACCATGTTCTCAATGACCACAAAAAACTCATTAATATCAAAGCTGAATATTTTTGGAAGTTTTAGTTTTAGCTATTTTAGGGGGATATCTGTGTGTGCAGGTGACTATTACTGTGCATAATTATTAGGCAACTTAACAAAAAACAAATTTATACCCATTTCAATTATTTATTTTTACCAGTGAAACCAAGATAACATCTCAACATTCACAAATATACATTTCTGACATTCAAAAACCAAACAAAAACAAATCAGTGACCAATATAGCCACCTTTCTTTGCAAGGACACTCAAAAGCCTGCCATCCATGGATTCTGTCAGTGTTTTGATCTGTTCACCATCAACATTGCGTGCAGCAGCAACCACAGCCTCCCAGACACTGTTCAGAGAGGTGTACTGTTTTCCCTCCTTGTAAATCGCACATTTGATGATGGACCACAGGTTCTCAATGGGGTTCAGATCAGGTGAACAAGGAGGCCATATCATTAGATTTTCTTCTTTTATAGCCTTACTTGCCAGCCACGCTGTGGAGTACTTGGACGCGTGTGATGGAGCATTGTCCTGCATGAAAATCATGTTTTTCTTGAAGGATGCAGACTTCTTCCTGTACCATTGCTTGAAGAAGGTGTCTTCCAGAAACTGGCAGTAGGACTGGGAGTTGAGCTTGACTCCATCCTCAACCCGAAAAGGCCCCACAAGCTCATCTTTGATGATACCAGCCCAAACCAGTACTCCACCTTCACCTTGCTGGCGGCTGAGTCGGACTGGAGCTCTCTGCCCTTTACCAATCCAGCCACGGGCCCATCCATCTGGCCCATCAAGACTCACTCTCATTGCATCAGTCCATAAAACCTTAGAAAATCAGTCTTGAGATATTTCTTGGCCCAGTCTTGACGTTTCAACTTGTGTTTCTTGTTCAGTGGTGATCGACTTTCTACCTTTCTTACCTTGGCCATGTCTCTGAGTATTGCACACCTTGTGCTTTTGGGCACTCCAGTGATGTTGCAGCTCTGAAATATGGCCAAACTGGTGGCAAGTGGCATCTTGGCAGCTGCACGCTTGACTTTTCTCAGTTCACGGGCAGTTATTTTGCGCCTTGGTTTTTCCACACGCTTCTTGCGACCCTGTTGACTATTTTGAATGAAACGCTTGATTGTTCGATGATCACGCTTCAGAAGCTTGGCTATTTTAAGACTGCTGCATCCCTCTGCAATATATCTCACTATTTTTGACTTATCTGAGCCTGTCAAGTCCTTCTTTTGACCCATTTTGCCAAAGGAAAGGAAGTTGCCTAATAATTATGCACACCTGATATAGGGTGTTGATGTCATTAGACCACACCCCTTCTCATTACAGAGATGCACATCACCTAATATGCTTAATTGGTAGTAGGCTTTCCATACAGCTTGGAGTAAGACAACATGCATAACGAGGACAATGTGGTCAAAATACTAATTTGCCTAATAATTCTGCACTCCCTGTATTAGGGGGAATTTGAAGAAAGTTGTGGTAACATGAAAACCAGAGATTATCAGTGACCTGGAAGCTTTTTCAAGAGAGGAATGGACCATAATTGCAATCCCGTGCTGACGTTTGAAATCAAAATTAGATTGTGCCTTTTTTGTTGCTGCCCCACAGCTGTGGAATGAACTGCCGGTCCACGTTATGCTCTCTTCCCATGTTGAAAGGTTTAAATCTGCACTAAAGACACATCTTTTTTTCCCTTGCTTTTGAATCAATGTAATTTTATTAGTTTGTTTCTTTTTTGTCAGTTTTATTTATTTCAATATTTTAGATTCTCTCCTTTTTTTCCTCCAAGTTTTTGTACTTTGCTGTAAAAAGTGATCTATTGTACAGCACCTTGGTCAACTGTCACTGTTTTAAATGTGCTTTAAAAAAAATGCCTTGCCTTGCTTAGAGAGGTGACAAAAGCTTCTAAGCAGGCAGCGGCGATTGGAGGTCATATAAAGAATAAAAGATTCTGAACTAAATTTTACTTTAGTTCTTGGCAGCTAAATGTCTTGCAGGTCAAGGGGGTTGAATTATTTCGATTGCAACTGTATATAGAGGTACATTAAGGGATTGAGTGCTTCATTGCCTTGTTAAGTCTTTTCTTTCTGTTAAAGAAGCTGTTAAAGGACTGAAGATTTTTTGAACTGAAGTCATTGAGGGCTATACAATATTAAAGTATTATATAAGCAATCCTAAAATAGACTTAAACGGGAAGCTGCCTCTTTATAGATGAGATAAGAAAGATAAGATAAAACTTTATTAATCCCTTGGAGAAAATAAAGTCTTACCGCAAAACATAAAGGGACCCCTTTAATAATTGGGTAGTAAGAAAAGTATGTGACCACATTATGTTCGTATGTTATTTTGATCCAAGGGCTCAAAATGAGACAAGGATAAATTCTCCAATATATATGCATGTTGATTCTTTTTCAACACATCACTTCATCGGTTTATCATCCGGAGGAGCCAGTTTTCTCGTTGACCAGCAGAGGGTATCATGTGAGAATGAGACAGAACATGGAATCATTTCTTGGTAATGACTGCCACTCTGTGCTCACTGTGACCAATTGTATGTGAATAAAAAACAACAGTAATAGGCTAAACCATTTAAAGGATTGTATTATTATATAATTAATTACTTAAAAAATAACATTTTATAGTTGTAGACCATTCATTTTCCTGTATTTATTTTCCATGCGAGGTAAGACCAGGGTTGTCAGTTTTTACTTTAGTGTATAGCTATTTCACAGGGTGGGCTTATTTTCTTTATGTCAGATTTCTCTATGCATGTAGGCTATAGCCAACCTTTAAGTTATTATTGATAGGCCTATTATATGTAGGCCTTGTATTATCTAGGCCTAGCCAACTAATATCATTTATTAATTAGCCTACTATTAATTTATCACAATGTACTGCCATTAAACAGCCTAGGCATAGCAAATATTTAAAATGCAGATAGAACATAAAATATAAAACACCAAACAAATATTAATGAAAAATACTCTTGTGCCGAAAACACAGGTAAACTAAGGCATATACTAAAGACTATGTTTTTATGTAAAGGCCTACTACTCGTATTTGATTCATTTACCACAACGCTAAACTGGAATAGAACATAGTAGCAAAGTTTGGAAAGTAGGTGTCGATTGCAATGGAAGCCTTCGCGTCGCGTCACTCGCGTAAACAGGACTCTGCACTGAACTCGTGTACCCATGATGCTGTGAGTCAGTCGAAACTTTGACAGGCACGGAAGAGGGTAGAACCGGGCAAAAACAGAAGACATCCTCTACCATACTGTTTAGATATGAAAATGCACGAGTGTCGATAGCATTCCGCGGCAGTCTGCTGTTCGATATGCGGTGCTGCTGTCAGAAATCGCTCGCAGTTCAGGCGCGACTTGCACGCGCAGTTCATTGAGTGACAAGCAGGTAAGAGATATTTTACAAACCGTTCAGTTTACTTTGATAAAACTTTTCTGTGCGTGGGCTGCCGTCTTGGCCCTTGTTAGCTAAATGTATGATTTGGGGGCACTATGCAAAAACGTTTTGTGATATCTATTTCATCGCATAGAAAGTTAATGAGCAACCTATCGCACCCTGTGGAGCAGCAAGTGCTGCGTCAGTGCGTCGCCCAAATTGGGTTGCCAGATAATTTTCTATTCGATGTTGTATCCAGTAATGGCTACTGTAATAGGCCAAACTATTAGCCTTTATTTATTTATAAATACTGAGGAAAACGGGCTACACTGCTGGAAAACGTGTGTCAATCAAGAAATTAACGTGTTTAATGCTTTTTATATTTCACACAAAGAATAAGGGTGTCACAATTGTACCTGTAGGGTTACAACAGCGTGTCACTGGGGAAGCAGGCCTACCCCTAAAACTACATATTTGTACCTTTTTTTTTTTTTTTTTTACCACAAAAAGGTAGTAGTAGCCTACGCTTGTCATTGGGGCAGTACCCTTAAAATGACATATTTGTTATTGTTTTACCTCAAAAAAGGTTAGTAGTAGTAGGCCTAGTTTTTTTTTAGAGAAAATGGATGTTGGAGGTTTCACCCAACAAAAGGGGTGTCAAAATTGTACCTTTAGGGGAACAACAGCTAACTGGGGCAGTACCCTTAAAATGACATTTTTGTACCTTTTTTTGTTACTCCAAAACATCTATATCAGTAGGCTAGTCTACCTTAGAGTACAACTACATACCTTGTGTACCACTAAGAACCTTTTTGTAGTTAAAAAAGGGTACAAATGTGTCATTTTAAGGGTACTGCCCCAGTGACAAGCTGTTGTACCCCTAAAGGTACAATTTTTACACCCTTTTTGTTGGATGAAACCTCCAACATCCATTTTCTCTAAAAAATACAAAAACACACTGTTAACATACTTTCCTGTCAAAGCAAGCATGACAAATGTCAAATATTTATGATAAATGTTTACATAAATAAATGTAATAAATTATGTTAATTATTACAGTCAATTATTTGTTCATGTACTTTACGACATTGACAAAATCCCATATTCTGCACATCATCACACATCTATTCGTTGTCTGTCATTTTGTTTTTCTGGTGCTGTCATCTCCCTACTTAAAATAAGGACAATTATGCGAGCGATTTTTTAATTTATTTATTATACATTTAGCCTGTGACAGACTTGTCACTTATCAGAAGAATCAGTAATCCAATATTTTGCTATACTGTATTTATGTAGCCTAATATCCAAATACTATTACTTACATGGTGGTGGGTTTAAAGTGCAATGTTTTTTATTATTATTATTGATCAGGTGATTGTTTTCCTCCAGCACACTATCTGATTGTGAAACTGTGAAAGCAAATTAGAATCTCATATTTAAGTGTTTGTTGAATAAAGTGCTGAATAGGGATCAGTTCAACTGTAACAGTGGCTGCAGTGTGTAAGTGAATAATTCATTTCTTAGCTATGATCCGTATCCGTGTTTGAGGCTGGTTTCCTTTACCAATTTTGCATTTCCTGAAGCAAACAGTTTAAATTTTATATATTACAGGTCACAGCTGATTAGTCTACGGTATCTAATGATAAAGCTGGTCTTTTATTCGGGTACTGAGATCCAGTGTCATGACTAACACGACTCATTGGCACTGCATGTTCTCATCGTGCTCTGGAACTCCTATTCCAGTGATTATAGCAGAGCATAATCAAATCCTTTTAGGAGCTTTTTTCTAGAAAGTCTGTGTCACACATCGAACCACTAAATATCATTTACAAGTATTACAGCTATTATGTGGCATTCCTCCAAGCCTGTGTTTTCAGAGAGTGGCCAGTTTTGTGAATTCTTTTGGACTTTGATGACGCAAGGGTTGGATGCTGCAAGAATATGCTGTGATCCAACATTGAGTCTTTGTGCCGGTTGACAAACGCCGGTATCTGCCAGTCTCTGCGCGCTCTCTGGTTTATATTCATGGCATTGTTTGGCCACTGCCTGACAGAGTTTTATTGTTTGCGCTTTGTTTATTTGTGCTTTGTTACCTGTTCCATTCACATTCATAGTGATGTTTATCTCTGTTCTCGCATCTCTCAGTTTGTCAGACATGGATCATAAGGATGTATTCGCAGCATTACAGACAGTATGTTCAGAGGTTATCTTGGCTCTTAATGGACCCCTCAGCAATTCTTCTTCACATGTCGAGGCTACGGATCGTCTGTTGGGGGTGATGAGACAGGTTCAGGAACATGGTCGTGCTGTTGAACCCTTGATCACTGGCTTTACTACTATCTATCACCATTTTGATTTGGATGCACAGACCCCCGGCAATGGATATCGGACATTAGTCAAGGTAACTACCAGTTACCTGTCTTGTTTGTAGTCAAAATTTCTAAAAAGAATGGCATGTCATAAAAAAACTTGTCACCGGTTAAGATCAATGCTTTTGGCTGTAATTTAGTGGTTAACAAATTTTATAGGCTACCTGTTAATAATTTATTATGGTATGGGAATTCCTGAAGTTGAATTTAAATTAATAATTTAAAATTAAATTATAATTTGAATGATTAAAATAATTTAATTGTTGTCATTATTATGTAAATATAAATGTATATTTTTTTAATTGTTTATGTATACTTCTGTACACTTCTGATTGTTTTGATAAAAAGTACACACTGCAAAAAATGAGGCAAAATTACTAAGACAAAAATACTAAGTAAGTTGTGTTATTGTGAAATATTGCTAAAATTAAAATAAACTTTTTTTCTATTTAAATATATTGTAAGTAATTTATTCCTATGATGGAAAAGCTGAATGTTCAGCATCATTACTCCTCAATCTCAATGATCCTTCAGAAATCATTCTGATATTCTGATTTGGTGATTCTAGATAAATAGAAAGCTCAAAATAACATTTATTTGAAATATCATATTTTGTTACATTATAAATGTATTTACTCTCTCTGTAGCATTCTTCTTTGCTGAATAAATAAGCACTATACTAAATTCGGACTGACTCCAAACTTTTGTACGGTACTTTTCAAAAGGAGGCCATTGACTTTTCTTTTTCCCATAGGTGGTCCATTCCTGTGTCATCCACATCATCCAGAAGGCCCGTTACATTGCATCAAACTGTACTGGAGCGTTTTTCCGGATGGACCATAATGTGACGGAAGTGGAAGCATACTGTAGTGCCCTGTGCCAGCTGCGAGCGTTACTTTACCTGGCACAGATACTACTCAATGACAATACCCTTGGTCAGCTCTATTCACAGGATGAAGGGGGTTTAAGCAAGAGGTTTGTGCAAGAGTACGTCTCCATGGACAAAGCTTGTTTCTATGGCCGCTGCTTGGGCTTCCAGGTGAGATAATGTGAACACTTCTTTTGCAAATGTTTTTAATTTTAGGTTTTTTACAATACTAACAAGCACCCATTTTTAAAGGTGCCATGAACTTTTTTTTTATATACTGTTGTCTGAGGTCAACTTATGATTTTTGCATGTTTTTACATTCCAAAACATCATAATGAATAAGTAATAGGCTATTTTCTACCCTGGTTTTATCCTCTCTCATGGAATACTCGTTTTTTAAAGGCATACCTTACTGAAGACTTGAAAGCAAATTATAATCAGCTGCGGCTCTCCCGTGAGTATACATGAGGGATTGTTTTGAAAGCATCCGAAATGATGATTCGCTCACAGGGCTCACAAAGTGTCTTTATCAAACAAACACAATGAATTTCTCATCCAGAGACTCAAGAGAGTGAACAACGCACATCAAGAAAGGAATGTTATTTCACGGTTTAAGATAACTTGTCGGGCAGACCAGTGATACGTTTAGTAGCCCGTCTGGAAAACACATAGCCCCGGGACGTTGGGCTTTGTGAACCTTGGCACAATCATCCATGTAATCTCATCCTGTCTGCAAATCCAGTCTTTTGTTTTACAAACTAATCTGTGGTGCAATGAAGGAACATGAGCTGGATATTCATTAAAAATAAAGTTCATACATGCATTCATAATATTGGAATCTGAAGGAAGCTTATGCAGCATGTTTATTGCTTGGAAGTTCTATCCGGTTTAGCTCCACTTAGGCCTATAATCGGTGGATGGGGCTGCAGAATCAGGTGTACTTCTTCTGTTGAGGGGGAGTTTCGCCACACTCTGACGTCACGTTGGCACATTCTGAGATCCAGCGTTTTCTGGGCCTGGTGTCAATAAAAGCTTTTCTTTGACTAACAAGGACGTTTTCAGCTCCAAAACTTACAAGATATTCTTATATCACAATGAACTTTTATATATATCAATGGCTGAATGAAAAGTTGATTTCTCCATTCACAGTTTTTATTGTTTCACTGGTGCATGCAGTTTATGATGAATATAAATTTGTTCCAGAAACACAAAGTCTCTATTTCTTTGTCTCTCCTACAAGTTTCCCCCCTCTCTCAGACCTTTTCTACAGACAGTGGTCATCAGTATGGTGTCCTTTGGTGAAAACTACAAGAAACAGCAGACTGGGCTTGGTAAGTGCAGACTCGAATGGTTGCATCAAAATCCTCTCATAATATTAGGACTACATGATTTATTATTTTCATGCATTTACTGTTATTTATGGAAGCTTTTTTTTCACCATGGAATGAAATATATGAAAAAGGTAAGGACTTTTTTCCCCCTCAGAATTCTGAGAAAAGGTTTGCAATTCTGATAAATTAAGAAGTGCAAGATATAAATTCAGAATTCTTACTTTTTTCACAATTGAGAAATTTAAAAATCATAATTTACTTTTTTCTCCAAATTGTGAGATATAAACTCTCAGTTTATACTTTTTTCCGCAATTGGGAGTTTATATATCACAATTAACTTTTTTTCTCAGAAATTGTGAGAGACAGGCTTGCAGTTGTTATTTTTTCTAGCAATTGCAAGTTTATTTAGGGCAATTAACTTTTTCCCCCATCAGAATTGCCAAACATAAACTATGGTATAATTATAATATAATAATTATAAGATAATATAAAATAATTATAATACAAATTTCAAATTAATATAAAAAAATCTGAATTGTGAGAAAAAAGGTCTCAATTTCCTTTTTAATTTGTTTTATTCCGTGGCGGAAACAAGCTTCCACAATTATTCCCTTAAAATAACGAGGAAATTTGTTTCTTTCAATTCTTACACAATTAAAAATCCCTTTCATCAAAAAAGTTTGATATATTTACAGGCATGGCTGCCCTTTCTTTCTTCACTTCGGGCAAATATGTGGTGGACCCTGAGTTGAGGGGGAAAGAATTTGAGCGCATCACTCAAAATCTGGATATGCAGTTTTGGAAAGCCTTTTGGAACCTTACAGAGTCTGAGATATTATCAGTAAGTGCAATTATATTTATGCATGATTCTAAGTGAGAACCGATAAAACAACATCTGTTATGTTGTTCTTGAAGTTAACCTGTAGGTTTACAATGATATTTGCAGTACTGTTTAAAAGTTTGTGGTTGGAATGATTTTTAATGTTGTTAAAAGTATCTTTTGCTCACTGCACTACATTTCTATTTGAACATGTTTTAAAATGTAATTTAGTCCTGTGATGGCAAAGTTCAACTTTCAACGTCATTACTCCAGTCTTCAAAGTCACATGATTCTTCAGAAATGATTCTAATATGATGATTTGCTTTTCAGTAAACTTTTATTATTATTATCAATGTTGAAAACGGCTGTGCTGCTTATTATTTTTTTCAGGATTCTTTGACCAATAGATAGAAAGTATTTGAAATAGAGTATTTTTGTTATGTTATAAATGTTTTTATTGTATGTCACTGTTGATCAGTGTATTGCTGCTTTGCTGAATAAGTAAGCCTATTCTAATTACTGACTGACCCCAACATTTTGAACGGTATTGTACATAAAACACAGGTTCAAATGGTCTTTATTCTGTCTTATTTTGTATTTCTCTAAAGAGTTTGACGAGGATTGCTTCCAGTGTGGTGCAAGTGAATATAACATTAACTGTGCCAGGTGAAGGTCTGAGTTTGCCACTGGCCTCTGACCCCAATCTCTCAGTCGACGTGAACCCTCCACTTGCACACTGGGGCCCTGGGCCGGTCAACGTGCGTTTGATCTCACACACACTCCGACAAGGACAGGTTTGTGTCTTCACATAATTCATGAATTAAAACTGCCTAAAGGATTATAAGGAACACCAGTTCAATTTCTCATTAATGCAATTATCTAATCAACCAATCACATGGCAGTTGCTTCAATGCATTTAGGGGTCTGGTCCTGGTCAAGAAAATCTCCTGAACTCCAAACTGAATGTCAGAATGGGAAAAAAAGGTGATTTAAGCAATTTTGAGCGTGGCATGGTTGTTGGTGCCAGACGGGCCGGTCTGAGTATTTCACAATCTGCTCAGTTACTGGGATTTTCACGCACAACCATTTCTAGGGTTTACAAAGAATGATGTGAAAAGGGAAAAACATCCAGTATGCGGCTGTCCTGTGGGCGAAAATGCCTTGTTGATGCTAGAGGTCAGAGGAGAATGGGCCAACATATTCAAGCTGATAGAAGAGCAACTTTGACTGAAATAACCACTCGTTACAAAAGAGGTATGCAGCAAAGCATTTGTGAAGTCACAACACACACAACCTTGAGGCGGATGGGCTACAACAGCAGAAGACCCCACCGGGTACCACTCATCTCCACTACAAATAGGAAATTGAGGCTACAATTTGCACAAGCTCACCAAAATTGGACAGTTGAAGACTGTAAAAATGTTGCCTGGTCTGAGATCTCGATTTCTGTTGAGACATTCAGATGGTAGAGTCTAGGGCTGCACGTTTTCAAGTTTTTCATTAACCGTTAACCGAGGCCCTTAGCGGTTAATACTCGGTTAACCATAGTGTGCGTCAGGGTTATTATTTTTAGTTTATTAATTTGACGACCGACATCTCCGTAGTGAACGCGCCTATAGAGAGAAATACACATCATGGATTACATAATCAGAAAGTAGCCTATTTCTTTTCGTTTTAAATTGTTAAAAGACATTTCAAGCTTTCTTAAGATATATTTCATGTCTGTGAGGCCTACTCTGAGTTTCGTTAAATTAGGATGAGATGCGCTCCAGTTCACGAGCAATGCAAGTGGCCGCGAGGGCGCCTGCATGATTAGGGCATGTAGCAAAATATGCAGCCGAGAACGATTCACACAGCGTTTGACTCGCGCGGTTGAGCCTCTCCCGGCAGAGAGTTCAAGCATCTGTGGACTCGTCCCTTCAGCTCTGGCCATCTTGCTTTCAGTCCGCGATTAGCTTTTTTTGTTTTCTTCATTACAGTTAAAGTAACCTCTGCTTTTCTCTAGTCCCTCACAAGTTTCTCACTTCAAACTTTCTTTCTTCTGATCCGTTATGCACAGCGCGCACAGCTCCCGCTCTGCTTCTGCCCTAATGCGACTTATAGTCCAGCGTGACTTATGTTATTTTCCTCTTCATGACGCTTTTTTTGACTGATGCGACTCATACTCCGGAGCGACTTATAGCCTGAAAAATGCGGTAAGCACTGCATTGCAATACTTGCATTTTGCCCCGTCACTCTCAATTTTAAAGTGCTCCCGTGCTTTACTTTTCTTGCCCGCTTCATGTTAGAATGCTGGTCGTGACTTCTTCTTGTGGATATTACAAATGTCTGGGAGTGCTCTGGCGGTCTCTAGTGGTGCAAAAATATATTACAACTAAATTCAAAGAACGTCATTGACGCCACTTAACCGAGCAAAATGTTTCACTTGGTTACGCAATTTTTAACGGTTAATCGGTTAACCATGGACACCCAGGACACCCAGTAGAGTCAGAATTTGACGTTAACAGAATGATAACATGGATCCATCATGCCTTTACCACTGTGTAGGCTGTGGGTGGTGGTGGTGTAATGGTGTGGGGGATGTTTTCTTGGCACACTTTAGGCCCCTTAGTGCCAATTGGGCATCGTTTAAATGCCATGGCCTACCTGAGCATTGTTTCTGACCATGTCCATCCCTTTATGACCACCATGTACCCATCCTCTGATGGCTACTTCCAGCAGGATAATGTCACAAAGCTGGAATCATTTCAAATTGGTTTCTTGAACATGACAAGGAGTTCACTGTACTAAAACAGCCCCCACAATCACCAGATCTTAACTTAATAGAGTATCTTTGGGATGTGGTGGAACGGGAGCTTCATGCCCTGAATGTGCATCCCACAAATCTCCATCACCTGCAAGATGCTATCCTATTAATATGGGCCAACATTTCTAAACAATGCTTTCAACACCTTGTTGAATCTATGCCATGTAGAATTAAGGCAGTTCTGAAGGCGAAAGGGGGTCAAACATAGTATTAGTATGGTGTTCCTAATCCTTTGGGTGAGTGTGCATATATTTATTCAGGACTAGCAGGCTCTGAGGGATGTTTTCAGTTAGTTAGAATGAGCATTAGTAAATGTTTACTTCATTCTTGTAATTAGTTAGATTGGCTGCTAAGGTTAGTGCTAAGCAAAATTTCTTCCATATTTGATCACTTTCCACAGGACAGTGCAGAACTGTTAGCACTTTCTCGCCCCGAGGGGCCTCAGCTCACTCTGCCGGGGAGTTTCAATCGTCAGACAGCTCCTCTTTCTCCTTGCCTGCTTATACATTTCCATGGTGGAGGCTTTGTCGCACAAACTTCAAAATCCCATGAGGTATGCCTGTGGCAGTTTTACCTCCCTCTGTAATATCTCGCATACATTTTTTGCTGAGGAACTCATTCTCTTTTTGTCTTTTTTGTAGACGTACTTGAAGAGCTGGTCAAAGGATCTGAATGTGCCTATTCTCTCTGTGGATTACTCACTAGCTCCAGAGGCTCCGTTCCCTCGGGCTCTAGAGGAGTGTTTCTTTGCCTACTGTTGGGCTTTGAAAAATTGCCATTTGCTGGGTTTGTATTGCACACCCCTCACCAGATCGAAGCAACTAGTATACATGATGTATTTTCACATTAACATGTGCTAGCCAATGATTTTATGACCATCTTAATAGGACATTCTAATGTATTTCTCCTGGTTTAATTATGCTGTCTACTTTGCAACTCCCTTGTTCCTGTCAATTTATTGATGTTGCATGAATTTGTCACAGAGTTAGATTAGCACTGTGAATTACCATTTATAGCACTTTTTTGTCTTTACATTTTCATTGAAAAATGTGACCCTGGACCACAAAACATCACACAGGTATATATGTGTCAATAGCCAACAATACATTGTATGGGTCAAAATTATCAATTTTTCTTTTATGCCAAAATTCATTAGGTGTATGTTCTATGAAGATATTTTGTAAATTCCCTACCAAAAATATATTTAAAAAAATATTATTGGTAGTAATATGCAATAGTCTACCCTAACAAACCATACATCAATAGAATGATTATTTATTCAGCTTTCAGATTATGACTGGTCTGGTGTTCCATGGTCACAATTGTCCTACATTATGACAAATGAAATTTGAAATACAAACATTCCATACAATTTCTCAATAAACATGAGAATATTGTAAATAGTATTTGATAATATAACAATTAAAAACCAGCTTGTACACTACCATTCATACATTTGGGGTCAGTAAGTAATATTTCCACCAAAATATTGAGTAGCACAACTGTATTCAACACAATATAATAAAATAAATCTTTCAAATCAGCATATTAGAGTAATTTTTGAGGAATCATGTTACACTGAAGACTTAGTAGTGAAGACGGAGACGGATTAATGATGCTGAAAATTCAGCTTTTTCATAATAATAAATACATACAATGTGAATAATATATATATATATATATATATATATATATATATATATATATATATATATATATATATATATAACATTTTAATGTATTTAAATTTGTAAGAATATTTCACAATAATACTGTTTTTTACTGTATTTTCGATCAAATTAATGCAGTCTTGGTGAGCCAAAAGAGACTTTGAAAAACATTTAGAAAATATTCCTGACCCCAAACTTCTGAACAGTAGTTATAATAATTAAAAAATAATTAGCTAAATGATTTTAAAACTTTTTTTAGATGAAATATAAAATGTCACACTACAAAACTCTGCAAAAGTATTTTATTTTATGTCAAATACTCTTGATTTGATTGATTGATTGATACCATCTTGATACTCTCTATTAAACGTTTATATTGGATGACATTCTAGTTTTTATGACCCAATGATCTTGCTAGTGAAAAGGATCTAGTTGTAACTGATTTAATCTCCATAGAATCCTATAGCCAAGAAAGAGATGTGAACTTAAAGTGCTGCAAAGAACCATTAGAACTTTTTTATTTTTAGGTGTGTTAGCATAGTAATAGGTGTGGACATGACAAGAAATCCATGCCAACCATGCCTCAGGAGTTTCTAAATGTTGATCTTGCTACACAGGCTCAACTGCAGAGCGTGTTTGTCTGGTGGGAGACAGTGCAGGTGGTAACCTGTGTATAACCGTCTCTATGAGGGCAGTGTCTCATGGTGTACGCATTCCTGATGGGATTGTGGCAGCATACCCAGCAACTCTTCTAACAACAGACGCCTCACCATCCAGACTACTCACTTTAATCGACCCTCTGCTGCCTTTGATTGTGCTCTACAAGTGCATCGATGCCTATGCTGGTGAGCCTTTGGATCAAGTCAAGACATGTTTATATATACAGCGCTTTAAACAGTAAAGACTGTTTCAAAGCAGCTTTGCTGTAATAGGGCCAGATTACAATATAGGGCCAGATTTACTAAACAGGGCAAATTAGCATAAGCGCACAATCCCAAAAATGCACCATTGGGAGTGGAAAGTTCTGTGCGTGATCTACTGATGACGCACAAATTAAAGAACACAGACGCAGCTGGATCATTTCCATAATGACCAATACAATCTACCACTGCCTGTCTTTAGTAAATCCTGACAGTAGTAAATCTGGCCCATAGTGTAAAATCAATCCACTTATCCATAAGGTATTATCATGCCACCCTAATGTTGTGCCACACCCGTACCTCGGAACACAGTTTAAGATATTTTATATTTTAGTCCCAGAGCATATGCAGCCTATGCACACTTTACTGTCCATGTCCAGAAAGCTAATAAAAACATAATTAAAGAAGTCCATGTGTGACATCAGTTGGTTAATTAGAATCTTTTGAAGCATCGAAAATACATTTTGGTCCAAAAATAACAAAAAATACTACTTTATTCAACATTGTCTTCTCTTCCGCGTTTGTTTTCAAACCTGATTCAGATTGCCAATGTCACGTGATTTCAGCAGTTTGGATCAGATGCTAAACTGTTGAAATCACGTGACATTGGCGATCCGTATCATTGATCGATTTACTGATTCATGGCCGTTTGAATCTTTATTTAAGGTTTGAAAACAAACATGGAAGACAAGACCATGCTGAATAAAGTCGTAGTTTTTGTTAATTTTGGACCAAAATGTATTTTCGATGCTTCAAGAGATTCTAATCAACCACAAATGGACTACTTTGATGATGTTTTTATTAGCTTTCTGGACATGGACAGTACAGTGTACATAAACTGCATATGCTCTGGGACTAAAATATAAAATATCTTAAACTGTGTTCCGAAGATGAACGGAGGTCTTACGGGTGAGGAACATTAATGACATCAATTTCCTTTTTGGGTGAATTAACCCTTTAATGTGGCAATTTGAGGATTTGAGTGAAAGTTTGAAGTGAAAAATTAACACAACTTATTTTTTATTTTTTTTAAACGATGTGGGGGCTGGATTTGAAAATGATAATTGTGTCGGGGTGAAGCTAGCAAAAAACACTCGCATCGCGTCTGGAGTCCCATTGCGCTGGGTGTCTGATAGGGCCCCATATGTTCACTGTCAAATAGTGCAGAATCTTAAACACTTCTAATTCATTATAACAGGTTATTTCCTTTTGACCCCACTGTATGTTTCACCTAGTCGTGACAATGCTAGACTGCTCTATACATTGTATGTACAATAATATTATACCTTCTGTCTTATCTACAGCACCTTCATGATTGTTCTGTCACTCTCTTTCTCAGGTGCGAGTTGTCAGTCAGTACAGCCAGCTCAGCAGTTAGACACCCTGACTGCTTTGGGACAGGACACTATAAAGATGTTGAGTAACTTTGCTACAGGAGCATCAAATTGGCTTCAGACTTTCATGGAACCAAAGGCACAATCATCATCATCATCATCATCATCCTCTTCAGCCACATCATCAAATGGTCCTTCACCTTCCAAGTCACATTCTGTTGAGAAGCCACAGGAATTCCAAGATTACCCAGAAAATTTTGAGCCACTACGGTCTAGATGTTTGGCAGATATACAGACACCTCACACACCAATAATGAAGAACCCATTTGTTTCTCCTCTACTCGCTCCAGACGATCTTCTCAAGGGCCTGCCTCCAGTGCATATAGTGGTAAGACATGATGAATCTTCATTTCCAGAGATAGTGCAGTAACTCTTATTTTAATTCTTTGATGGTTTTCCCTAGGCCTCTGCTTTGGATGCCCTGTTAGATGATTCAGTGATGTTTGCCAAAAAGCTGAGGAATATGAACCAGCCAGTGACGCTCAATGTGGTTGAAGACCTCCCTCATGGCTTCCTGAGCTTATTTCAGTTCTCCAAAGAAACCCAGGAGGCAGCAGATATATGTGTGAAACGAATTAGAGAAGTCCTCAAGCAAGAGGAGCTACCTGCTCCTCAGAGTCAACCGGGGCTTATTTAGACAGGAAAAGTCATGATGGTCCACAAAAGTCTAAGAAATTACATTAATCTAAATAAATAGTAAATAAGCTCTGACCGGTTCGAAACCCAAAATTACGGGAGTATATCTACCAGCTCAACTCCTGGACACAACTGTAGATCCAGCTTGAAATAACAAAATCATATCTGCTAAGGCTTAATATGCAGTTTTGTGACTCATTTTTAGATGTTCAGAATGACCATTCACTGTTCTGTTCTAAATGTCTAAGCATCCGCTAAAATTTCACCATTGTGCCTGTAGTGATGCAATAAGATTTATCCCAGCTGCTTTTGCACTACGAACTTAACACCTTTTTTTGAAAGCAACTGCATTGTGGCTTTTATTTGTCACAATTTCTGACATCTTGTTGTAGCCCAAATTCAAATGATTTAAATGTTTGAACGTAGGGGTGTCAAAGACACAGCCTTACTATCTCTCTCTTATTTAATTTAATCTTGTGCTGTGTTTAAAACCCTTTACCTACTTTGATGTTCCCAGTCAAAAATGACTGGCCTTATAAAACTGCATCTAAGTGTCTCATTACTCTATATTATTGGATAAATATTGGATTCATTCTTTTTGTCAACTTGTTTTCTTTCAATTAGCACAATTTTTGCTTTTCTTTTTGGATCTGATTGAATGTAGGCCTGATTTATCTGAGCTCATGCACCTCAAATTTTGACCCGAAAAAAGCATTTTTTGTGGATCATTTGGGCAATATTGAATAAAATGTGAAGAAAATTCAGCACAATTTATTGTTCCATAGTTTAACCGGGAAGTTACAAAATAGCACAAAGTCACACTTGTGGTGTTCCAAAACAAAAATGGCAAGCCATTGAACGTGAATGGAGGAGACTGAAAAAAAGAGAAATATTCTTCATGTTCACATATGTACAAGTGTGCTTTCTAACATAAAAGCCTCGGACCTGTGCGTGTGTGGATACATGCACACACACAAAGCGTGTTTTTGTGCGCAAACTACTTTGAGTATTTACACGCATTCTTTGTTACAGAGATAATCTTTATCCTATTTCTGCATCTAATATCCATTCATCCATCTAACATTACCACACACATGCACACACAGACATGTTGGGGTTTCATGGGACTTAATATACTGTACAAACTATATTCTATCCCCTACCCCGAAACACAACCCTCACTTTCTGCATTTTTACTATCTCCAAAAACAAAACAAAAAAACATAATTTAATATGATTTATAAGCCGTTTTCCTCATGGGGGCCAAAACATTACTGGTATGTCTATTCAAGTGGAGACATTTTGTCACCATAATGTCAGGACACACACACACACACACACACACACTTAAACTGTCTCCGCCCTGCAGTGACCCTGCTGCAAAAAAGTGATTATTTCAATGTCAACATTAGAAGATTGTTCAGATGATTGTTCCTCATCATTTGTTACAATGTCTTTGATCTAGAAGCTAATGCACAAACAGCTTCTTGACCACTGTGCTGCCACTAAATTAATGATAAGCAGGGTGTGACATTTATGTAATCTCGCTATAATTAGTACTTTTGTCAGAGTTATTGTGAAACATGAAAATCCCAAAACACATTGTTTTAATATTTTGTCTGGAAGATGTGATGAAATGAAGAACAAGAAAGAAAGACTTGGGCAGGGTCACTGTGGAGCAAACAGAGTTTGTGTGTATGTGGTAATGTTAGATGAATAGATATTGGATGCAGTTCATAATAGGATAAAGGTCATCTCTATGAAAAAGAAAGTGTGTAAAAAAAGATACACACACCAAAAAAAGAAGAAAAAAGTATATTTTGTAGAATGTCAGTAACCAAACAGTTGATGGGTCCCTTTGACTTCCATATTATTTTTATTTCATACTATGGAAGTCAATGGGGCCCACCCGCTGTTTGGTTACCGACATTCACTGTGTTCAGCAGAATAAATACATTCATATAGGTTGTGGTTATGCACTTTACATCATTTGTGTTCTTTCTGTTGTCTACACTTGAACCTTTGTATTAGCTATGCCATGTTACCTCATCATTTCCTCAAAAACAAACTGGCCAGATGCACAAGAAACTTTTGCTGTGACCAGTTCCTTTTGCAGTTAACTAAACAGCCTAAAGATGTGCATTACCATATCTAAATTACAGTAAATATGTTGATATCTACTATTTTCATTAAAGCATCTTTATTTCCAGAACTGTTTTGCGTCTGTATTTTGCAAACTTTAGCAATTATAACTTTATGTAGGATAGCGCTTTTTACAATGACAGAAAAGGCAACTTTTCGATGATAACTGGAAAGTAATGCAAGTACCGGTATGTTTTAGCTGTAGGCTACGGCAATTCAGTGTTGCTATATCTATAACTCTAGGGGAAACGGTGACGTCATCGTCCAGCTCGATTCAGTTCTCACACTACGTCTATGTAGAAATATCAATAATATTGTTGAATATTAAGTGACCATGAATATCAGTCACCATAAGTTCGAGTAATAGCATGATTCTGAAATCATTCATTGTTAATTGATTACAAATATTTTTGTAATATAATAAAAATATTTATATATTTTATTTATTTATATTAATTATGATTAAGAATGCCTAAAATACACTATGTTTACCATAAGAAAAAAGAAAAAAAAGAAAATATGTTTTATAGTTGTAGTGTCATAAGAGCCTCCGTACCGTTGATGGCAGCATTTCAGATGTGCAGCGCTCATATGAACCCCGGTGACGTTCAATACATGTCGACCGTGTTGACAGAAATACAACAAAGAGACGAGCTGCTTGTAGCGACGTGAGAAATAAATACCACGTTGATAACCAAGTAATTTACCTAATATGCAAAGCAGCATAGGATATTGATACGAATAAAGGTAATTGTTTGATTTTTACTCTCGTGTATTATGCAGTAATATTATGAGCTTAACCAATTAGCTTAGCACAAATCATCTGCTAACTACACAATTTGATTTCAGTCTGTTAATGATTTGCCTTAAAGTAACTAAAAAGTAAATCGTTTGTTTTATTTGTGTTCTGGATGCAATTATCAACCTCATTCTGTGTTTAAGATGCTTGTGTTTAAAAAGTTAAAGCCAGACTTTTATTTCATATGCCAGCGTTGTGAAAACTTGACGAGACACGCTGCTCGTTATTATATTTTGCCTTTAAAGGTTGTAGTGTAATTTTTATTTTATTAATTTTTATTTAGAATTGACTGAAATGCAATTATTTGTAAAATAAATAAATAAAAATAATAATAAAAAAAGTGAAAGTAAATATGGCTTTAAGTGACATTAAGGCTATTTACCAAATTAGTGAAAAGAGAGATTTTAACAGAGAACGTTGTACTGTTACCATGATGTTACCACCATGTTTGTGTTTTTTACCGTGTTAATTCAATGTAATTCCTTAATGTACCACATAAATGCCATTGTTTTTAAATATGGGAATCATCATCATGGGGCATATGTTTTTATTTAATACATCACAGTACTTTTTGTCAGGGGAGCATTGAGCAATATTATCGCGTTTGCAATTAAATGGACAGTTTTATAAACACTTAATTTACAATAAATTACAATAATAATCATAGCTTCCACTAAAATAACAGTTAATATATTTACTTGTGTAAAACTGTAATAAATTACTATTTGGAATCCCTCAAAGCTTCCAGAATTTTTCCAGGTAAAGTGAATTGTCTTTGATTTTTACATTGTTTCTCTGTTTCTGTGTCAGGGGAGCATTGAGCAATATTATTGCGTTTGCAATTAAATGGACAGTTTTATAAACACTTAATTTACAATAAATGACAGTAATAATCATAGCTTCCACTAAAATAACAGTTAATATATTTACTTGTGTAAAACCGTAATAAATTAATATTTGGAATCCCTCAAAGCTTCCAGAATTTTTCCAGGTAAAGTGAATTGTCTTTGATTTTTACATTGTTTCTCTGTTTCTGTGGCACAGGTGTGGGAACAACTGGAGGAAAGGACATACGCAAGACTTTCAACTGGCTATTTATATAACTGGCTTGTATTCATCCCTGTTTCACCTTTGAACTGCGTCACCCTGAAGTGTTGCTTTGCCTATTCATTTTTTGAATGCGTGATTCTACTCTCAGATGTGCTGGAGTGAATCCTACCTGTGTATAAATGAACCGAGACTGGTCTCCCTGATCAGGACATTTGAGAATTTTATTGCTTCTGAACAAGAAAAAGTGAGATTCCTCAACCGAAAGACCACAAAGCACTGTTTTTGCACAGTGTAAATATTGCATAAGTGTAGACACAAAAAGAAAGTTCTGGTCTGAGGAGCGTGAGGTCTTTTTGTACTTCACATTGCTTAAGCAGACTAGTTCTTATCACACCTGTCCGGGTATAATTTTCTATACTCTGCGCAGGTGTGCAATATTTATGCATATAAATATTTATTTCTCTTCTTTTGGAAGAGCTCTTGTAATACACCTTAGGTGGCATTATTGCTCTTATTAATAGAGCCTAAGCTGTATGTTGAATTTGTAAATATCTCATAAGATTCTTTAGTGAAACCTTTTTACGGAGACCTTGTGGACACTGTGAATGGTTCTTTAGGTCTTATTAGACCTTGACAAGGCTTTAGGAAGTGAAAAAGAAAAAATAAGAATATAAACTGAAATACCCACAAAGCAGTGATAAAATGGCAACAAGGATGGAGAATGCTGGCCCAGCTGTCATGGGCTTGAACACACACAACAGGCAGTGTGTGGGGCAGCCTAAAGCCCCCTCTCAATTAGGACCCCAAACTCCAAGCGCTCCGCTTGGAAAGGAGCTCATGGGGACCCAGAAACCTGCCAATGCATTTCAGGAAGGACCTGGCATCAGGTAAGCTTATCATTGTTTCACATGCAACAGACTTGATCACTTAGAATGAGCTATTGTCTATTTTAATATATTAAAAAATATAATTTATTACAGTGTTCAGTCGCATGATCTTTCAGAAATCATTCTAATATGCTGATTTGCTGCTCAATAAATGTTTCTTTTTATTATCAGTGATGAAAGCAATTTCATGGAATTATTTGGGATTATTTAGGAAGTTCAAAGAAACATAATTTATTTGAAATAGAAATATTTTGTAACATTAAAAATGTCTTTACTGTCACATATGTAATTTCTTAAATAAATAAAAAAACCTTTTAAATGGTATTGTGTGTGTATATGTATATATGTATTCACTTACAGTACTTACACACAGGTTTGGTGACGACTGGAAAAGAAGCCTACAGCTTCCCACTAAGGACACTAGAGTCAAAACTTCTGTAAGTCTTTTAGTAAAATGTTTTAAATCTTCACATTTCAAAAAAAAGAGTGCCCAAGTAGTGTAATGGCAATATAAGGAAGCCTTGTTTTTCCACCAAAGATCTCCTTATGATCCAACTATTTCATGCTATTTCTTTCTCTCAAGGATGTGACTGCAACCAAAGGAAATGAGTTTGAAGACTACTGTTTAAAGAGAGAGCTGCTGATGGGCATTTTTGAGATGGGTTGGGAAAAGCCCTCTCCCATTCAGGTAATGGATACAGCAGTTGCAAAACCTAGACTAGTAGACAGTTTTTGCATAAGAATATCCTAGATAGAATAAAATAAAAACAGTGCCCTCCCTTTTTATTTTCTATATCTGTTTACTCTCATTGTAATATTTCAAAAAATAAACCTTGAAATAGCTCCTGCATTACCAGAAGTGGTAGTGAAACTACCTGTCGTCACAGCCATCATCTAGCTGTAGCATATTAATCTGTCATCCAATCCGAATCAAGCATTCAGTAGTGCAATGTATTGAGACATTTTAGGGCGTTTAATTTACCTTGATAATTTTATTTAATTTGTTTTATAAAATGTGTTAAAATTATTAATGTATTTGATGTACCCACCCCAGACCTACCTAGATCATCATGCATTTCATACATTTGATTGGTGACAAACATGATCTAGGGCAACAACTCACTGCTTAATGAGCCGATAGAGTTCAGCGTAAGAGTTCACTTCACTGCCATTCACAAATCCTCTCCCGTGGCCTCATGGGATAGTAAAGTGTCCATCATATGCATGCACACTTCAGATTCTAACCGGAAGTATTATGTCATACAGGTACTTTTTACCTAGAATATAAACTTTTAAATAATTATCACAGGGAAGCTAAAATTGAAAAACACGAGCTAAGTGTCTTTAAAAGCTTATATTCTTGCCAAGAAGGTCAGTTTAGGTTGCAGGTTGAGTAGTCAGAAAAGACAAAAACCAAAGCCCCTCACTCGTTCTTTTATACATCTGGACCTCTTTTCAGTGGATGGAGGCTTCTTGCACAAAAACAAAAACTCCTCATTTGGTGTTATCTGCAGCTTTCTGAAAACTTGTTCAAAGCTACAAACAACGAACACTAGTTCTATTGAGAAGAGTATCAAAGAATATCAAACAGAAATGTTTACTACAGCGCTAGAATTCCAATTACATTTAATAAAAACATCTTGTACAAACTTATTTTTAAAAAAGCTTGGTTTGATATGGTTTACCGGTATGTTCAAAATGTCCCTTACACTACTCTTTTTATGACTACTGTGTATACATACATATTACTTTTGCACATGCTGTTTTTCACCTACTATAAAGTATGGAAGTATTTTGAATGCAGCCATCATCCATGCCATGAATGATTCACCCATTTGAACAAATGGACTATATGAGGCAATGACTTACTCATTTAGACATTTACCGCCACCTACTGCCAGTTTGTTTATTATTAGAGTATCATTTCATTCAAACAATTTCATATTTCCATATTAATGGAATTAATGAGCTGTCTCTGAGCTGCAGTAAATGGTCTATAAATATATTTAAATATATTATATTATATATTTAAATTCTGATGCAGCTTCTGAAAAAAAAAAAAAAAAAAATCTTGGCACTTGTAGCCACAGACAAGGCTTATATTTAGGAATTATAACTAGGTTCAATAAGAGATTTAAAGGGTTGGTTTACCAAAAATGAAAATTCTGTCTTTAATTACTTACCCTCATGTCGTTCAACACCCTTAAGACCTCCTAAGACCCATAAAAGATACTAAAGACATTGTTACAAAGCCCATCTCACTCCAGTCGTTCTAAAATACTTTTATGAAGTGAAATGAAGTAGTTTTTGTGCCAATATCAAAACACAAACCTCGGAGCTTAATGAATCAGTGTATAAAATTAGTGGTTCGGATCACTAAAGTCATGAGAGTTCAGCAGTTTGGCGGTTTAACGTGTAATCTGAATCATGAATCGCTGATACATAATGCTTCGAGGCTTTACGAAGCGGTGTTTTGAAATCGGCCCATCACTATGTAAGTCGTTATTTAGGTTTTTTTTGCGCACAAACTTCTCGTCCCTTCATAAAATTATTTTAGAACCACTGTAGTGAGATGGGCTTTGTAACGACGTCTTTAGTTCCTTTTATGGGTCTTAAGAGAGGAAATGACATAGGTGTCAATGAAGGCCTTTCTGAGCCATCAGATTTAAAAAAATATCTTCATTTGTGTTCCGAAGATGAACGAAGGTCTTACGGGTGTCGAAGGACATGAGGGTAAGTAATTAATGACATAATTTTTATTTTTGGGTGAACTAGCCCTTTAAGTAGCTTTTACTAATGAAAAATTGCATCTTGAGACAAAACAATGGCACTGACTAATCTTAAAGGGATAGTTCACCCAAAAATGAAAGTTCTGTCATTATTTACTCACCCTCAAGTTGTTCCAAACCTGTATGAGTTTCTTTGTTCTGCTAAACACAAAAAAAGATATTTGGAAGAACGTTTGTAATAAAGCAGAGAGAACAACCATTCTCTACCATAGTAGGGAAAACATACTTTGATAGTGAATGGTTGTTCTCTCTGCTTTGTTACAAACATTCTTCCAAATTTATATTTTTGTGTTCAACAGAAGAAAGAAACTCATACAGGTTTGGAACAACTTGAGGGTGAGTAAATAATGACAGAACTTTCGTTTTTGGGTGAACTATCCCTTTAAGATTAGTCAGTGCAAGTTGCTTGTGGTTAAAACAGCTCAAACATGCATTTCAGTTCAGGACTAGGCTTAAACCTTGTCTGTGACACCGGGGTTGT